>NC_089510.1:66923891-67232822 GCF_036850995.1 Saccopteryx leptura | reverse complement strand
TTTGTGCATTCACACCTGGGTGCATGTCATTCCCTTGCCTTTGTATGTATGTGTACTGTCCCTTGAAAACATGGGCTCAACCCAGACCTCCCTGTTGCTGTCATGGTGATCCTTTTTTTATAACTACAGTGGGTCCCGGGTTACGACACAGTTCCACTCCTACACCATGACATAACCCGAATTTTGCTGTAAGTCAAAACACACCCTAGCCTAAGTCACTTACCTATTCTAGCACAGTTGTAAAATCATAATCTAGAACATAAAAACACAACTAAGCCACAGAAAAAGTAAAAGAACATAAATATACTGTACTGTCCACTGTACTGCGTATTCTTCCACTGCATGCAACCAAACTAGTTCGCCCATGGAGTCCATAAGTATGATACTAACGGTATAAGCCGAAACACTCATGTCTCAATTTTTTAAAGTTTTTATGGGAGTGTGATAAACTCAAAACGTCATTATGTCAAGAATGTTGTAACCCGAGAACCTCTTGTATTTTCCTTTTTCTTCTCAATAGAATTAATGAATTGTTAGAAATTTATTTTGAAATGTCTTCCATCATTTCATTCTTTATGCACATATTCTTTTTTTTTTTTTTTTTTTTTAGGTGAGAGGAGTGGAGATAGGCAAACTCCTGCATGCACCCCAACCAGGATCTACCCGGCAACCCCATCTGGGGCCAATGTTTGAGGACTGAGCTATTTTTCGTGCTTGAGGCTGATGTGCTTCAATGTGACTATCCTCTGTGCCCAGGGCCACGCTTGAACCAATTGAGCCACTAGCTGCGGAGCTGCAGGAGGGGAAGAGGGAGAGAAGGGGGAGAGGGAGAGGGAGGAAAAGCAGACAGTGACTTCTCGTGTGTGCCTTGACCGGGAATTAGACCTGGGACATCCATATTCCGGGCCAGTGCTCTATCCACTGAGACATTGGGCAGGGCCAATGCACATATTCTTATTTAGGGGTTTAGGCTAGAATCCCTCTGGGTCAGACTCTTCTTTTCTCTAAACTCTCTGAAATAAACTTTGCTCAACTCTGTGCCTAGCATTGTCTTCCTGTATCTTAATCATCTCCTAGACAAGTCACTTTCCCTGTTGGCTCTTATTACTTCCACTTTACCTCAATTTATTCATTGTTGATCAAAATGCCCCCTCTCTCTGAGAGGAAATAGTAGTAATATTAGCAGTTTAAGCTTGTGTACTGTGCTGGTTCTTCACCTACATTCTCTCCTGGGACCCTCACACAAATGCAATGAAGGAGACATCATTACTACCCACACTGGCAGGATCTCGCAGGGGTAAAGTGCTTACTCTACTCAGCTTCCACTTAACAAGCTGCCAGGGCCAGGATGTAACCCCAACAGTCTCCTGCTTTGGAGATGAAAGTCAGTGAGGCAAATTGGGACTTTTGCTGATGCTAGACTTACAGCGAAATTCAACTTCCAGCTTTGTTTAAATAATGGACCTCTCCCATCACTACCCTGTCTTGTAGAGTACTTATAGCAGTCATGGCACATCAGTGTTGGCTATAAGGATTTTTATATCTTACCTCTGTACCAGCTTTGTAAAAAAATACCAGAAAGCACACCATTAGCACAGCACGGTTCTTGGCACATAATATTTCACGAAGTCCCCTTTCTTCCCTATTGGAGTTTTAAGTGTACCTGGTCTCTTCCATCTCCAGTCATGGTCATGACTAGCTGGTTATCATTAAGTTAACCTCTCTCTGTAAGAGCCGACAGTTCTCACTCTGCTATTTAATAAATTGCCTCTTTCCCCCATTATCTCATTGACAACAGAAGAGGTGGGAGGAGTCTGGGGACTGTTGGACAGTAGATGCTCCAACCCTTGGATTGTACCTATTTGGAAACTGAGAGGCAATACAGTGTCTTGGAAAGAGCTTGCCTGGCCTTGGAAATGGAGAGATACCAGTTTGAGTCTTAGCTCCTTCACTTGCCAGCTGCGTGAGCTTGCATTGGTTCCTTAACCTCTTTGGGCTTTAATTTGTCGTTTGTGACATGAGGGTGGGTGGGTGAATAAACATCTACTTCAAGGGTTTGATCGGTTTCTGGAAGGCAATAACATTCCATACCGTTAGCATTATTATAAGTTAATACTATTATCTGTGCCACGAGGCATATTTTAAGCTGAAATCATTCTCCCATTACCTGAGAACTTGGGGAACATTCTAATGGCCTCTTGGCCAGACCCATGCTGGTCAAAGCCTTGCCAGCCCACACCTGTATGCCATCACACACTAATTTCCTTCCCCAGGTCCGCGCAGGTCTCCGGAAAGGCAGAACATTGCCATGCCGGATTTGGGAAAGTGGAATCAACAGAGGTACACATCGGCTTAAATGGAACACGGGCCCTGGGCTGCTCCCTGGTCCCGGGGTCTTTCTGAGCTAAATCCTCCAACAGTTCCATGAGGTCATGGGGCCCTGAGACGCAGGGTCTCCAACTCGGGTGGCTCCTGGGGAGAGCGCGGGGAGAGGGGCGTCCCGGCTTGCACCGTTAGCCAGTCCCTAACTTGAGACTGAGCTAGCCGGCTCCGCGGCAGCGGAATTCAAATACCGGTATTTATAGACCAGTTTTGGGCCGAAATAGAAAGCTCTTGCCCAGGCAGCGAGCGCGCACAGGCCCGCAACACTGCTCCCAGTGTGCATGGGTGGTGAGGTGCGGGAGGGCGGGGAGCTCGGGTCCGAGGCCGCGCTGCAGGCACAGGGTGGGGTGGGGTGCCCCAGGGCCAGCCCGGCTGCAGGCACAGGGTGGGGTGGGGTGCCCCAGGGCCAGCCCGGCTGCAGGCACAGGGTGGGGTGGGGTGCCCCAGGGCCAGCCCCACTCCAGCCCCCTTGGAAGCGGTTCAGGAATCTGCCTGATTCCAGGCCAGGAGCGTCCGCGCCCTCGTCCTGCCAGGCCCGCTGCGCCCGCCCGCAGCTGTCAGCCACGTTCCACATCGGTCCCGCTTGCGCAGACAATACCCAAAGCTCTGGTTTCCTTCGGAGCCAGGATGGTTTGTTTGTTTGGTGTTGGGCCGGCGCACAGGAACCCAGAGACTGGGTTACCAAGCCTAGGAGCAGTAATGGCAAATGGAATGCAATGGGAATTCGTATTCAACCTCTCCTTTCTAACCCCCCCCCCCCCCCCCCATCCCATTCTCTCTAATTCCTAAAAAGTCCTATAATTCTGGGCAGAACTAGGACCGCCGGGTGCTCTGTGCTCCCTGAAAGGGGCAAAGAGCAGAGGAGGTGAGGGTGGGCGGGCACTGATGCTTCCCTGCCCAGGTTGCGTCCTTTCCCGCCCCCCCTCGCTTCTCTCCGCTCCTTCTCCACCACTCACCGCTCCCCACCCCCGGCCCCCTTCCCGCCTCGGTGACCCGAAAAGGCTGCGGATCTGAACCTCCTCTCCCCTGAGCAAGGCCGCCTCCATTTCAGCCCTGTCGATCCTATTTCTGAAGGTCCTCAGAGAAGGAGATCCCATAATTTGCTTGATGACCTGTTTCAATTTTTAGCAACTAGGAAATTCTCCCTTCTTCTAACCTGGATTCACGATGCCACGATTACCGGGATTTTCTCTCGCTTAGAGCGCAGATTGTTTTTTTATAGTCCTGCCATTGGGCTGTGTCTGATCTCTGGAATGACCTCTCTCAGGGCAGATCTAAAGTGTAACTCAGGCCTCAATTGTTTTGGGGGGCTTGTGCCCTTTCTGCTTGAAATTTCCTTTCTTATGTTTCCTGCTACTGTGCTATCTTGATTTGTCCCTCCCATCTTTGATGACTCCTTGACCTTTTAATCTTTTAATGGTGGGGATTTCCAAATATATAGGAAGTAGAGAGAACGATAAATCCCCGTATACCCAAAATCTCAGCTTCAGCAACTGGCAACTCGCAGCCAATCTTGTTTTAACTCTACCCCCAGTTCATTTCCCCACCTCCATACTAAACTATTTTATAGCAAAGCCCTGATACTGTCATTTAATCTATAAATACTTCTGTATCTTTAAATAAGACTCTTTAAAAAAGAATTGCCCAATACAATTATACTCTTAAAGAGTAACAATAATTCCTTAATATCGATAATATCCAGGGATTGTTAAAATTTCCTCCATAGTTTCATTTTTATTTATTAATTTATTTATTACAGAGACAGGGTGTCAGAGAGAGGGATAGACAGGGACAGACAACAGACAGGAACGGAGAGATGAGAAACATCAATCATTAGTTTTTCATTGCGCATTGCGACACCTTAGTTGTTCATTGATTGCTTTCTCTTATGTGCCTTGACTGTGGGCCTTCAGCAGACCGAGTAACCTCTTGCTGGAGCCAGTGACCTTGGGTCCAAGCTGGTAAGCTTTTGCTCAAACCAGATGAACCTGCGTTCAAGCTGGTGACCTCGGGGTCTTGAACCTGGGTCCTCTGCATCCCAGTCTGACGCTCTATTCACTGCGCCACTGCCTGGTCAGGCCATAGTTTCATTTTTAAAAATAATTGATTTGTCTGAAAGGTATACAGATTAAATTTGGTTGATATTTATTTTAGTTTCTTTTGCTCTATAAATTCCCCATCCTTTTTTTCCATGTCTTTTAATGTTTATTGAAGGAAATGGGACATTTGTCTTGTACATCAGTGTCTCCCAGACTTTATTGTATGCACAAGTCACTGCAGGATTATTAAAATGCAGATTATGATTCACGAGGTCTGAGATCGGGTCTGAGACTACATTTCTACATGCTCCTTGGTAATACTGATGCTGTGTGTGTGTGTGTGTATGTGTGTGTGTGTGTGTGTGTGTGTGTGATGGACCAGACTTTTAGAAGTAAGGCTACAGTGTTTCCTAGATTCTAAATTTTCCTGATTGCATCTCTGAGGTGTTTTTTAAACATATTCTCAGTCTGTCTCCTCTATTTTTACTAAACTGATACTTTTAGATCTGGAGGCCTGATCAAATTCATGGATGACTTTTTGGCAAGAATACATTATCGCTGGGGTTGAATATTTTCTATTGCATATCATTAAGAGGCACGTAGTTTGCTTGTCTCATTTTTTTGTGATGCACAGATTGGATAGTTGGTTCAGGTGTTGTCAACCTGAATCTTCCATTATAGCCATCTTAATTAGCAGAGGATGATCCTTGTCTAGTCCCATTACTACAGTCCTCCTGAGGACACTCTAGTGCCCTTTCTCTGCTTTTCTTCCAAATCTCTACAAATGCCATTTTCTCCAAAAATTCTTCCCTGTTCACTCTCCAAAAAGGACCTCTCTCTCTCTTCTCTATATCTGTGCTCTCATGGAATCAAAGACCTGAAGAATCTTGAAAGGCCTTTCAGTGTAATCACTTCATTTTATAGATAAGGAATACGAAGGTTAGAGAGATGAAAGAGCCCTGGCTCAGTAGCTAGGTTGGTTAGAGCATCATCCTGAAGCACAGAGGTTGCCAGTTTGATCCCTGGTCAGGGCACATATAGGAACAGCTTGATGTTTCTGTCTCTCTCTCTCTCTCTCTTCCTATCTTGCTGAAATCAACAATTTTTTTTTTAAAGGAGATATGAAAGAAATAGCCTGAGTCACACAGGTAATCAGAGTCAGCATATCTGGAATTAGACCCTTGGTCATTTATATTGGCAACCAAGAAATCATCAGTGATTTTTTTAAAGAGGGATTTTTTTGGTAATTGGATGAGGGCCAAAGCACAGAAACTAGATGGAACATGAAATTTGGTAATCTTTACCAAAATGAGAACAATGAGACTTAAAGTTGGTATGGGACCTTTCTAGATTACACAGCTCTCTTGCAAAAGCTAGGGCTAACCAGGGACTCTGAAATGACTAGGGGTGGTAGTGAGAGAAAGAGAGTCAGAATCACCATATGGTTGGGTGACAAATGAGAGAAGAAGATTGGATTTTAAATGGTAATATGATAGAGGAAAAAGTTTTTAATGGATGTTTGAGGCACAGAAAATACTCAACGAATATTTGTTGGATGAATGCATAGAGGGAGGAGGAAGTTGGGAATGACTAGGATAGGAAGTGGATGGAGTGGAAGAGAAGATGGTGAACACAGTGGCAGGACGTTGGTCTGGGGTGTTATTAGAGTCCTTTCCTTCTCAACTGAGTGAGAGATGGGGGGCATGTTTAGAAGCGGAAATTAGGGAAGTGCTAGGCAACACTTAGAGAAAATAATATCCCAGTTACAGTGGGGGAAAAGGGAGAAGACTGAGGAAGAGGTGATGACATCTGGACCAATGAGAAAATAGGGTTCTGATGGGCCGAGAGGGGGTGAGCTGAAGGATAGAGGGAACTCCCTTGCTGCTTGGCCTTTAGGTCAGAGCCACAGGTGCGCACTCAAGGCCAGAGAGGTGGTTGACATAAAGACCTAAGCAAGCTCACCCATCACCACCCCCTTGCCTTTTTTGAGATCAGGATGCTGATAGCCATTAAGTGAAGGGATAGTACCAGTATACCACTCTGTACAGCCCCGAGTTCTGTAGGGCCCTGGTAAGGATGGAATGGTTGTACTCATTTACAACGGGAAAATTGGTGCTTTGGTAGGTGGGGCAGATGCTCTTTCTCTGAATTGATCTGCCAGATTGGAATGTAAGTTAGACTGTGGGGAAGCCTGGGCACTGGTCCAAGGTAACCTTTGGTTTGGAAAGAGGAAAATATCTGAAGAGGGTTAGCTGGGCTCTAGCAAAGGCCAGGCATGTCAGCTGAAACTGACCTGCGGGTAGAACACAGAGTTGGGCCTTCCTGCTTTTGTTTGCTGTACTCACAGCCTAAACTGCTCATCAGCTCTTTTATGCTGTTAAAATCCCACCCTTCCAGCTCAGAAGCTCTCTGCTCTATGAGGCTTCCCCCTATCTTCTAGCTGTAAATTTATATTCTTTTTCTCTGCATTTTTATTGCTTTGTTTTGTTCTCCCAGGGGATGTATATTCTGACATGTATTGTGTATTATGTATATTCACCTGTCCCTAGGAGACTTTAAGCTCTCAGAGGGCGGGACCTATATGTTAGTTACACTGCTCTGTGTTTTCCCTAGTTTCTGACATGTCTTACCCATATTATTGATAGATGCCTAATATAACTATTTGTTAATTGAAAGAAAGAACTTGTGGAGAAATCCTAAAATGGAAACCAACGTGTACCTTAAAGAATCTGACAAAGTATTTTCCTTCCAGATGAGTCCTACAACTTCCCAGGATAAATATAAAACAGAAAAAAGTAGACTGAATGTCCAAGTTAGAGAGAAATATCGAAGGTTAACCCAAGTCTGCAAGAAGTGGTCCTCTGATTGCAGCTAAGGGAAATCTACATCTGAACAGATAGTAATAAGAATAGGGCACATGGGACATAGTTTATATGAGAGGCCTTAAGAGACCAAAGACAAGGCCCTGATTGGGTAGCTCATCTGGTTAGAGTATTGCTCGATATACCAAGTCGGGGGGGGGGGTTCACTCCCCAGTTAGGGCACATACAAGAATCAACCAATGAATGTGTAAATGAGTGGAATAACAAATCCATGTTTCTCTCTCTCTCTCTCTCTCTCTTTCTCTCACCCCTTCTCTCTCTCTAAAATAAATAAATAAAGTTTAAAAAACAAAAAAAAGGGAGACAGAAGACAAAAGCATCCATTTATCCATCAAGGACGATAAGGAGCTACTTACTTTGTGCTAGACCCGCAGGATGGGAACAGAAATGGGACTCAATCCCTGTCCTCAAGGTGCTCACAGCAGGTCAGTGCCAGAGGCAGTGTTGTGCTGCTAAATGGTTTGCAGCAAGATCTCCAGCAAAGATGGAGAAGGAGAAGAAGCAGTTCTGATTGTGGTGTTCCCTGGTGTACATTCTCTATGGCCAGTTTTAAGCTACCAATGTGACATCAGTGAAAACAGTGTTGGGAAGAGATTTACCATCCAGCAAGCTGGCTCCAGCACACCACTGGGAGGGTAGCAGCTATCTGCATATCTGCAGGGCCTGTGGCCAGAATAGTGAAATTTGTTTGGAGTGCAAGAAAAGCAGCCAGGACAAACAGCGTCTATTTTCCCTACAGAAGAACAACAGGAATGTTTTTAGCACCAATAATATGATGTGTCTCCCGAGGGTAAAAAAGGCAATAACTTGAGTGCTGTTGATGAATAGTGATAGTGTTATTGGAAAGACAGTCCAGTATAGTTAAAAAAATAATTGGCCTGGCATGTAGTTGAGTCTTATAGGACAGTGGTTTCTTGCATTTAGAGGGGTTGTTTTATATCATTTTAGGAGTTAATGTCTGTTGTGGGCAGTTTGATACTAATACGAATATACACATATGTTATATGGTAACATTAACATATATCATTTATTAAGTAACTTATAAACCTGGCACTTCATATATTTTATTTCTAATCTTACAACCCTATAGTATTGGTATTATAGCCTTGTTTTTACAGATGAAGAAACATTAATTCAGTAACACTAAGGGATGTCCTTCTTTTCTAAGTTTATCTAGCTTCCTGGTAGGCTTCATGAACCTGCAGGCTTCCTGCCTGAGATGCAAATGGCAAGAAGACAGTTTGCATGAGATGCAAGAAGACAGTGCCTGATTCTCATGTGCTTGATTACCTCTGAGGCCACTTTTGGAGTACTCTTTTTTTTTTTTTTTTTTAGGTGAGAGAAAGGGAGATAGTGAGGCAGGTTCCCACATTCACCCTGACTGGGATCCATCTGGCAACCCCACCAGGAGCCAATGCACGACTCCTGAGCTATTTATAGTGTCAGAGGCAGATGCGCTCCAATGAGTTATCCTCAGTGCCCAGGCTGAAGCTCAAACCAATCGAGCCACTGGCTGTGGGAGGGAAAAAGGGAGAGAAGGGGGAGAGAGAGGAAGGAAGAAGCAGATGGTTATTTTTTCCTGTGTGTCCTGACTGAGAATCAATAATTGGGATGTCCATATACTGGGCTGACCCTCTATCCACTGAGCCACTGTCCAGGGCCTGGAGTACTCTTGATACAAGGGACTTGCTTCTTCATTTGGAAGAGGGCACTGGAAAAATATGGAATCTATCAAGAGAAGTGTGGTCAGGATAGTCAGGGGTCTGTATACTGAGTCCTACAAGGAAGTGGGGATGTTGAGTGCAGTGAAGATCACTAAGAAACAACCTGGAGGAGAGATCTTCAGCCCTCTGATGGGCAGTCATGTAGAGGAGCAGGAAGGCATGTTCTGTGTGCCACCAGAGGGTAGAAATAGGCCCAATGAATGGGGAGTTCAGTGATGTATCCCACACACACTTATTGTGTACCCATTTGGTTTTAAATATTGTGCTAAGTGCTAACAAGGAAAGGATATGGAGGTGAATGGAGCACAAACAACATTGTTCAACACTGGGAAGGACTTTCTAAAAGTCAGCGCTGTCCAGCAATGGAACAGGCCTCTGGAAAAGTAGTGAGCTTTTATCCTTGGAGTATTCAGGAGGAGGCTGGATGTGCACTTAGCAGAAGGTGCCAGAATGAATTTATTGAGTGATAAGTGGTACTAAATCCCCTTCCAGATCAGAGATTTGGAGTCTCTGTCCAGCCCTTCTTTGTCAGGCTAGAGTGCTGCTCTAAAAAAAAAGTGTCATTTGACCCCCTCCCCCACCCCCCACATTGCCCACACAGCGGCATGCTCTGTGTTCTCTGACAGCGAGCTGCGGTGGGCCAGTGAGACTGGAAAGTGGCTGCCATCTGTGACAGGAATGATGGAGTTTTGGCGGTGTTGTGTGGGTTCAAGGAATGCAGCATTGAAGCCATGTACACACAACCTGCTTAAGAACATCCCATGGGCAGAGAATGTTTTCTTCCTCTTCAGCCCTCCTCTGTTGCTGTGCCAGGCGGGCACAATGGTGCCTTTGAGAGGGGCAGCTGGAAGGGGGTGTTGGCAGGGAGGCTGGAAGTAGAGCATTGCAGCTTGGGGGAACCAAATTCATTTCCAGGAGCAAGCTTGCACTGGGTGCCAGTTTCCAAAACAAAACTGCTGTTTCTGAGAGCTCATGGTGGTGGGTTGCCTCAGAGTTGGACAGAGGGCAAAGCCATTTCCTATCCGCTGCTCCACCCTCCCCAAGTTAAAGAAACCTGGCGTGTTGAGGCATTCTTGCTCTGGATGCTGATTAGCAGGCGTTTCAGCCTGTCTGGGGAGCTCAGGCTAACTTGGAGTGGATGGGGCTTTCTGAGGGGACAGAGCAGGGCTCATGGCCAGAGGGACTGGTAGGTCTCAGAGGCAGGTAGGCTTCTGCCCCATGAGAGAGGGCTCAGGATGGACAGAGCAGGGCTCATGGCCAGAGGGACTGGTAGATCTCAGAGACAGGTAGGCTTCTGCCCCATGAGAGAGGGCTCAGGATGGACAGAGCAGGGCTCATGGCCAGAGGGACTGGTAGGACTCAGAGGCAGGTAGGCTTCTGCCCCATGAGAGAGGGCTCAGGATGAGACCCCCTTCTTCTGCCTTTCAGGGTCACTTCCTCTGACCCCTTAGCAGCCTGGCACTGTTAGTGCCAGGGTTAGTGGGTTCTTCCCACTCACTGTCTTAACTCTCTTTGGTGGGAAAGAGGTGGGAGAACTCTGGCATTTCCTGTCCTGGGTTCACAGTTGTCCCGTACTCTGGGCTACTTTCAAAGGTCCCAGCAACAGCTCAGAGGTGGGCGTGGGAGGTCTTCCCACTCGCCACACTGTTAGGGGGAGGTCTGAGTGCCAGGTTGCAGGCTCAGCCATCTCTCTCTTTGTGTTACAAATGGAGCAAAGTAGGTCCCTTTTATTTTGGTGGCTTCCAATGAAAAGGTCTCAGGCAAGGCTGATCAAGTGGTAAACTCTATTACTGTTCACGCTAATTATGAAATTTTTCACACTTTGATTCAATTTTACAATCAATATAGAGCAATTACTTCATTTGGTACCGTGTTAGGCCTGGGGATACAAAATGAATAAAATAGAATCCTTGCTTCAGACAGCTGACTGCCTAATAGATACACCGAGTCCCAGTAGGAACCCCACTACCAGCTCAACAGGCACATGCGTTAATTAGGTGGAAAGAAGGGTAGCGCAGAGGCCACTCCTACAGGGAGGGCTGTTGCATTATGGGGGCACGTGGGTTTGAGACTCCTTGGAACTTGGAGTACTTATTTATCTTTCAGAAACTCAGTTTCCTTGTGTAAATAATGGGAACAATAGACACCATGCAGAGTTGTTATGAAAATTAAATATGTATAGTGATGTATGCAAGTGTGAGGACAAAACTGGTCACAAGGTTTAGTGTTCCATAAATGGCTGCTGCTGTTATTAATTTGTTGATCCATAGGACTTGAGATATAACATGTATGTATATACAGTGATATTTACCTGACACCTCGTTGGATTGTGTGCCCTTCCTAAAATAGCCATTTCTTCTACCCTCTTAATTTCTCTCCTATAGATGACTAGGATCAGCAAGTTTATGACCTCAGTGACCAAGGTACATAAACAAAGACTTGCCTACTATAGTCAATAAGACATATTGTATATAATATTCTTTGTCTGTTTTATAACTCAGTTGTAGAAAGAGAAAAGGGTTGAAATGGTTCTCTTCCCTGAGATCTGAGAATCTCCTGAGTGTGAAATGAAGATCATGAATTATTTTCAATATTGTAAAAAGTCTAAGAGAAAGAATATATTTGCCACTGACAGGGCTTCACAGTCCATTATTACTTAAAAGGTGTATTTGCTTGAGGAAAGTTATTCTTTCACTAAGGAACATTGGCAGCTCAAAACTTAAGCTTGCTGGAGCAAAGGTTAGCTTGGAGATCTTCCAGGAGCCTTTTGTGGGGGTGATTTCTAATCTAACATGCTGAGTCATGTGACCCCAACCTCCATCTTCTGAGACCTCCTTGGGTCTCTTCTGAACACTGGGCTGCATCTCTCCCCACTGCTTTGTGAAATGCAGGCATGAGAATTCATCCTTAAAAATTATTCCAAAGTCCTTTGAAGACACAAAGTATGGAGAGCCAGGAGCCTGAAGACAAAGGAAATCAAAGCAATTCATGAAGAACAAAGAACATGAAAAAGAACAAGGAAACAAAAGCGTATGGATGGATGGAGGCCTGAGGTAAAATATGGGGTACACATTTGAAGGAAACAAAAAGGAAAGGTCATTTAAGAGAGAGAAAAAGTTATGTGTCAGAAGCTGCAAGCAAACAATGGAATTTTATGAGAAGATTGACAGAAACAATTTCTTCTTAGTAGGCTGAAAAGACTTGAAGGATCAATGAAGGAAACTTGTAGTCAGTGCATGGCTAAAAGAGGTAGAGAGATAAGAAGGATAAAACTGTGTTTAAAAATGGGTAAGGATTTAAACAATCAAAGAATCATAGGGTCTTCCAGAGGCTTGATTTTAGAGAGACAAGGGCTAATATTATTACAGGATTGAAACAGGGCCAACATTATAACAGTGCTGATCTCTGATAGTGAGATTTTGACTTACTTTATCTCCCCTCTCCCACTGTAGTTTAAAATGTTCTACCATGAATTTGGATTACTTTTATAATCAGGAGAAGACTATAAGCCGGAAGAAATGGAAGGAGGGGCATCTGGAGCAGAGAGCACACAGTAGGATGAGTGGGAAGAAGAACTCTGGTGGCAAGAGCTGCCCGGGGGGTCTCACAATGAAGCTGATGCTGGAATGATGAAGCCACGGGACTTGGCTGAGGAAGGATGTAGACCAGAAGCAGGATATCTCTCCAAGGTCCATTCCAGTCTTCTTTTTAACTCTAGGGGTTTGACGCATAATGAGGTTGCAACGTTTTCTTTTCCAGGAACTCAAAATCCCTTCTACTGCTCTTCTGAACATTCCCTTCCCCATTAGCATGCTTTTATTCCATCTTCTCTGGGATCCCTGTGGCTGGGTTGAGGGGCTGAGCTTCTTTCTGGCCAGTTCCCATCTTCATTACTCCAAACTCTGAAAGACCCTGCCTGCCTAAGCTGAGAAGGTTTCCATGATTCCAGAAGAGGCCAAGGTGCTTGAAGATCTCTTCTCTAACTTAAAAGTGTGCAATATTGCAGGTGGATACCAAGGCAGAATAAGAGAATGCCTCTAGTTGAAGCTGGAGACCCATGGGTTCTCTCCTGCCACTTACTAACTGGGTGAACTTTGTCAAGCTTCTCAACCTGTAAAGTCTTTGGTTTCTCTCTCTAGTGAGAGAGAGAGAGACAGACAGGAAGGGAAGCATCAACTCATAATTGCATCACTTTAGTTGCTCATTGATTGCTTCTCATACATGTCTTGACCAGGGGGCTTAAGCCAAGCCAGTGACCCCTTGCTCAAACCAGCGACCTTGAGCTTCATGCCAGCTGCCTTTGGGCTTAAGCCAGTGACCATGGGATCATGTGCATGATCCCACGCTCAAGCCAGTGACCCATGCTTGAGCTGAATAAGCCGCCTGTGATCAAGCTGGAGAACTTGAGGTTTTGAACTTGGGACTTCAGTGTCTCAGGTAGACACTCTATCCACTGACCCACCACTGGTCAGGTGCTTTCTCTCTTTTTAGAAACAATGGCACTTGGTTGAATTGGAGTAGCTAAAGGTATCTCCCAACCTGAAAGTAATCAGATTCATTATTTATTAAGCTTCTTTACATGCACGTGGCTGTGCTAAATGTTAGTTTTCAACTTTATGATTCTCATAGGTAGGGCCCATTTCATGCTATGGATTAAATATCCCTAGCATGTGCCCAGAAAACTCCCTTTTGTAAAATTTTTAAAACTTTAAAAGAAATCGAGATGAACTTCACATAACACAACATCAACCACTTTAAAGTTATAATTCAGTGGCATTTAGGACTTTTACTCACAGTGTCTTTTTAAAGTGTTAGAATAACACACTTATTTGGGTTGGTTCCATTTTGTTGTAATAAGAAAATGCTGCACTGTCCCTCTGTGCTTATCCTCTTGTGAGCTCACGTACAGCAAATTCTCTAGGTCTAGGCTGTGAGGAACCTGCTAGATCATCTGGTTCACAAAATCATTTTCAGTTCAGGATATAATGCCAAACAAAGTGGTTTGCCATTTCCGTCCCTCCGGCCATGTCCAGTCCCCACTTCTCCACCTCCTCACCGTGACGGTGGGGTGTTCACCACGTGCCGCAGAGCAGCCCAAAGGAGCGAACTAGCTCTAGCAGCATCACGTGGAGAGATCTCAAGAACATAATGGTGAGCCTAAAAGGCAAGTGGCAGAGTGTCCACGTACTGCGGCAGAACTCGGTTCTATCTGTAATATTTTCCTTCTTGGTTAAAAAATACTTGAAGGAGTAAAATCAAATATTGACAAATATCAATTCTAAGTGAGGGGAAATGGGAATATTTGACATACTACTGTTCTCAAGGCTGTGCAGTATGTTTTATTTTTAAAGTCCTCAGTTGAAGGGGGGTGAACTAATGTGCAGTGATTTCCAAAATATACTGGATAACAGATTATTTTTGAGCAGCTTCCAAATTAGGACTCAGTTTTCCCCAGGCCGAAATTCACATTACTGGAGCTGGCTCACCTTCCCTTGTGAACATTGTTTTAAAGCAGATGAAATATCAAGGAATTTTGGAAGTTTTTATTTTTAGCCAGTAAAATAAAAAAATTTCCACAGCATGTAAAATAAGTGCTCGAGTTGAAGCATGCCTAGTTTGCTCCACCTAAATATGATCACATCTAAAAACTTCAGCAAGGCTATTCTGGGCCTGGGGTGCGGAGGTGACTCACTGCGTCCCTCCCTCGCCCCCCCCCCCCCCCCCCCCCCCGTTTATTTCAGGTGAAATCAGATTAAAACGAACATCAAGGGCGGCTTTGGAAGGGAAGAGAAGTCAGAGACTCTGAGAGAGCCTGAGAGACTGCCTTAGTCTGGGGATGATGAGAGTCACGTGGCCGACACACTGGCTTCTTAATTAGAGTCAGCCATGATTTACCGAGCGCCCAGTTTCCGGGAGCTGCGCTCGTTTCCACAGGTCTTCCTCTGGGCTCCCGCGAAGGAAGCATTTCGAGTGAGCATTTGCAATATTTTTTAATGTTCTCTTTTTGATAATTGTAAAAACCTTATGCCTGCTTTTAATGTTATCTGAAATGTTAACATAAATAACACTGTGAAAATAAAAGCAGGTCCTATATTCTCCAATCCAGGCGGAGAAGCTCTGCTCTAGACCAGAGTGCCGGACTGCCCTGCCGCGCCCTGGTTTGGGGCAAAGCTGTGTTTGAAGCCTGACCTGACCGCTTATATGCTGTGGCCTTCAGGTGAGCTTCTTGCCTTCTCTCGGCTTCTGCCCCCTTTTCTGTAAAGGTGATTTTGACACCAGCCACCAGGGGCTGCTTTGCAGATCCTGTGAGGCACTTAGCACCATTGCCAGTTACTTAAAAACAAAAACAACCCCTGAAAACTTTACACTTAATTATAGCCTTGGGAAGTAGGCTTAACCCCCTTTGCCCCATTTTATAGATAAGAATACTGAGGCCCAGACACAGTTTAGCAAGTTACTTCACCTAATTGCAGAAGAGGGCTAACCGCAGGTCTTGGGTGTCCAGACCAGGCCCCTTTCACTGTGCCAGCCCTGGCTTTTGGTCTGCACGTGAGCAGTGAGTGGATCTGGAGTCACCTTCTCCACTGTCCAGAATGATCTGGCTCTCTTGGCCCCAGGACCCCTGGATCCATTTTTCTTAGTACTCATTAAGTAAGTACTTCATTACCTCTTCTGTGTTCTTATGTGTCAGCTGGGCTGTAACCTTAATTTCAGAGGAGACCACCTCCTAGTCTTTCTCAACAAGCCACTAGCTTCAGAGAGACAGGCTGAATTTCAAGTAAGAGGCTTTTAATGGAGACTTTCCCTGTATAATCTCATTTTAGCTCCAAGTTTTACCATCCAATTTTTTTTACCAGTACCTGCCCCCCACATAAAGAATCTGAATAGACTATCCTATCTGTTCCCCCAAACCCTATACCTTTGTGCCCTTTCTCAAATTGCTGAACATCTCGGCTTCAGTTTCCTCACTCGTGAAGCGAGGACAGTAATATTTACCCTGCATGTTCTGTGGGTCAAAATAAAATGAGGCTTTGGCTGGGTGGCTCGGTGAATAAAGTGTCATCCTGGAGTACCAAGGCTGTGGGTTTGAAACCTGGTCAGGGCACATATGGGAACCAGTCAATGAGTATACAACTACATGGAACAGCTAAGTGGAACAATGATTTGATGCTCTCCTCTCTCTCTCAATCTCCCTTCCCCACTCTTCTCTTTGTCTCTCAAATCAATGGAAACATTAAAACTAAACTAAAATAAAATGAGATGCTATGTAGGAAAATCTTTTGCAAACTTTGAGGCAGTTTTCCTCTCTGACCTGACCTCAGCTATTGTCCACCCTGAACCTATTCTTTCCTCAAATGAGCAGAAGGACTGTTTCTTCTGTTTTGAAAGCATTGCTCAGCAGACCTACCTGGCTGCCTCAGTTGTGAGGGAACCAAACGGTTCCATATTTAATAAAGGAGACAAGCAGTGCATCAGTGCTGGAGAATTCACTGAGTTTCTAGCACTGGCTAGGCACAACTCTGTTTATTGACTTCTAAGTTAAACTCATTCCAGAGTACGTAGAATCTTCTCTCTTACCAGTTTTTAGCAATGAAATCTCAGTTAAGTTACTTAATGTATCTGAGCCTCAGCTTCTTCATTTAAAAAATGTGATAGGACTTGCCTCATTGGGTTATTGTGTCAAATGAGGACATATTATGGTAGGCAGACAAAGTGTGTGACTTTTTTATTTTTCTCTCCCTTCTGTTTACCCCTCGAAACCTCTGGGCCTCCTACTTGTTTTTTCATGAAATGGGGATAGTAATACTTGGCCTACGTAGCCCACAGGGCTGTTGTGTGACTGTGTAATAGGCTGTGGTGGGGCTTTGAAAGGGTGACGTGCAGTATAAATACCAGTCTGGGGTTATTCTTGGCATTGCTGGCCTTGAACTGATGGGTGTAGTGGTCCTCACAGGCCTGAGCTGTTGTGTGCCATGGCCACATTTAGAAAGCCACTTAACAAAGAGGTGTGCTCTTCCTGAGGCCCTGGATGCTCTCACCTCTGCAGCCTCCTCACACCTGCCGCTCACATGCCTCACCCTCCTGTCTCTCTTCTCCCTTCTGGATCACAGGCACAGGACCATCCACTCAGTGCTTTCTATGTGCAGAAACGGTGCCCGCCCCAACCATCGTGCTAGCTGTCAGGAACTGCTAGTCACATGACACCCCACCCTGTAGTCCCATGAATAAATACTAAAAAGACTCATAGTGAGGAGATGAGGAAAACAGGAAGCGCACCCCTAAAAGCCACCTGCCCCACCAGAGGCCACCAGCATTTTAGCAACCAGGCCACCAGCCTGCTCTGCCTTGAGGAAGAGCTGCTACATCTTGGACCCAGAGGAGGCGGAGATGGAGACAGGAGCAGGAGTTGAATAGGGAGGGCAGGCCACAGAGGCAGGGGGACCGAGCTGCTCTATTCTGGGCACAGTTTCAAGGCCAGCTGCAGGGAGAACAAGCAGTCGCTGTGTGCCTGCAGCTGGCAGTGGTTAGGCTGGGCTGTCCCTCACTCAGGGTATATTTAAAGAGACCCCACTATATGGTCATGCCAGCAGGAAAAATGCACTCTCTAGTAGCCACGCCCAGTCTCTAGGCCAGCACTCTCCTTCACTGCGGCTTCCAGGCAATGGATTTACTATCAACAGAGGATGGCTGGCTCTTCCCCCTTTTCCAGGTGTGGGTGGTGCCACCTGGGGAAACAAGCAGAGCTCCAGAGCTGCTGGCCTCTCGGCTCTCTAACTGAGCTGGCTAAAAGTTCAGGGGATTAGCAGGGTCGGCTCCGCCTACCCTGGGGTTGGTAACCCAGCAACCAACTGGGAGAGGCAGACAGATGAGTCAAATTTGAGCACTGAATCTCTGGTTTTGTGTTTTGTTTGTGAACACTCCCTGTGAGTGCAGACTCCCTTCCGGCTGGGAGTGGTGGGGCTTTCCCACCCTGCTTCAGGCAAAATGCTCCTTCTCACAGGGATCCCGGACTCCACTCACTGCTAATGCAGGCTCAAGGACAAGCTGGCGGCCAGGAGGAGCCCATCCTGGCTGAGCTCTCTGACTTGTCCTTCACCAGTGAAAACAAGACAGGCCTCCCGTGGGAAGGTGGGGTGGTAGCTGAGGACTCCGGGTGAGGGAACCTCTGGGTCGGAGGTCCTGCAGAACAGACACCGAGTGGGTGTGCAGTTTGGGCTGTTAGGTGGCCAGAGACCAAGGAGACCCTCTCAGCGCAGTGAGGACTTCACCAGGGCCATCCCACAGCAGTGAGGTGAATGGGTGGGAATGGGCAGCTTATCAACCCAGGAAGGGGAGCCGACAGCAAACTGTCTGAAGCCAGCAGGGCTCCAAGTGCCTGAAGAGTCGGTAAAACATGAGTGCACCAATAGAATCAGCTACATAATTTGAAGGACCTAGTTAAAAATGAAAACGCAGGGCTCTTTGTTAAAATTATCAAGAAGTTCAAGATGGTGACAGAGGAGTATTAAACCGACGACCCTTCTGAGCGACTACACAGGTTGCACACATACAAAGCGAACACTGAACGCCTATGAGTCAGGTCCTTGAAGCAGCCATGAAGGCTAAGGGGGGTGAGCTAGGGGATGTCTGGTCACCTCTGGCCTTAGTTCCCTCTCCCCTCGGCTGCCCTGCAGCTGCCAGGTCCCAGACTTTTACTCGGCATTGCTTCTACCCCAGCAGTGGTTCCTCTCCCGTGCTGGCAGCAGCTAAGTCTTCACCTCTTTGCAAAGGGGGAGTTGTGAGGCCACAGTGGGAAGAGGGCTGAAGGCAGGAATGGACTGTGGCCCTGGATCCTGTTGGCCATTAGGTCCCAGAGCCCCAAGCACTCCCTGGACAGGCCAAGAGAGGCCAGTGCAGCTATTGGAGCTTCCTCTGAGTGAGGCTGCAGAACATGGAGGTACAACATATGGACTACACTCTGGATCAACAGTTAAGGACCCAAGGAGACACGTCCTGAGGATATGTGTGACAGTTCAGGAGCAGAACTAAGGTCTGGGAAGCTTTCTCCCCACTTGGGGACTTACCTCCAACTCTATGTGGTCCTGGAGTTTCTTGCAGGTGGCTGCAAAGGTCTCCGAGGTGCCAAATTCAAAGTACCACAGTTTGTTCTTCATCCTGGATCACAAAGCAGAGATGTGGCTCAATATTCTGTATTTGAAATGGCCTTAAAAAATAGCTAGATTACTGGGGCTGGGAGGCCCAAGCCCTCAGCATCCCCTGAGCTTCTTTTTATAGCACTTGTTAATCACATGATCAAGGATGCATTTTTTTTTTTTTTAAAAACCAACTGTTAATGCTACAAACTTAGAAAAACTCAATTATTCCTTAGACATTTGATCTCTGAACTTCCTGGTCAAAGGAGGTAAAATGCCCGTTTGCCTCTGTATCTGGATCAAGGGAAGCATTCTATGAAAATCAACCGGTGGTGGCATGTGACAGCATGCTCTGCTCACTGTCTTTTCCACTATTAATGCAGAGTCCTCTCCTGGGTATAGTTGGGGTACAAAGGAAAGATCAGACAGCCTTTTGAGACTTGAGGGATGTACAGTTTTGGGGCAGTGGAAGGAGAGCCTCACAATAAGCCAGCTAAAACGTATGCTGCTTTGTTTACTGGGGAAGCGGAGTAAAGAGAATTAGACACAGATCTGTGGGCATGGTGGAAAGAGAGAAAAAAAGAGTGAGTTGTTTTGTAGCGATTGTTTTCCCCGCTTTTTTCTCAATTGTATTTGCTTAGGCCAATATTTGCTTCAAAGTAGAAGCTCAGCAAGGTTTTTCAACATTTTCCCTAGTAGGGAAACAACAAAGCAACAAACAAAGTCAGATGGTATATCTTAACTCTTGGTTGTTTTGATCAGATGGTCTCACCAGGAAGTATTTCTGAAGGTATTCCATTCCTTCCACCCCAACTGTTGTCTCACTAGCAGGGGCTGGCTCAGAGAGGAGACACCTGTCCGGTTTATAAGCTGGCAGATTTTGCTAAGGAAGGATTAAACAAAATCACATTCTTCTTGGCACATTCTTCAGTACAGAGGAAGCTACCTTGTGTGTGTTGCTGATCCTCCATGCTCAGATTTGTGAATCAAGAGGAGAAGCGCGTTCTCCAGAGGGAAGAAGGCCCTTATTTCTTCCGAGTACTCCTTAGGCCATAAAGGATGACTTGGCAGAATAGCAAACATACCTTTTCTCTCTACATTTCTCAAAAAGTCCATCTAGAACTTGAAGATGAGACTATATTCTTCTATCACTTGAAGACTTCTAATACCTAGTTGATTGGGAAGTAGCTTTTCTGACTCTCAGCTTGCATGAAAAGGAATGATAAAATCATGAAGGAAATAAGAATACGCAAGATTTGGGGAGTCATGCCTCTTGAAGAAAGTCAGGAGAACTGGATGTACTTTAAGTAGAACAATGCTTTCCACCCAGTGTGCTGTCACAGGTATGCCTGAGATCCCAACCTCCTCAGCCTTCAGAGCGGCCAGGCTGGTGGCCAGGCAGGTGGCGTCACAGCAGGCATTCTTATCTATATGCCAAACAAAGGCTTTTGTTTTCTGTACATGCCATGATGTGAAAAAATGTTGGGAAACACTGTTCTAGATCACTGATTTCTGCATGCACAGTAATGTGAATACAAGTCAACTGGGAATTTCATTAAAATGCAAATTATGATTTAGTAATTCAGGATTTGGGCCTAAAAATTCCTTGTTTTCTAACAAGCTGCTGATGCTGGTCCAGGGACCACACTTGGACTTGTGAGCATCTGGAGATTACTTTTGTGGGTTTTGTTTTTGTTTTTTTTTTGTTTGTTTTTTTTTTACAGAGACAGAGAGAGAGAGAGTCAGAGAGAGGAATAGATAGAGACAGATAGACATGAACCGAGAGAGATGAGAAGCATCAATCATCAGTTTTTCGTTGTGACACCTTAGTTGTTCATTGATTGCTTTCTTGTATGTGCCTTGACTGTGGGCCTTCAGCAGACCGAGTAACCCCTTGCTCAAGCCAGCGACCTTGGGTCTGAGCTGGTGAGCTTTGCTCAAACCAGATGAGCCTGCACTCAAGCTGGTGACCTCGGGGGTCTCGAACTTGGGTCTTCTGCATCCCAGTCTGACGCTCTATCCACTGTGCCACCACCTGGTCAGGCGACCTTTGTGGTTCTGAAACATTAGTATTCATAAGAATTACCTGAAGAATGTGAATAAAATGCTGCTTCCTGGGCTCCAATCTGCAGAAAATCTATGTGATAGTGTGGAATGGGGTCCAGAAACATGCATTTTTATGAGTGCCCAGGGGACCACTATACAGATAGCCAGTGTGTTGTCACGACTTTGATAAACATTGCTCTAGATCCCAATGAAATGACTATTAAGGAAAAGGACAGACTGATTAAACCTGAACGACAGGATTTCTCAAGGAGGATAGAATGAGGGTCAGTGCCTTTCATAGACAATGATGGCAAAAGACCCCAAAACAGGAAAAACACAGATTATGATAAATGTCAAGGTTGAGCATGCCTCTCCTACAGCGAAAGCATCTCTGTAGCCAGGAGAACTGCTTTGTGATTCCATTTTCAAATATCACTGCAAGTCTGAATCATGACTTTTGAAAGCTTTGGCCAGGAGATTTAGAGTTTTAATAAAAATTTCCGGAAGCCACAAGCTATTTTTGTCCAAAAGTGGCTCTCCTGATGATCTAATAAGGTTGAGAGGTCATGGTTAGGTCAGTATCAAAGACTGACTGAAAGGATCAAACAGACTACTCGTCCATTGCTACTTAGATGCCCATCGCTGGCTGTGTGACCTTTGGCAAGTTGTTGAGCCTCAGTTTACTCATCTGTAAAATGGAGATAGTTAAAAGATATGCTGCAAAGCATAGTTGGGAAGATTAAATAAGGCGATTGCAAAGTACTTCATGTAATGCTCAACAAGAATGTTAGCTACTTTTTAGTTATTATTTTAATGTCTTGAGTTGGCATATTTGGCTAACATAGGAAGGCAAAAATGACAGATCAGGTTGGGTAGCGACATACATTATACATTCAAGTTTTTATGGGACAGTAAACATGTGAGGATATTTGTCAGGTCATGTGTTTTGTCTTTTGATTGAAAACATATGTTCTCCACATGTCTAATCTAATAGATTTTTTCCAGAATCTCAGACCACCCTCTAATCCTTGGTTACTTCTCTTGACCAGTCACACAATTGTCCAAAGATACTGATTGAGACTGTGTCTCTGAGAAAGTGTATGTGTGGTATAAGATAAACTGTTTATCAATTCAAGAATCATTCATTGTGCCAGGACTAGAGGGGGGTGTACTGGGGACAATGAAGAACAAAACAAAGCCCTCCATGAGCCAGGTGCCTGAGAAGGACAGACAAGGAAACAGACCATGGTGCTGTGGTTAAGTGCTAAGCACTGGGAGTAGCTAGGAGGTAACAGCCTATTCTTAGTGGGGCAGGGGCAATTAGAGAAAGGATCCTAGGCAGGCAATGCTGGGCTTGAGTTCTGAAAGACGTGGAAGGAAACAGAGCAGGTGAGGAGCATTGCAGGCAGAGGAAGAAGCCCAAGCAATGGCACAGGGCAAGAGAGAACACAAACCTCGTGGAGGGGACCTGGAACTCAAGGTGGCGGTAGAGGGGCATGGCCAGGTAAGGCTGGAAAGGCAGACAGGAGCAAGATTGTAAAGGTTGGGGATGCCATACTTTGGTGTTTAGGCTTATTTTAAAATCTACAGTGTATTGTGGATCACCTTTAAGTGGGGGTAGTGGTGAAAGGGGTGGCAGTAGTGAGCCGATCAAATTTGTGCTTTTCAGAGAACACTGTCGCACGTGTGCAGAGTGGATCAGGATGGGGTGGGTACCAACTGGAGGCCTAGAGAATAGTTTGGTGGTGGTATAGATAGCCACCACAAACAGAGGTGGTAACCATAGAGTTCAGGAGAAGAGAGTGGATTCATTCACAAGCTGAAATTTAGGGGGTGGAATTCGTTAGACTGGTTGCCTGTAAGGAGTGAGGGAAGAAGAGAAGTCCAAGTGGCACACCCAAGTTTTTGTCTTATATAGCATGATAGATGGCAAGTGCCATTCACTGAGAGGGTGGCACAAATGATCAATTCTCCAGTAGCAGCCCTCTTTGTAATAGAAAGACAGCAGCACTTTTGTTTTTGCCCATCCATCCATCCATCCATCCATCCATCCATCCATCCATAGACATATATTGAGTCCTACTGTGAGCCAGGCACTGAAGATAAGTGATGAATAAGAGAGGTAGGATCTCTGTTCTTGTAGTCCTCACATACTTTTTATTTTTTTTATTTTTCTGAAGCTGGAAATGGGGAGAGACAGTCAGACAGACTCCCGCATGCGCCCGACCGGGATTCACACAGCACGCCCACCAGGGGCGACGCTCTGCCCATCAGGGGGCTATGCTCTGCCCCTCCGGGGGGTCGCTCTGCCACGACCAGAGCCACTCTAGTGCCTGGGGCAGAGGCCAAGGAGCCATCCCCAGCGCCTGGGCCATCTTTGCTCCAATGGAGCCTTGGCTGCCGGAGGGGAAGAGAGAGACAGAGAGGAAGGAGGGGGGAGGGAGAAGCAAATGGGCGCTTCTCCTATGTGCCCTGGCCGGGAATCGAACCCGGGTCCCCCGCACGCCAGGCCGATGCTCTACTGCTGAGCCAACTGGCCAGGGCAATCACATACTTTTAATAGCTTTACCAAGATGCTAACATTTAACCTCTGACCCACAAGAGACGAGGTGTTCAAAATATAAGAGTTCTTATTTCTGTTTTAACTCCAGCAAGTTTTAGTTAGAAGTGAATGCATTCTAGTCCCATGGCCCTTTGGTTTTGCACTCTGCTAAACAGGTTGCATATGCTGTCTCTTTCAGTTCTCAGAAGAACCCTATGAGGTAGGTAGTCACTGCAAATAAGGAAACTAAGACTTGGGAAGGTAAGTAACTTAACTAAGATAGCAAAGTAAGTAAGTGCAGAGGGGTCATCCAACCCAGACTGTCTGACCTCAGAGCTGTGCTTTGCTATCCTGCAACCCTGACTTACCATGCTTTTGCATATTGTGTGGTGTGGTGGTGTGTGCTCTTGTTACACCTACTAGATTGCTGTAGTTCTCCTTCACCAGGCTGTTAAGTGCATGCACTTGGGCACTAGGGTGTTAGTGGTTGCATCACATCCTAGGAAATGCTGATTGATGAAGAGTGTCAGGCCCTCCCAGGTCCCAGTGGCCGAGGGAGTTCCAGAGGAGTTTGTATGGCATTTGTCACAGGAGTCTCCTGGTCTTGAATTTATGCAGTCTGAGAGGGTCATGGAGACCAGAACTGAACCCTGGCAAAGCCATAAGTTCCCAGGACACCCTGCACCTTTCATTTTCTCAGAAATGGGACAGAGGCAGTGTGTCCTTGAACTAGCCCAAACCAAGTGGAACAGAAAAAGCTGGGAGACACACTTAAATTGCTTTTCAGGCAGCTCCCCATACAGGGTCAATATGGACCATTTTAGCTAGTCATTAAAACAGAGTGCAGTGTGGCCTAATATGAAGACCCAGAACACAGAATGGAATCAGGGATCCCTGGGTTCAAATTCGGACTCTGCCTTTTATAAGCCATGTGACTTTGAGCAACTTTTTACTTTTCTGAGCCTCTTTACCCATAAAATGAGCTAGTACTTAGCATAGTGTTAAAATGTTGAATGAGACATGTAAAATCATATGGAACAGATCTTGGTCTATAGAAGGTCCACATCCCCTATACACATTAAAAGTTCATTGACTGAATGTTACTGATGCCTTGTCAATAATCAAAGTACTCCTTTCCTAATAATGGTCACTTACCTGGTTACTAAGAAAAATAGCTACTAGCCTTTATTTGAAATTATATCAAGGGGGATTATTGAGTTGTCTCTGTTCTAGCCATCAAAATTGTTGAACATACAAAAGCAGGAACCATGGGGGGTAAAAATGGAGAAGAAAAGACACTCTAATTGGGATAAAGGCTGATCAGGTGAGGTGGTTCCCAGAACCCTGCATGACTGAGGTTAGCCATCAATGGTGGGCTCCAAACTGGTGGTTGGCTTTAGACCAAGTGATATAAGAGGGGATAATACAGAGCTTCTCTTTGTACATGTTGGGGTGTTGTTGCCAAGGTCTCCACTGGCAGGCTTAGCTGAGGTGGGTTCCCTGTGGGTTACTGGCTGCCCCCTTTCTCAGCTGCTAGGAGATTAGGAAGGAAACCAAACTTCCAGTCTACTGCCATAGTCTACTGCCATTGCATTCCAAGACACCACAGAGCAGTTCTGGATTCTTCTATACTGTGCTGTCTGTACTCTTAGAGCAGATCTGTATAGTCTGGGAGTGCTGACAGGTTATTAGTTGATCAAAAAGTACAGAAAGTCTCTTGTCATGGAGACTCTGGCTTTTTGGTTTTGCATTCTGCTAAACATTTTGCATATATTATCTCTTTCCAGTCTCAGAAGAACCCTATTAGTAGGTATTGTTGCTGCAAATAAGGAAATCCACAGATTGAAGTGAATTCCCCTTTGCCTCATCTTTTTTCTTTACCAGCTCCAGCAATGATGCCTTTCCAAAGCCTTTGGAAAAAGCCTCTAGGCATGCGATGAACCATAATTTGAGGTGGGGGAAACACAGCCCCCCACCTGCTCCCTCCCCTGCCCTGTCTCCCTGCCAACCAGAAGGCATGAATGCCAACGTCCCTTCTTCTCTCTGGAAGATGTCTCCCAGCCACTTTCCTCTTAGCCCTTGCTGGAGGTCTGCTGCTGCTGCATGTGGCGCTAGTTTTTGTTTCTTTCTTCTTCAGCTGGACAGGAACATGGCACTGGGAATCTGAGAGGCGAGGGGTCATGACCAGCTCTGCCACTTACTGGCTAGTCAGGTTATTCAAGTGCTTTGAACCTTCATTTCTTCCTCTACCAAATGGGAATATTATTCTCTGCCCAGCAAAGCCGTGAAGCTCGTGGCAAGTGCAGAGCACCAAGCAGGTGTTTCAGGCATGGTAATGCTCACTCACTGTTCTTTCTTGTTGCTAGGAGATGCCGTCACTGGAGACTCATTCCGCAGTGGCTGTAGGGGCGGAAGCAGGAGTAGTGTGGGGGTCTATCTCAGGCAGCTAATATTTTTTGAAGAAAATAAAACTAACAATGTTTTAATGACTTCTGGAATGCTTTTTCTGCATCTCTCTTCCTGAGTTTTCTTTGGTCCACCATTTCTTTCCTTCTCATAATCACCTTTCAGCTGGAGATGACTAATCCTTAACCAGTTGTCCGGCTGGTTTCCAGGTCCCCGCAACTCCTAGGTTCACTGTCAGACTCTAAACTCTCACAGTCAACCCATCCTTGAGGTAGAAGACCCTCCTCTGTGCTCCCAGCCACTCTGAGTCACATGGAAGAGTGGGAAACAGCAGCAGTGACACTGGGGGTGGACTATTTCTGGGTTTTCTTCATTTCCCTTGCTTTATAAGAAAATAACATCGATTGCATACCAGTTAGTTGAGTCTTTTCATTTGGCAGATGAGGGAAAAATGAGACTAATTTAAAATGTTCTTTTATATTTGTTAGCAATTTAGGGCTAGATTCAGTCATCCTCCTGACAGCCTATGAATAGTCCGTTTTCTAGGATGGCCACGAGGGAAACCGAGCTAGCTGCTGGGCATTTTACCAGCAAAGGCAGTGAGCTTCTGATGGCCCCTTTCTGATAATCTGGGAAGTTTTAAGGGCAACAGACTTTTGAAGTCATCAAAACATGAAAACATTTCTTTGGGCTTAGAAAGCTACAAAGAGGACATTATAGCTATTTCTAGAAATAGGGGCCCTTAAAGTGAAGGCATTCCTCTTTGTGGTTTGGACTTTGATAATCAGGTTCCTTGAGAGGGTTGTGATTCAGTCAGTGAGGCCTCTGTGTCAGCCCGGGGAAACAGATGTTACCCGCAGGATGATCTGTGTTGTCTTGATGTGGTGGTGACCGTGAAGGGCCGGCTAGCGGGAGTCCCCCATCCAGCCCCAGTTCTCATAAACACTAGCATGTGATACCACGAGAGTTAGTTGGGGCCTCCTGGCCTTAGTTTCCTGATCCTACAATGAAAGGCTCTGAACAACTGAATTCTACAGTTTTCCGAGCTCCCTGAATAATCTGGATAACACAATACAGGTCAGGGAGGGAGGGCTCATGGGAGCCTCAACTGCCTCCATGGAGTTCTGTGATGCCCAGCTATTTCCAGATCTGCCACTTCTAAAAAAAGAAGAAATATGTGTTTTTATGTAAAAATCTCCTGATTATTATTATTAGAGTTGGCAAGTAATTCAACTTTAAAAAAGAATGCTGTATAGGCCCCAAAACGACACATCTGGGGAAAACTATGCCTTGCCTACATTAATTACAAATTTTCATGAGGTTCATCTTAATTAAAAAAACAAAACAAATGATCTCACTTATTACTCTAGAGGGTTTTTTGGGTTATTGGTGGTGTTATTGCTACTACTAGTGAAGACAGTGGTTTAGTGTCAGGTTATTAAGGTAAATAGTAATCTAGCAAAATCAAGCAACTATGACAGCAACGTAAAGGGCAAATGCAACTCAAGTTGAATTATAATCGAATGATGACTGCTAGTAATAATATTGAGAATACTTTATCTGTTAACATTTTACACTTTTGAATCCCAAGTTCTTTTGGAAGTTTAGTAATTGTGTTAACCAAAGTTCAGATCAAAGGTTTAAAAAAGAGGGGGGAAAAGCAGGTGGGCTTGGTTCTAAGGCTAGGATGTCAAGTCTGGGAGGGGCCCATGGCCTTCACTTCACAGGTGCTACAGAGGCCATCTGTGTCACCCACACAGCCAGCTGCCCTGGCCCATCAGAAAGCTTGTCACCACATCTAATCCACCCTGTACACTGTCCCCTGTTCTCACTGTTCATTGGAATGGGCACTTGGTGACCTCAGGCACGGTGCTATGGATGGAAGAATCTTTCCAAGAGGGGGCAGTGGCCCTTTGGCCAGGGAAAGTGAGCCCCTAGCAATCAGGAAGGAGGCTTTAAAGATAGCTTTTTTGGTTCTCGGAGCGTGACTTTTGTGTCAACTGTTCAGGCCAACAGATTTGTGTTGGCTCAGTGTATTTCAGCTTCACAGGGCAAGGTATTCCCTGACTTCTTTTCGTGCTGGGGACAAGACTGGTGTTCATGGCACTCAGAAAAATCTGGGATGCTGAATGAAGGGAAGACTGATAACCAGAGATTAGAAGGGGGTGGGTAGAAACACAGAGAAAAAAAAGAGGGGAGAACTCAAGAAAGGGCTAAAGAAAACAAACAAACAAACAAACAAACAAACAGAAAGGAGAAACCCGCCAAGTATCTATTTTATAGTATAAATATAGAATCCTCTTAATAACTTATGAAGACATGTAAGTCATTTTCATGCGTGAAAAATTACCCATAAAATCAGAGATGCCAGATAATTTGTACTTAAGGGACCTTTGGGGACCCAGGGATTCCCAGCCAGGAGATCACGTTGCCAAGGAATCCTCCAAAGAATAAAAGGAGTCTGAATTGCTGTCAACATCTCCTAATGTGGGACAGTATTTGTGCATTCACTTATTATAAAGACTACATAGGCTGGTCCTGGCCGGTTGGCTCAGTTATAGAGCATTGACCTGATGTGTGCAAGTCCTGGGTTCAATTCCTGGCCAGTGCACACAGGAGAAGAGCTCATCTGCTTCTCTACCCTTCCCCTTCTCCTTTCTCTCTACCTCTCTCTTCCCTTCCCACAGCCAAGGCTCCATTGGAACAAAGTTGGCTCAGGTGCTGAGTATGGCTCCATGGCCTCTGTCTCAGGTGCTAGAATGGTTCCAGTTGCAACTGAACAACACTCCAGATGGGCAGAGCATTGCCCCCTGGTGGGCATGCCGGGTGGATCCCAGTTGGACGTATGTGGGAGTCGGTCTCTCTGCCTCCCTGCTTCTCACTTCAGAAAAATACAAAAAAAAAAAGTGAGTTAATTTTTTTTTTGATGTGGAATAGAATTAATCAACTACCTCTTAGTAACCAGAGGCACTGATTGAATGGCAAATGGATGTTGTTGAATAATATAAATGGAAAAATTAATTATGACCTAGAACAGCTTTATGGCTGACAGAAATCTTATTCAATATGGCTCCTATAGTGTGTGGGGGTGTGTGAAGGAATGAATAAAAATAGTGCACTCTTCGATAGTATAAGGGTCTCTGAGGAACTGCTACTCCGTACTGGCTCTGGACCAGCTCTGACGGGTAGTTCTCTTCCAAGCCTAATAGCCTTCCCCTTAAGATACAGAGTAGCACGCTGAGAGCAAGGCTTGATGATGTACTGCCTGGAATTCAGATCCCAGCTCTTGTTGCTATGCACCAGAGGCCTCAGACGGAAGTGGAAAAGTCAGCCCAAGCTACAAGAGCTAGTGACTGCAAAGCTGGACAATTCTCATTCTTGCTTGTTGGTTGGCTTGGCTCACAACTACTACACCAGCCGTGGCATGGCCCCGAGATCCCAGCTCTGGGTCGGCTGATCCGGCTGCTCAGGAACCCGTGGGACTCTTTGCCACAGAGTCTGAGTTCTGGGTCTCCCTGTTGGTCTCTGGACTCCACTCTTGCCCTGAAGCCACAAAAGGCCAAACCCTCTGGCCTCACATCCAGAACAGCCTCTCTACCCCTTCAAGGGTAAGTCTAGGCTCCGGAGGATCTATTCTCTCCGAACCGTGACCCTTCTCTTGCACACAAGACGGTTTGTGTTTGTTTCTGTGGACTATGGACATATTCTCCCTGGGTAGGCTCTCTCAAATTCTGTCTGGCACCTGACAGTGTCTCCTCCTAAGGGCAGGACTCCAGCACAAAGCCTGCCAAAGTCTGAAATCAGATCCTTCCCCGGCGCAGCACCCGGAGACACACATGTGCGCGTGTCGGCACACATGCGGGCCAAAGCAGGGAGCTGCTCTCAGCCTCGCAGCCGCGTCACACACGCTCACAGGCGCTGCCTCTCTGGGACCACGGGTCTCTGAGGCCCCACAGCCCGGCTGGAGAACTGCCACAGCAATGGGAATGCCACCACATGGTCCTGCCACTTTAGGGGTGACCCTCAGGAGAGACAGCTGGTGAGGCAGCTAAGGTTTTCCTCTCCTGTGGCCCTAATTTCTAGAGTGTTTTTCCAGTTAGTGTCTGTCCTTGACAAGAAAAAATAGCTTTCTTCTCCCATCCAAAAAAGAAAAATAATCTCAGTATTTGGCTGCTTTTAGCAATCCTTTCTTCCTTTGAAGTTTTATTCGTGGAAGGAAAATCTCCTTCAGGCCGACCTGGCTGAGGCTGGAGGGCTCTGAACAGGCTTGCTCCCATAGTTCTCAGAACACTAAGTCGAACTCTGGGGCAAAACGGATGCTGCTCCCAGAGGGAAAGGGGCAGAGGCAGGTGCATCTCTCCGGTTCTCTAGTGACAGCTCAGCTGCCCTCGAGCTTTTGATTCTGAACTCGGCGTTACCAATATTCACACACCCATCAGCCCAGGGTGGTGGGGACAGCTCCAGCTCAGGTGGGTGAGCTGATTAGAATGCAAGCCCGGAATGTCCAGAGAGGGCAGGCCCCTTTGCTGGAATTGAGCTCCCGCTGAGGAAGACCACTTTCCGGGCCCTAACCAAATAAGGCTAGAAACTAGGAACTGTCTGGGCAAGCAGGAGGGAGCCTCAGAAGCAGGCCTGCACCCTCACTTTACTGTAAGCCACAGGTGGACCCGGGAGAGAGCCGAGCTTTGGCTCCCTCTCCACTCCCTCCTGCCCCAGCGCACAACCCAGCTATTGAGAATCACTTATCCGATGATCTGTGTGCTGAAACTGCTCTAACTACTCTACAAACCAACCCCCCCCCCCCATGCAGCCCTCATGTCTACCTTCTGTGGTAGGTACTGTGGTGGTTACTTTGTAGACGTGTTTGAGACTGTTGTTCCTTGGTGAATGCAAAGCTAGATCTGAACGGTGTTGTGATGTCTGAGGAAATACAGGCTGAATGAGCCTGTATCTCCTCTCTTCTTCCCACAACCAGCCTTTCTGAGCATGAGGCAGTACTTGAATTATGATAGGTCAGGTTACAAAAGTTCCTTGGTTAAGCCACTTGTTTGTCACTCGGATCACATTTCCCCATAGAAACAATGTTATATTGATGTAGGTTCCTAGGCTAACCTACAAAAGCCAATTAACCCATTACATATCCAAAGACTAGTTTTGGAGAAAGCTTGGTGGAACTGAAGAAGCATTAGTTAGAAGCCAGAAAGGCTTGGGGTTCAAGCCACAGGTCACTCACTCACTTGCTCGGTGGCCTTGGGCAAGTCATTTAGTCTCCTCTTTAGTTTCTTCATCTTTGAATTGGAATAGTATTTATCTACCTTGCAGGGGTTGTTAGGAATATTAATTGAGAATGTATACATGAGACATATGGTGTACACTCAAATAATGATGCAATAGAACTCCACTGCTCTGTGTAAAACTGGCTTTGTGGCCTCATGGATTTGAGTTCCCACTTGAAATACAAGTGGCATGTCCTTCCTGCTCAATTTGGATTAGAGAATCTTAGCTTTCTTGAACTTACTGGGGGAAAACAGGGCAACCCTTCCACCTGAAGTCCCTGCTGGCCACCCTGGAGTCTGGGCTAGAGTTCCTGTTAGGTGGGCCGGGACGTGTCAGAAGAAAGTGAGGAAGAGCTGGGGAGGAAGGGAAGTAAGGGACTTGACGTAAGGATGCGTCAGATTTTCTCTTTCTGCTATGGCAACACGACACGATGATCTGGTGACTTCCTCCTGAGTTTCCTGTGCGTTCTGCACCGTCAACCAGGTGGATGTCTCCTGGTCAGAAGTAAATACAGAGTAAGTAGTTCCCCCCTCGCTTCCTCTATCTTTTCAGTCATGAAATTGTTAGTGAGGCAAGCCGGCAATTCATTAGATGGGCGGGCAGATGCCTAGATAAACACCCCCTTCCTATTCTTATTTCACTTTCCTCTGCCAGTTTGAAAAATCTTAAATGAGAAAGCATCAGCCGGAGCCTCACTTTGCCGGAGATGACTGTAGTATACTGTCAGCCAAATTCTTTCTGCTTCACCCTCCTGAAAATCTCATACATATGCTCTCGGCTCCACTTCTGCGCTAACATCTGTGACTTCTTATACTTGTGTGCACCCTCCTAACACCCATTTCAGTGATTGTGATCATGTTCACACGTCACCTCCAGTGTGGCGTTCTGTATGTGTGCTCTGACCAATTCTCTCTCTGCTGTCTCAGCAGAGGTTATGTTTGTCTCCCTTGATGAACATGACCCGTTCCCTTTGTTGCCTCTCTACAGTTGGCCAATGTGTCCCCGCTGTGGCTGTGGCCTGCTGCTCCTCCCTCCAGTTCCTCTGGAGAACTGCTTGGTATCTCTTCTGCTGGGACTCCTATTTCTAGCTCACTCCTGCTGCCCATCCGTGGGCTGTGATTTTAGAGCTTCATTTCGATATTCTACTTTATCCCCTTTAAATCTTATTTTAAAGCTCTCCTGTTTGGTCTTCAAGTCTCTGACCACAGATACTTTTCCTGGTTTATGTGACAAGCTCCCGATTCCTCACCAGGGGCCGGTCACTCCAGTGTTGACAGCCACGGTCCAGAAGAACAGTCATTCTCAGATCAGCTGCAGATCAGCTAGCTCTGTGTCCCTCCTCTGTGCCCATTTCTTCTAAAAGTATGACTCATGGCTGAGGAAGATACTAAAGCATCACCTCTGTCCCATGTCCCTTAGTTTCCTACACAAGACTCCAGAGTCACAGAGATGCTAACCAGGATTCTTCTGGATGTGTTACTTCTACCTGCACCTACAGGCAGAAGGGAGATAGTTTATGGTCACAGTTTTATGTGTACTCCTTTTCATTTCTAACACAGGGGGCTCACCAGTGAGAATTCCGTAAAATATTGGTCTCATTAGATGCTCTGGGGCAGCAGGATTGTGTAGTCGAGTACATTTGGGTACTTCATCCTAATTTTGCATGGTCTCAATAGGTCAGAATCTATAGTAAAGGCTCTACAATATCATACAGAAAAAAAACATATTTAATTTTGGGGTTTCCCAGTGTATTTGATGATTGACTCCCCATCCTCCCTGTGAATTTCCTTTTAACATCTCATGGAGTTCACTTTAACCAATGCTGCTTTAATACAGACCCAGAGGGGACCACCTGAATAGCTGCCTCCATATGTCCTTATCAGTCCTCATGACAACCTCCCAAGTACTAACCAGGCCCGACCCTGCTTAGCTTCCGAGATCAGACGAGATCGGGCGCGTTCAGGGTGGTATGGCCGTAGACATGACAACCTCCTTAGCTCTTCTGCTTCCTCTTCCCCAGAAGGTCCAGATCTATCTTCCTTGAGGACAGTCTCATACTTCTATATTTATTCCCTAACAGAGACCGGGCATTTCCTCTTTATTTCCTTGTTATATCTATCTACTACTCAGACTCTGACTTTGCTTTATGTTCTCTTTAACTTTCTGAGTCTCTTTTCTTTCTGGACCACTTTTTTCCTGGCATCTAGGAACACTTCAACAATACAAATACACTGACCTCTTAAGTTTTCCTCAAGCCTTTCACTCTTTTCTTTGGTAGGGGACCAGTTTACATTTGCAGCACCAATAAGTTGTGACCAAGGTCAAGCAAGAAAAATAAATAATTGGTCCTCATCATATTCCTTATGGTGATAATTCCTGGGAATCAACATGACAACTTGGAGGCCCAGGGACCTTGGGAATGTATTTATTTGACTTGCACAGTCATTTTTAAAATTGGAAGATTTTATATACACACCTGGAGTTCACAGTTCCTCTTGAGAAATCAGATTTGTTAATACTTGGTTGCTTTCCAATTTGAAAACAACTGGCTGGAGTGAGTACTGGCTGCTCCCATTACACAGGACACACGCTCTCCACTTTGCTAGAGTCTCCAACACTCCTTAAAGCCTCACATCCAGAGGTGGATTTTAACGGTGGGTGCACCAGGCACGCACCCTGGGCCCCGACTTTATACTTTTTTCTAATGACACCAAGTTTGGTTTTATATGTGCAATTTTAACATTAATAGTACATAATATATATATATATATATATATATAGTATTTTTCTGAAGCTAGAAACGGGGAGAGACAGTCAGACAGACTCCTGCATGCGCCCAACTGGGATCCACCCGGCTCGCCCACCAGGGGGCGATGCTCTGCCCCTCCGGGGCGTCGCTCTGTCATGACCAGAGCCACTCTAGCGCCTGGGGCAGAGGCCAAGGAGCCATCCCCAGCGCCCGGGCCATCTTTGCTCCAATGGAGCCTCGGCTGCGGGAGAGGAAGAAAGAGACAGAGAGGAAGGAGAGGGGGAGGGGTGGAGAAGCAGATGGGTGCTTCCCCTGTGTGCTCTGGCCGGGAATCGAACCCGGGACCCCTGCACGCCAGGCCGATGCTCTACCACTGAGCCAACCGGCCAGGGCCTACATATTTTTTATTTATTCAAAATATGGTTAACACATGTTTTTATTTTTTCTGTCTCTCTCTTTTTTTTCGTTGTGACACCTTAGTCTTAGTTGTTCATTGATTGCTTTCTCATATGTGCCTTGACCATGGGCCTTCAGCAGACCGGGTAACCCCTTGCTCGAGCTAGCGATCTTGGGTCCAAGCTGGTGAACTTTGCTCAAACCAGTTGAGCCTGCGCTCAAGCTGGTGACCTCCGGGTCTTGAACCTGGGTTCTTCCGCATCCCAGTCTGACGCTCTATCCACTGCACCACCACCTGGTCAGGCTCTCTCTCTTTTTTTTAAGGGGCCCAATATTTTCTTCTGTGCCCGGGGCCTCAACCAACCTTAATCCGCCTCTGCTCACTCCACTTACTTCCCTCACTTCCATTAAGTCCCTGGCCTCTGCTGGCATGTGGACTTGTGACCACTCATAGAGACCTTTGTAGTTTCCTCCAGGAATTTTCCTAGAAGTTGCCTCAAAAATGTCTTCCCCAACTTCCTTCCCAACCTGATCCTTTCCATGTGAGCTGTCGGTACCTTTGGCTAGGCATCCTAACATGTATTTGATTTCAAGGTCTGACCAGCTACAGCAAGGCGAAAGCTGACGCTGTTGGCATTTGCAAAGATTACATGCTCAGAAATAAAATATTATCCTCACTCCACCTGTTCCGGGAAAAATATTCTCAGTTGTTCTGTGTTTGTCAGTGGGGCACAACCTGGTTTTATCAACTGTTTATCAATTGTGGAACACCGACTAATGAACTTGTCCTTTACTGGAGAAGTGGCTTAAGCTCATGTTTACCTTTCCTTTTTGCAAACTTAGATGGTATTATGAATATTAACTTTATCCTATCAAGTTTTGATTATTAAAAGAAAGTTATACAGTCCTCTAACCTCTTCTTTTTTCTAACCCAATGACTTACTGTTGGCCATTTCAGTTTTATTTAGTACACTCATCACCAGTCGGGTGGGAAAAAGATTATAAGTACAAATTATGAGCCAGCAAATCAGCTCAAATCAGAGGACATCCTGCTGTGTTACCTTCACCCCAACCATACACAGATCTGCAGAAGCCTTGAGTGTGAGCAGCCTCCATTCCCTTCCCTGCCCAGGTCCAGGAACAAGGTGACAAAGAAGAGGGGAGGGCGACCCTGATCAACTAGAACGCTCGGTGCTGGCAGCTCCAGTAAGAGTTTTACTAAGACTAACAGTTTGGGGTTTGTGTTTACTCACAGCATTCCTAACGCCCCTTGCCCTATGTTAAACTAAAGCTGGAGATTACATCCACACTTTCAGCTCATTGAGTTCAAAGGCAAGGTAGGGTCCTTGGCTTGATTGGCACTTTGGAATACCCTCCAAAAAGGCCCACTTTCAAGATTAAAGAGATTCTTCATTCAATAGAGTAGAGAAGACCTTATTAGTAGACGATGAGGAATTTCAACCTAGTGTTGGTTCAAAAAACATGAATATTCCAACTGTTATGTAAGTCCCCGATGCTTTAACAATTTAAAGATATAAGTACATTCTTGAAATAAGAGCCCTCTTATCATTGAGGAGCATTAGAAGATTGGGAAAATGCTCTCTCTTCGTAAAATGTGGAGTGGTAAGGTTGAGGAGAAAAATTAACCACTCCTACCATCTTCAAAGCAGAGATTTGATGACCCGCCCTCTCTTAGAGATATTTATACTGGGAAAGGGGCTGAGACCTAAAGTCCTATCCAGAGCTACAGTTCTATAAAGTCATTATTATAGCTAAGCTATAGCATATGCATATAACTATGAGCATTTAAAATTATGTGATAGTAGATACTATTTTTTTAAATTTATTTTATTTTATTTATTCATTTTTAGAGAAGAAAGAGACAGAGAGGGAGAGAAAGGAGAGAGAGAGACAGAAAGAGAGGAGGGGGAGGAGCTGGAAGCATCAACTCCCATATGTGCCTTGACCAGGCAAGCCAGGGTTTCGAACCGGTGACCAGGCATTCCAGGTCGACGCTTTATCCACTGCGCCACCACATGTCAGGCCTAACTATGAGCATTTAAATTGGAGATTCTGCAATGTAGAATGTGTATATACTGCTGCATGTTCTCCTTACAAATTCCTGCAGTCATTGATAGCATTATACCCACACCTGAAACGTTTGAATCCATTTATGTAACTACTTTAATTCTCATAAACATATTGATAGATAGTTGTGATTTTCATTTTTACATACCAGAAAATTAAGAATCAGAGAAGTGAGTAATTTTCCCAAAGGTACCAGTTAAATAAAAAGCAGGGTAGGAGCTGAAACTCAGTTCTTCTGAAACTTGGGGATTAGTTTTTACATTTTATATAAGAATGACACAGCCTGACATATGGAGTTGTAAGCCATTTTCCCAAGGTTTCTTGAGGTATAGTTTGTTTATTTCATTGAAGAGAGTTACTGAGCTTCCTAATAAGTTCAGAAAAATGCAGCTTTCAAAATTTCGTTTGGCCAAATAATAAGTGCATTAAAATTTTCTTTAGTACATATTGATTTAAAGAAGAAATTAAAATTAATCACTTGAATCTTTTTATTTTATTTTATTTATTTTTTAATTGATAGGAGGAGAGATAGTGAGGTAGACTGCCACATGCACCTAGATCGGGATCCACCCAACAATCCCGTCTAGAGCTGATGCTCAAGTACTGAGCTATTTTTAGTGCCTGAGGCTAATGCGCTTGGACTGACTGAGCTATCCTCAGTGCCTGAGGCCGATGCTCAAACCAATTGAGCCACTGGCTGTAGGAGGAGAAAAGGGAGAGAAGGGGGATGATTGCTTCTCTTGTGTGCCCTGACCGGGAATTGAGCCTGGGATGTCCATACACTGAGCCAACGTTCTATCTGCGAGCCACTGGCCAGGGCCTAATCTTTCTTTAGAATATATATTATTCTTCTACCTTGTTTTTCAACTTTCTTTTTAACAAACGTGCAAGATATGCTAATCACATGAACTCTAAATATGAAGATAGACTTTGTTGTATCACAAAAATGTCCTTAGGCGAAGGATAATAATTTTCCAAAGTTTTAATTAGTAAAGCATAACATGGGTTTAATAAACTGATATTCCTTTCTCTGGAGCTATAAAAACAAAGAGGAAACATGTTAAGCTAGGTTTAAAAGCCACCTAAGTCACCTTCTGCATAGAAGAATCTGAAATCATGGTGGCGAGAAGAGAGAATGACATGGACTTTTTTTTTCAATATGTGTTTCTGCCTCCACCAAATAGCACACTGCAAAGTTCAGGGTTTGTAAGAAAGCCCAGTGGTGGGTTTTCATAGTTTTTCTGGCTCCGCCCTGTACTGCCTCCCCAGGTTAGCAGAGCTGGTTCCCTGTAGTGTCTCTCTTCTGACACCATGTTCTTCCTGTTTCTTCCGAGGGGGCCGAGTGCCTCTTCTCTCTCCCTGGGTCTCTGTCTGACCTAACACCCTTTATTATTCTAACAGTTCAGCAAGACTCAATATGTAAAGGTCGTATTGCCAATTGGCCCCCAGAGAAACTTGGCTCTGGAAATACTTTGAAGGAGAATTCATTCTCTCATTGATCTATTCAAAAAGCACTTGTTGACAGACTACCTCACTGTTCATGCACTCCCCTATAGGATAATGTACAGATCTAAGATCTGTACTTTGGTGAGCACCAAGATCTTGCCGTAGATGCCTCCCACCTGCTCTTCTACCTCACCTCGGAACCCTCTCCTTTTTTCTCATGTCCAGTGTCCACTCACACCTCTGCCCTTTCCCCAGGCTGCACCCCTCCCTGCATGCATCTGGTTCCTTCTTTCTTTGGCTAAGTCCCATTTCTCTCTTAAGTTCACACTCAAATGTAACTTTGTTTCTGAAATCTAGTCCCACTTGCTCAGGCACTCTCACAACACACTCGTTATTCATGTTGTGTTGTTAAAACAAAGCTCGCCTTATTATATTGCATTTCCTTCTTTTGTGAGGGTTTGAGGGCGGGCTGGTGTTGGGGTTAAACTGTGCCCTCCAAACTGTCATGCTGACGTCCTAACTCCAGATACCTGTGAATGTGACTGTATTTGGAAATAGGGCTTTTGTAGATGTAATCAAGTTAAGATGAGATCACACTGGATTAGGACCAACCAAAGCCTAATGACTGGTGTCCGTAGAAGAGGGAAATCCAGACAGAGAGACATAGACACAAAAAGAGAAGATCGTGTGAAGATGCAGGCAGAGACTGGAGTGATGCAGCTACGTGTGCCAAGGATTGCTGCCAACCACCAGAAGCAAGAAGGGAAGCATGGAACAGATTCTTCCTTGGAGCCTGGGAAGGACCCAGCCCCACTGACACCTTCATTTCAGAATTCTAGCCTCCAGAACTGTGAAAGAATAAATATCTGTTGTTTCAAGCCATCCAGTTGGTGGCAATTTGTTATGGCAACCCTAGGAAACAAATACTGTTGCTAGTAGTCTCTGCACAAGCTCATCTTTCTAGCTAGACATGTGGACTCTTGGAAATAGGAGCCATGGTAGTCCATACGTACTTCCTCTTGGCCCTGACAGGACGTTAACACAAAGCAGATGCTCAACACGCTTTAGTTGAGTGAGGGAACACGCTCAGAACCACCCTTCTGGTGTTAGGTCAGGGGATCCCCTCAAAAAAGGTTCAGGCCTTTCTCCAAGTGACCAAGCTTATGAATGGGGTAGGGAGACAAAGTTTAACACCGAAACAATGACTTATTGAGGAAAACAGAAAAAAAATCAAAGTGAGGTAAAATGTATCAAAAATCCTACAAATGGATTAAAAAAAAAACAAAAAAAGAAATGGAGGCAGGACTGGATGGGTCAGGAAAGGAGTGTTCAGAACACTCTGGACTGCATTTTGAAACAAGTCATAAGTGTTGATTAGGTCCCAGGAGGAGATGTCTGAACAGTTAAGTGCATGTGTGGAGAAAGCAAGCAAATGATAAGACTGGACCAGTATTTGAGGAGAAAAATTTTCTGAAGGGCCCCAAATTCAAGCAAAGCAGGTGAGTTTAATTCTATATAATAGGACATGGGTTGTGGTAGCAGATTCTTGCGTGGCGGTAAAGAACAAAACCACGGGCAGCTCCAGGTAAGGTGGGTCTGAGAAGAGCAGCATCAAGATGGGCCAGGGGGCTGCTGAGGAGACCCTGAGGAGGGGACATCTTGGGACCAGTTGGGAATGATGGACAAAGGAGGTAAGAATTTTCATAGGGGACATCCTGGTCAATTGCGGTGGGAGGCAGAGGGCTCCCATTTGGCGGGTGCAATGAGCTCACTCCTGGGCTTGGAGAAGTTGACATGTTTGTCATCCCAGATGAATGAGTCTGTCTTCTCTTTTTAGAAACCTTTGAAGGGCATTCCACAACTTCTCTCCACAGCTCAGTTTGGCCTGGAATGTGTCTGATGAGCCAGGAGATTCCTCCATCCATCCCCAACGACAATTCCACACTTTAGAAGCACATTTTCCCCTCTTCTACTTTCCTGAGGCAAGATGATGAGTAAGGAGGCATGGTCATCATGCCTTGTTGTGAGTCCTTCACACACTTGGGCCCATTCCCAATACATTCTCTGCTTCTCCTCTCCAGGAAAAATGGTTTTTGTTTATTTAAAGTTTTCTCATGGGTTAATTGTCTGTGTAGTTATTGTTTAGTCTCTTTCTTGGGTTCTTCTGTGGTCATGGGGTTTCAAACTGGGCAGTCAGAGAGGCAGGGAAGTGAAGTGAGATGTGTGGAGGCTGTGGACTCAGGCATACCTAGGTCTGAATAGCAGATCCCCTGTTAACTAATTATATGTTTGTGAGCAAATTATGTAATGTCTCTGAACCTCCATAATCTTTTTTCTTCTTCTTTTTTTCCAAGTGAGAGGAGGGGGAGTAGAGAGACAGAATCCTGCATGTGCCCCAACCAGGACTGACCCGGCAACCCCATCTGGGGCCTATGATCTGCTCATCTGGGGTCATGCTTGCAACCAAGCTCTTTTTAGCACTTGAGTCGGAGGCTCCACTGAGCCATCCTCAGTGCCGTGGGCTGATGCACTCAAACCAATTGAGCCTTGGATGTGGGAGGGGAAGAGAGAGAGAGAGAGAGAGAGAGAAAGAGGAGGAGGGGTGGAGAAGCAGTTGGTCACTTCTCCTGTGTGCCCTGACCTGGAATCAAACCTGGGACATCTACATGCTGGGCTGACACTCTACCACTGAATCAACTGGCCAGGGCTAGAACCTCCGTAATCTTTATCTCATACTTAGAGAGTTGTGCCAGTTAAAAGTAATGTTCGTGGCACTGGCCGGTTGGCTCAGGTGTGTGAAAGTCCCAGCTTTGATTCTAGGTCAGGGCACACAGGAGAGATGCCCATCTGCTTCTCCACCCCTCTTCCTCTTTCTCTTTATCTCTCTCTTCCCTTCCTGCAGCGAAGGCTCCATTGGAGCAAAGTTGGCCTGAGCACTGAGGATGGCTCCATAGACTCTGCCTCAGGCGCTAGAATGGCTCCAGTTGCAATGGAGCAACACCTCAGATGGGCAGAGCATCACCCCCCAGTGGGCTTTCTGGGTGGGTGGATCCCTGTTGGGCACATGCAGGAGTTTGTCTCTCTGCCTCCCTGCTTCTCACTTCAAAAAAGAAAAAAAAGAGAATGTTTGTGAAATTCTTGAAAGCAGTCAATAAATGATGGCTCCTGTTGTTAGTCTGAGTTGAGGCATTGCTGATTATATGGGGAATACCACCTTTTAAAGCCTGTTAGTAAACTACCTGATAGTCATGTGTGCCTAAAAACGTCCATACAGCTGCACAGTTCAGATGGCATCTATTTCTGCCTCTGATAGTCACATAAAACATAAACTTGATCTTTTCCAGATATACTATAGCAAAACTACATACAGGATTGGCAACTCTGCTAAGAGAATTAAATCTTTTTATTTATTCTTCACAAAAGTAAAGCTATGTAACATATCAAATAGTTATTTCCCTTGCAAAAGGATTTGAGTAATGATGTCTTTAAACCTCGCATATGGATTAAACAAAATCATTGGGATTTTTTAAATTAAAAAAGACTAATAAAACTCCCACTGTAGATAAACTCACTCTAATTAGCTCTTTTATATCATTTTCCTTTAATAGGCTGTAAGTTCTACTGTGCTAATCACGTTTTAAATGAGTGTATATAAGTAAATAAAAATCGTGCAGTGAAAGTGCTGAAGAAAAATATGTTGTAATGCTAATAGTGTTTATTTCTTGGGGGAGGGCAGGAATATGATTTATTTTTCTACAATAAGCCTAATTATTTGTATAAAGAAATTTTTTTTAAAAATAGTAATGTAATTTTATAAAACATCACCAATATTTAAAACATATATATCAAATAAACAGCTGAAATGCACCAAAATGGCAATATTATGTTTCTGAGTGATAGGACTATGAGTTATTGTTTTTTTTTTCTTACTTGAACTCTTTTGAACTTTACATATGATTTAAAATTATACTGCAATGTACTATTTAATCATACCATAAGATACATTTTAAAATTATATAACAATATATTGGTATTTCATTGAAAAAACTTTATCAAGACAAATTTCTTTTTTTTAAAGTGAGAGATAGGAGGCAGAGACAGACTCCTGCATGTGCCCCAACTGGGATCCATCTGGCAAGCCCACTAGAGGGCGATGCTCTATGCATCTGGGGCATTGCTCTGTTGCAACCAGAGCCATTCTTTAGCACCTGAGGCAGAGGCAGTAGAGCCATCCTCAGGGACTGAGGCCAACTCGCTTGAGCCAATTGAGCCATGGCTGTGGGAGGAGAAGAGAAAGAGAGAGTGAAGGAAGCGGGGGAGGGTGGAGAAGCAGATGGTCACCTCTCCTGTGTGCCCTGACAGGGAACCAAACCTGGGACATTCACATGCTGGGCCAACACTCCACCACTGAGCCAACTGGCCAAGGCCAAGACAAATTTTAAAATGCCATAAATTATTACACTGATGACTCATACCCTATGACCTACAGATATATCTGTTCCTCTAAAAGAATCATCAAATCTCAGAGTTTTAAGTGCTTTTGAATCATCTAACATGACTATGATTTGATGTAGAATCTGTCTTCATGATAATATTAATAATATTATTGATGTGCCAGGCCTCTGTAATAAGCATTTTAAATGAATTGTTTTCTTGGATCTTTAAAAATAGTCTGAGGTAAGATACTTGTGGTAGGCAGAATAATGTTCTGAAGATGTCCATGTTCTAATCTGTGCATATGAATATGTTAGATTACATGGCAAAGGGCAATTAATGTTTCAGATGAAATTTCAACTGGCAATCAGCTAAATTTGAGATAGAGAAATTATCCTGGATAATCTGAGTGGGCCCAATGTAACACAAGGGTCCTTTTTGGTGAAGGAGGAAAGCAGAGAAAGAATGTAAGAGAGATGCAAGGTGAGAAAGACTTGAGTGGCCATTGCTGGCTTTAAAGATGAAAGGGGACCACAAACCAATGAATGTGAGCAGCCTCTGGATGCAGGAAAAGACAAGAAAATGGATTCTCCCCTAGAGCCTCCAGAAAGAAATGCAAGCCTTATGACACCTTGATTTTAGTCCAGTGAGACCTATTTCAGACTTCTGACCTACAAAACTGTAATATAATAAATGTGTATTCAAGCCACTAAATTTGTAGTAATTTGTTACAGCAACCTTAGGAAACTAAAATAGTATCATATTCCAGTGTTACAGAAAAGCAGACTGAAGTTTAGAAGAGTGATTTGCTCAAGGTCACATATAAGTGGTTAGGGACAATGCCAGCATTTGAATCCAGGTTGTCTGATGATAGAACCTGCACTCTTGGGCACTTGGCTCCACTGGAACCCAAAATGATTGTCCCGCATCTGCCTGACCATAAAATGTGAAACTGCTCCTCAAGAGCTCCCCCCACTTGAAGATGGTGCTAATTGGTAGGTTGATCTTTATTTGGGGCTCAAATTGGTCTATCCAGTCACCTTTCTCATTGACGAATCATACAAAAGAACCTAATTCCTCCTTTATGAGACATGCTTTAAAAATATCTGAGGCCAGTAATCACTTCTCCCTAAGTCTTCTCTTCTTTGGATGAAACAATCCCAAATTTAGTCCTACCTACATGGTTTCAAGTTCCAGGACTATACTGACCTCTCCCTTCTGGAAAGCACCCAGACTGTCAACATCCATTTGAGGACCTAGCCAGTTCCTACCTTGCTTTGTAATTGTGTACTTTGATTTTCTTCCATGAGGTTATCATGCGGGCCTTAACCCTTCTGAACTTGATTCTATACTACATCTTGAGCTCTTTGATGGAAATATTTCTAGAGCTCAATCAATACATAAATACTGATAACTTTTGGATTATCTGGCCTAAAAGACTTGAAAACACAGCTTGTTTTCAAGTTCCTTTTGATATTATCACAAACTGATTGCACTCTTTGTTGACATGAGTCATACCTTTCTTATTCTAGCCTAGAGAAAAAAAGCCTGTTAAGCTACAGTAAGGAAATATTTTGGTGAACTGGCAACTTTATAGGGAGCTTTTGGATATCACAGGAGGCTTATCATACCAGTCTGAGAAGTTGTGCTATATGTTCCAACATGGATGGGGGAGCTAGGAAGAAAATGAAGGAAATGTTAGAGTCAATGTGATTTCATCATATTATAGAAAATACTGTGACTCTTTAGGCAGAGAGAGCTGCACAGAAATATTAATAACAGCTTCCTAAAATCTTTGACCATCCATGGTTTTAAATGATCTGTGTTGCTATTCCTTCATTAATGCAAAATAAATAAATAAATAAATAAATAAATAGATAGATAAATAAATAAAATCAAAGGCTGTCTGTAAACAAATAAGATAACCAATCCCCAGCCTGACCAGGCGGTGGCGCAGTGGATAGAGCGTCAGACTGGGATGAGGAGGACCCAGGTTTGAGACCCCGAGGTCACCAGCTTGAGCGCGGGCTCATCTGGTTTGAGCAAAGCTCACCAGCTTGGACCCAAGGTTGCTGGCTTGAGCAAGAGGTTACTCAGTCTGCTGTAGCCCCATGGTCAAGGCACATATGAGAAAGCAATCAATGAACAACTAAGGTGTCGCAATGAAAAAAACTGATGATTGATACTTCTCATCTCTCTTCGTTCCTGCTATCTATCCCTCTCTCTGACTCTTTCTCGGTCTCTGTAAAAAAACAAAACAAAACAAAAAACCAACCCCCACTTACCCCCACAAAAAAATCTGGTCTTCTGATGTTGCATAATGATGAACGTCTGGTGAAAAAAAACATGAACCCATATTTCATTCATTTTACTCTCTTCATCTCTCTCAAGGAGAGGTAGGGAGGGTAGGGGATAAAACATTTTTGTGCTCCAGTATATAAACACTCAGGTAATTAAATAAGTTGCTGTCAGAACTGACTTAAAGAGTCAAAGGGACTTGAACACAGCATAAGGTTTGCATTTCCTTTGTAAATACCTACAGGTGTAAGAAGAGAAATAGAAAAATGTCACAATCCATTTCATTTGGAGCTTCTCTGAATCCAAAATATTTGGGGAAAAAATAGTTTGTTATATTGAGAGAAACAGGTGCAGACAGTTGGGACCTCTGGGTACCTAGAGCTGGTCTCTTGTGGGAGCCCAATACCAGATGAGAAGAAAAGCCCAATTCAGGACATAGAATGAAGAGTCCAGTGGAGAGGAGTTTAACTCCATTATGTCCTCTGCTATTGTACCTTTATGTTTTGGGAAAGTCAAACATCTGGGCTGTAACATTGGGCTACCTCGCAAGGCTCCTGGAAAGAATAACTTAGAATGGTTTCATTTTTAGATAAAAAAGAAAATCTTATATGCAGAGCATATAATATTTTTTCTAGAATTGTATGATTTGAGTTTTGCTGGCTTCTATTTTGCCTCCCACAGAACATCTCTGTGTTCATCTAAAGTGGAAGGAGAGGAGCTCAGTGGGTGAGAGAGAGGGCAGCGTGTATCAGTGAAAAAAGGGTAGCCAAAATTCTGGTGTCTGACAGCCCTGAACCACCCACCTACTCACCAGTTGTACACTCCATGGCCCCAACTGGTGAGCCTTTAGTATCCATGGAGCACGTGGCACTTGTAATGCAACCCACTACTAACTACCCTTACTCTCTCCCACCCTTTTCCTTCTATTACCATGTCACCCAGGGTCTATGACCCCTACCTCGATCTAGCCTAGACTTGGCATTTGGACTTAAAATTTCTGGTATTTTGCCTCTTGGACACCCTGGAGTTCGTGGAGGGAATTTCTATACAGCTTCAGTTCTACAGAATGAACTGGCTGGTTAATTGCTGCTATTCTGCTAACCTGCAAGCGAGGAATTTTGACAAATTCAATGTATCATAGATGGAGTCTCCTCCAACTTTTAATTGTTCTCCAACTTTTCAGTTCAAGGGCCATGCTGATGAAACAACAACCCTATGATAACTGAATCCCACTCCATCAGAAAGCCTTTTATTGTCAGTGCTTTATTGGCGACCTAAGGCAATGCTTTCCTCATGCTTGCCATTCAACAATATTCAACAATAAAGTTTTATTGAGAACCTACTAGGTATCATGAACTTACACAGTATCACATTAAATACTGAGAGCAACCTTGTAAGATTTTCAGGGGAGGAAGCAAAGGATTAAAGAGATTAAGTAACTTGCTCAAGGTCACACAGCTATTAAGTGGCAGAGCCAAGTTTTGATGCCAACTTAGACAGTGCCCTGCTGCCTCATTCTATAAATATCTACTAAGGGCTTAGTTATTTTCAAGATGTATTTCCAACCTCTTAAGAACTCAGGCTACTTTAGGGCTTGTGGGGAACCCCTCATCAGCTACTTCATGGCACCAAGAAAGCTAACACTCTAGAGTCTGTTAATTACCCAAGGGCTTTTGGGAAAGGTGGTCAGCTTCTAGTAGGAATGAAGTACTGTTTCAGTCCCTTTGAAGAGCCTAACAGGAAATATCTTGCTTCAGCCTAAACTGCTGAAGGACATATTCAAGTGGATGGCACTCAACAGGTTTGGAATAACACATTCCTCAAGTGCTCTGAGTTTCTGACCAACAACAAAAAAATTCCATAGTTGGATTTCTCTTTCTGGACACTCACTAACAGTGGTATTGGAATTAGGTAGCTTCTATGTGTATATCCCATATACACAACAATCTTCACAATGAGTTCCTCCACAAACTTCAAGAAGGGCTGGTTCTTGGATATCTGGAAGACTTGTGGCATTCTTGGCTCCTCCATGAATACTGACTACTGCTTGTTTGAGGGGTTGATAACCCCATTTTCCCCTCCCTCAGGTGAAACCTTCTTTCTACTGTTCTTTTACTTTCACTGCAAGTTCCCCACTTGGTGAGCCCTGGAAAATATGTCTTTGTATTAACTCTTCTCTCCTTGACAGGGCCAGCTCATGGGTGTGAGATCTGTAGTTTCACAGATCCCCACACTTAGAAGGAACCTGAGCTTGGTTTGATGCCCTGCTGTCACTGAATTAAAATTTTGAATAATTTTTGAACAAGGGGCCTTGCATTTTGCATTGAGCCATGAAATAAAGTGGTTGGTCCTGCTCCTTGCTAAGGAGAAGAGACATCCTACACAAGCTCAGAGTGAGTGGTGTATCTGTGGTCCCCATTTACAACTCATCAGGCATTTCCTCATAGGGACAATCAGTAATGGTGGATGGAGATGGTAAGAGCTCCACCCTGTTTAGCTTCAATTTCTTCATCTCTGAAATGAAGACAGTAGCACTTACTTTTGCATGTTATTATGAGCACTGTGTGAGACCATGTATAATAAGTTCCCATCAGAATGTTTGATATATAAGAGGTGCTTGCTAGGTAAAATCCATGGCAGGCAGAAGATGCTGTAAACAGAGTCTGAATGCTGGGTTAGAATCATATCAGACTCATTGTGGTGATCAGTTTACAATATATACAAAGATTGAATCACTATATTGTAATCTGAAACTAACATAATGTCATATGTCAATTATATCTCAGTTAAAAAAAGAGAATCATATCATCCCTACTGCTTAAAAAGATGCATGACCTCAATTAGGTGACTTGGCCTCTTCCAGCTTCAAATACTTTATCTATAAAACGGAAATGCTAATATTTACCTTGTAGGGTTGTTTTGGGATTTAAATAATCTATTTTAAAAACTGACTTTATCAGCTGGTTTCTATTAGGAACTCAAAAATAACAGTTCTTAGTTTGGTTCCTTTATAATTCTATTTCTGCACTTACACCATACAACTTCCTGTATACTATATTACTTACTAAATGTCACCTCCTTGTATGTGAAAATAATTTTGTAAGAAATAAATAAAGGTTGTTTCTCTCTCTTTGTTAGACTATGAATTCCTCAAAGGCAGGGACCATGTCTTATTTACCCTTGTATCCTAGAACACTTTCTAAGGTGTTACATCTCAGTTGTATTAAATCTCTCCTCTGTTGTTTATGCCAACAATGAGATGATAATTTCCATAACATTTCTAAATTAGCAATTAATATTTAGCCTGTCAATGATTAGGAAGTAGATGTATCAAAAATATATCTGCCTTCAAATGCCTTTTTTCCCTTGACTATCACACTTGATTCATTTTTCTGAATCCCTGGGTCTGGGTTTTGCTTCATTAAGAAAGCAATCCCACCAGAAAACATAACTTAGTTTATGTACCAACTCCTGTCCCTGGCAACAATCTGTGTAGAGATGCCACTAGGGAAGACCTTGCTGAAACCTCAATAGTTTAATGCTTTTAGGATTCAAAGAGGGCTCAAAACTATGACTTACTTGTAACTATTTGAGAATATGGATCCCTCTAAGAACCTTATGGATAATTATGGACATTTTCTCCAGAAAAAAATACATTCAATATCTTGCATACAATGTCAAGGTGTCCTCTGAACTCCCACAACCCCTGTGCCTCAGGTTAAGAATTGTTAGGGCCCTGGCTGAGTAGCTCAGTTGGTTAGAGCGCTGGTTTAACACAAGGTTGCAGGTTCGACCCCTCATCAGGGCACATACAAGAATCAACCAATGGGCCCTGGCTGGTTGGCTCAGTGGTAGAGCATTGGCCTGGCGTGCGGGAGTCCTGGGTTCGATTCCCGGCCAGGGCACACAGGAGAGGCGCCCATCTGCTTCTCCACCCCTCCCCCTCTCCTCCCTCTCTGTCTCTCTCTTCCCCTCCCGCAGCCAAGGCTCCATTGGAGCAAAGTTGGCCCCAGCGCTGAGGATGGCTCTATGGCCTCTGCCTCAGGTGCTAGAATGGCTCTGGATGCAACAGAGCAACACCCCAGATGGGCAGAGCATCGCCCCCTGGTGGGCATGCCGGGTGGATCCCGGTTGGGCACATGCGGGAGTCTGTCTGACTGCCTCTCTGTTTCCAACTTCAGGAAAAAAAAAAAAAAAAAAGAACCAACCAACAAATACATAAATAAGTGAAAAAACAAGTTGATCTCTCTTTCTCTCTCTCTCTCCCTTCTTCTCTCTCTAAAATCAATAAAGAAACATTTAAAAAATTCTTAGAATAACTTTGAAAACTCAATGAGTTATGCAAAAGATTCAAGCTTCTTGATGAGTTCAGCTCTGACCAGTCACATTTCCATGTTCAAAACAAAATAAAACAGTTACAAACTCCCTAGAATTAACCTCGAGCTTATCCCTGAGGGCTCAGTCCCGAGCACTAATGGTAAGGGCGTCCAGCCAACTGGTGATATGCTGGAAAACCTAAATTCAACTGAGTAAAATGAAGCCTTGTTTGATAATATCGTTTACATTTCCAAATCCCCAGTATCAAGCTTTCTTCCTATCCCTTGTGGCCCTTCCTAAGTTTAGCTGCTGGTGTAATGGAGTAACCATGGCAACAACCACCTGCCTATTTAAAACCATCTCCAAAGCTAAATAAGGAAGCCTTGAGAAAATGGCTGCTTGCCTGCCTCTCAGTGGACAAATTGGGCACTCCTGTGTATTTTCAAGAGTGAGCAAGCAGGGGAGACTCAAAGAAGCAGCATGGATTTAGAGTCTTAATAGAAAGTGTCTGGAACCTTGTGAAACAGGGCCTACCTCTATACTACAGTGTCTTCAGTTATGAGCCGGCACATGGATTTACATGCAAATCCCTGTGTCTGTCATCCTAGGTGACCACACTACCTTCACCTCAATCAGGTGAAGGGTGAGGTGTGTACCTAACTGCATAGACTGGTCTTGTTAATGGGAACTTGGAAGTGGGAAGGTGAAACCGTCATTCAGAGTGAATCTGTGCATACTTGCACTGAATGCACCATTACAACATTTTCTGACAGAGGTATCTAGTTGTACTCAACCATGTGGGTGATTGATGCTTGCTCTGTTTATGTCATAGGTTGACCTATGGATTTTTGGAATACAGAGAAAGTTCTCCCTCCCTCTGCTTCCTTGCTTTCTACCAACGACAGAAACCACACCACGGATCACACCCATAGCTTGCTCTTCCCAAAGCATGCTGCAGTTTGGCATTTCTTGGTATTTGTGTACACTTAGTTGCTTCTCTTTGGATTGTCCCTCTCTTTTTGTCAACTTAGAAGACACATACTTGTTTTCTGTGTCTTGGTTTGGGCACCTCTGTCACTGGAAAGCCTCTACACCGGGTTCCATGCCTTTACTTGGTGTTCCCATAGGTAGCCTGGATTCATAGAACTTAATGCAAATCCAATGAATATCTGCCTTGTAGTCTGTCTCTACCGCTGGACTGAAAGCCCCCTACCCCACCACGTCTATTTGAGACACCTCTGGAACAATGTCTGGTACTTGGTATATTTTCAAAAGATATATTCATTCAATGGATGAAGGAATAAACAGAACCCCCATGGATTTCACAAGCATGTGGCATCTAACAAGCATGTGTGTATGAGGATGTGCAAAGGTACCTGTATAAAAAGAGGACTGTAAAAGTCTGGAGTGGACGAAAGGGAAGAAGTATTTTTTTTTTTAGAGTGATGTTGTGTATATATAAGAGTGAAAAAGATTGTGAGAAGACAATCAATTGATTTGTAAATTTATCACTACAGTAGGAGTAGGGGCTGGAAGTACATATGTTAATAATGTTTTGTGAGTGCACATGATCTGTGTGTGTGAGAGCAACAGAATATACCTGTGACAATGCACACCTTAAGATTCGCTCAGCTACTATTAGGTCCTACAGATCACTTTTCTTAATGCTGAAGTAGATTCATTTATGTTCAGTTTCTGCTCTCTAAAAAGACTTTCTTCTTCCTGGCTAACCTTCCAGGAAAAGGGGTAGGAATGAAAATGATGAAACTTTTCAAGAGTTGGGCTTTTTTTCCTTTTTTTTCTTTTTTCTCTTAAGTGAGAAGCGGGGAAGCAGAGAGACAGATTCCCACATGCTCCCAGACAAGGATCCACCAGCAAGCCCCCTATGGGGTGATGCTCTGCCCATCCAGGGCCCTTGTTTCATTGCTTGGCAACCAAGCTACTTTAGCACCTGATGCAAGGCCATGGAGCCGTACTCAGCACCTGGGGGCCAACCTGCTCCAACCAAGCCATGGCTACGGAGGACAGAGAGAGATAGAAAAAAAGGGAAAGAGGAAGGGGTAGAGAAGCAGATGGTTGCTTTTCCTGTGTGTTCTGACCAGGAATTGAACTTGGGACATTCACATGCTAGGCAATGCTCTACCACTGAGCCAACCGGCCAGGGCCAGAGTTGGGCTTTCAATGAATGTCTTCAGCTAACTCTGGACCTCTGCGTTAGAGAATTTACGGGCTGAAGTCAAACCCATCATGCTCAGTGTGAGCCCTTCTTCCTCACCTGACTGAAGGTGCAGTGGGACCCAGTGGTTATCTTGAAATGCAGAACAAAGAGGAAAGAGAAAGGATGAAAATCAACTAATGGGAAGAAAAAAAGAAAGAAGGGGAAAAAGGTAATTTGACAGTCCCAGGGATAGCTATAGGCCCATCACCACTCATTGCTTGAAAGTTCCCTTCGGCCAACAAGGAGGGGTTTGGTTTTGCTTACAAACGATCTGTTTTTCTCTTTCCTTTCATTTTTGGACCCTAACTCAGAATGCACAGGCTGAGGCTGGGCTCCATTGGGCTCCGGGTCATGCCATCTATGCGGAGCGGCGGGGGTGGAGGGGAGCGCTCCCTCTGCCGCAGTCTGCCGTCCCGGGAGGCGGAGGCCATGCCCTCCCATCTTCCCGGCCCTGGCTTCCGGAGCCACCGCCCCCTCGCCTTTGAGACGGAGAGAAGTCGAGGCCCGTGCCACCCTGCCTGCCCCTCCTCAGAGGAATGGCGGGGACTGGGGCTGGGGGGACGGTTCATTTTGAGAAAGCGGCTGAGCCCCGAGAGGGGTTCCACTTAGCTGAGGACAGACTATTCCCATGGCTGGTGCGGCACTCCCCTCCTCCCGCCCCGTGCTCCCTCCCTCTGCACACCCTCCTCTAGGAGGGGACAGGATTCTGGGCTGCCGCAGGTTTCTGACATTGTTTACTTCTTGGAAATGGAAGCCCTCCTTCCGGCAACGTGGCAGGAAAGCGAAGTTAAGTCCCCGGGAGGCCGGGCCAAGAACACTCCGGTGAGAGCAGGTGGAGGCCTCCGACTGGCCGGCGGGGCGGGGCGGGGCGGGGCCGCGCAGCGGCTGCAGCCGAAGCCCTCTTACCTGCTGTTGAATTTTTCAGGGTGCTTCTCTCTCATCATGTGGAATCTGTGTGCAATGGAAGCATCCTGAAAGGGAAAGAGACAGAAAGCAGATCCCTGGTTAGTGGTTATGACCTTGCCAGGTGGAAGGAAGGGAAGCGCAGGCTGTCACTGAAGTTCCCCAACCTTCGAGGGCCCGTCTCTCAGAACACTAGGTCCAAGATTAGGGACTAGTGCCACTCATGCTAGTAGACTCCTTGCAGCATTCATCTTCTACCCGCCCGTAGTTCAGGGTGAGTGAAGGGGACAGCCGCTGCCCTTTGAGGAGAGAGAGGGTGTCTGGGACTGTGCGCAATGAGAACACTGAAGCCCTTGTGTGTGTGTGTGTGTGTGTGGGGTAGACTGAGGGGTGAGCCTTTGGAAATATCTTGCCATATTCACTCTTTTAAAAAACCACTTTTTATTTTGGAATATATTAAGACTCACAAGAAGTTGCAAAAATAGTACAGTGAGTTCCTGTGTCCCTTTCACCCAGCTTCCCTCAGTGATAACTTCTTACATAATACATTGTCCAAATCAGAAAACTGACGTTGGCAGATGCTGTTATATATTAACTCTTAACCATCCATAATAGTAGAAATAATTGGTAGCATTGGAGGACATGCTTAGTAGATAATAATAAAAAAAATCTATTTATACTTCTGGCTCCTTGATCGCTCCCGGAAACAGCTCTCCCCAAGGTCAGTGAGAGTCTCATTACTGCATTCTACGTGCACTTTGCTGTCCTGCTGTTAGCACATCCCTTTGCTGCATTCTTGGCCACCTTCTCCTCAGGACTCACAGTGAAGACGGCTCCCATGCTTTGGGGCTCTCATCCTTGGACCAGAACTTCTTAGCCCTGAGTCCAACCTGTGGCCTACACTCCATGTCACAGGCCTTCTTGAGTTCTCATAGTTGTTACTGGCATCTAGATACTATTTCCACAATGTGTATCTCTCGTACCACCCCTGAGCTTCAGACCTAAAAATGAACTCATTTTTCCTCCTCAACTCAATCTTCCACCCTTGTCAGTGGTGTGATTTTCTAGCAGAAGTAACTGTAACATCCCTTTACTTCTCAGGCCCCATAGCCACAGGCCAGCCCTTTAGGTGCAGGTGACAGACTTTAGAAATATGCGGACTAATTGGGTGGGGGGAAGGGAGTGACAAAAACAAGAGCGCTGATTCAGATTTATTCAGCGGGAAAAATACAGAACTCATTTACTGGAATATGTGGCTAAAAGAGAACTGAAATTCTATGCAGTGACTTTTCAGCTAGTGCATATTAATTCCGTTTCTTAATATGGAAACTACATTTTTTTTAATGATTTTTTTTAAACATAAGGAGGTAGAGTGCAGTGAAGAAGCATTTTTTTTTAGCACGTGCTGCGTGTGGTGAGTAAAATACATGCTAACGGTGGGGACAGAAAGTCCAGAAGCAAGTTAAGGGGGGCAAAGAGGAGCTTTTGTGATATTTACACTTGGCAGAGGAGCAAAGCCAGCTAGCAGCCCACTCCTGAAAAGTCGAGAAGGCAAGTCAAAGATATGGGCTTATTTTGTAGTTGGCCAACAAGGCTTGCTAAAATCATGTCTTGGAAATTTCACATTTAAATTCTAGTTATTGATTTAGTTTGTAGTTTAAGACACATCAAGAGTTGGAGGTCTTGGTAAGGCAGGCGCCCCTGTGGTTGCATGGTGGGAGATGTGCAGACTGCAGGAGGCCTCTGTCCCCTGGCCCGGATAGCCTGCACCCCAGCCCCACAACTGTGCTTCATGCTGCCAGACTGCGTCCACCTCCCTTTCTCTGAGCAAGTTTCAGTGAACACTCCTAATAAAATTCATGTGACATCTGTCAAATGCTTCCTTAGAATTCGAGAAAACATTCCATCTGCTTGTATTCTTTTGAAGCACCAATTTTCTTCTGTCAGGAAAAAAGAAAAAGAAAAGAAAACTAAAAAGCAATCACGTTGCCCGGCACGATTTGTGCTTTATGACGCCCCGCCCCCAATGCTGCCACGAGTGGCTGGCTCCTGGCTGTTTTATTCTCTGAGATATGTGCACAAGCCCTGTCCCTCTGCGCAGTGCCGATTATCCTTGGTTTTTTATAACTAGGTTTTGCAAAACTTCTTTTCAAAAGACCAGCCTTTGCAACATTATTAGTTAAGCACGTGGGTCCTAATTTGACAATGTGGTTCCTTGGTAAATGCACAAAGTGGCAAAGGAGAGTTGAGCAATTCCTTTGCTGTTCAGTCTTTTAAAATAGATTTTAGAGAAGGAGAAAGGAAACAGAGACAGAAAGAGAAAACCAATTTGTTTTCCCACTTATTTATGCATTCATTGGTTGATTCTTGTGTGTGCCCTGACCGGGGATTGAACCTGCAACCTTGGAGAATCGGAATGATGGTCTAACCAATTTAGCTACCCAGCCAGGGCATCAGTCATGAAAAGGCAATGCTGGTCAGGACTCTGACCGTGTTTTCCTATCTGGGGATTAAAAGAGAGTCAAGGTTCACTTTCACCCTCTGTTGAGCTTCTCTCTGTCCGGCACTGCGCTGGCTGTACTTATTATACTCAGGAGTGTTTTCATATAAATTTTAGAAACCAGGGCTACAACTGTTCAATCCCTTTTTGGTAATCATTACAGCAAAACGAGACTTCTGCTCTGAAGGGAATCGGGTGTAGATGGGAATTGCGAACCTGTGGAAGTGATGATGGCATCTCTGACAGCCTCGCTCTCCGAGGTCCTTTCTATGAAGTGTGGGGAGAAGGGGCGATGACAGTGGGCTGAACACACGGCTGCTCTTTCCTGAACTAAAACCCAAATCGTACAGTTGTACAAAATATCTCTGAACCCCTTCTAAATCACAGCAGCAGTGTTTGGACTCTAAGATGTTGGGATGTCTAGGCCAGTGATGTCCAGTGAAAATAAATTTAAAGTTTTCTAGTGGCCACATTAAAAATGTGAAAGGAGAGGAAATTAACTTTAATAATGTATTATAATTAACAAATTCTGTCCTATAACCTGTAATTAACAAAAAAATAATAATGATATTTAAAAATTTCTCCTCCCTACCACATTTTTGAAATTTAGTGTGTATTTTACACTTACCATATTCTCTCGATTTAGACTAGCCCCTTCCAAGTACACAATAACCACATGTGGCCAATGGCTGCCATATTGGTCAAGGAGCTTCTAAATCACATCGGCAAGTTATGTTGATAAAAATAGAAGAGACAATAAAACAGATTATCATATTTCCGCATGTATAAGATGCTCCTATGTATGTATAAGATGCACCTTAATTTTGGGGCCTGAAATTTGAAAAAAAGACAACAAATGTGAAAAGGCGGGAAATGCAAGTAAAAAAAAAAAAACTATAACCACTGTATAAAACACACCCAGTTTTTAGATCTCAAATTTTTCATAAAAGGATGCGTCTTATACATGGGGAAATACGGTATTTAAAATTTGGGTTTTTCTGTCTGAAAAATTATGGCAGATTGGGGAATAAAAAAGAGTATCGACTTCTCATCCAAGACGCTGTTCAGTGAGTCCTGTGGTTTTAGTACCTTCGTGGCTCTCACAGGTGACAGACAGACAGAAACCTGAGGCTGAGGAAGTCCAAAGGTTGCAGGGGAAAATGATGTTTTTTAAAAAAATATAGATTTCCTAATGGGTAGGAGGTGTATCATTGTGGAAACTTGGTTGGTGATGTCTGATAAGTACAGTCTGTAAGGTGGAAAATGGTGCGTGGGTTAGTGTGATGACTGTGGTTGCTCCTTGGGGCCTGGGGTCCCCTCGCATCAGAAATAGATTTCATTGAATCAAGAGATTAACTGCTCACTCATCCTGTGAAGGTTCAGTGAAAGCAGAGCCCTTGAGGCATTCTGAGTTACACATACCGCAGGAATTATTTTGCAGTCCCAAACTTCCTGTCATTGATACCTGGCCATCCTGCCATTTCTGCAAATCCAAAAATAAAGAGCAGAGACGAGGAGGCCAGAGGAAGTAGTGTCCTGAATGACTGTTTAAAATCTGCTGCCAGTGGATGTTCTCAGAGGGACTGAGAAGGCCAACTATCTCAACTCTTCACTGAGGAGAGCTGGCATGCGTGTGGGTGATGAGAAGGTGGTGACAGTGAACCACAGTCACTCCTTGGTTAGGCAGGGAAAGTCGACCCTGTTTATCCCTCCATCTATGGGTTCTGTCAGTAACAAGGGGACCAGTGAACTTGTCAGGGCAAATCCTTTACCACCTACAGGCACCATGAAAACCATCATTGAAATCACCTTTGTAAGTGCAAGGCAGCAGACATTTGATATTAATAGATATTCCAGGTCCTTCAAAAGAGGCAGACTTTGCAAGGCTCTCTTTGCCAAAGAGCCCAACTCTAATCATCATAGGGCAGAAAACCGTGGGTTGGTTTACATACCTACTTTTCCCCTTACAAAGTTTGGGAAGTCAAATAGGGAGCAAGAGCTTCTGCAAATGTCAGCCCCAGATTCTGTTAGGGTTACGTGTTGGCTACTTGTTTTCTCAAGAATTTCCCTTCCCAAATTTTAAAGAGCGAGCACACAAACCTTGCAGACATTTTATTGAGAGAAGGCTAAGGGCACACCAAGGAGATAAAAAACAGTGCTGGTTCCTCACTGTTTTGCAATAAAATATTATGTATGCACAAATTAAAGGTGTGTGGAGGGAATTATGAGAAAGATGCTATGAAAGTCTTCATAATTTGAGAGATGAATAGATTGGATAATTACAAGTCAGCCCAGGGCATGCCTGACCAGGCAGTGGCGCAGTGGATAGAGCATCAGACTGGGATGTGGAGGACCCAGGTTTGAGACCCTGAGGTCGCCAGCTTGAGCACAGGCTCATCTGGTTTGAGCACAGCTCACCAGCTTGGACCCAAGGTCGCTGGCTCAAGCAAGGGGTTACTCGGTCTGCTGTAGCTCCATGGTCAAGGCACATATGAGAAAGTAATCAATGAACAACTAAGGTGTCACAACGAAAAACTGATGATTGATGCTTCTCATCTCTCTTCGTTCCTGTCTGTCTGTCCCTATCTATTCGTCTCTCTGACTCTCTCTCTGTCTCTGTAAAACAAACAAACAAACAAACAAACAAGTCAGCCCAGGGCAAATAAATATCTTGACCACTGATTGTGATGTAGAATCTGTTTATATGCATTTTCTTGAGGTACAATTAGTTGGTCTTCTTTACTCCCTTCACAGTTATTTGCAAGAATGAATTAAATCTTCCCTGCCCAATAGCTCCATTGGTTGTGGAGTATCATCCCAATATGCAAGGTCTCTGGTTCGATCCCTGGTCAGGGCACATACAGAAATAGATCTCTCTCTTTCAAATCACTTTAAAAAAATGAATTAAAAGCATGATCAGTGTTGGCTCTTGGAATTAGGCTTGGTTATCTCATTGGGGGGAAGTTGTCTATTCTTTTACTGTGGTCATACATTTGGTCAGCTAATAGTGCCTTTTTTTCTTTTTCTTTTTCTTTTTCTTTTTTTTTGCATATGACACTGTGTAGAGACAGGAAGAGCGTATCAGGAGTTATGTTATTTTCGATGGCCAGTGCTTGGGTGTGTTAAGAAAGAAGATTTGGGGCTGAAGACTCTAAAGACAGCTGTGACTGTAACCTGCCCTCTGGAAGTTCCCCGGCATGCCACCCCATCCTGCTGGCCAGTTCTCACTTCCGGCTGGTTGTTCATCCATGCTGGTTTCCCGCCTCTCTGTCTTTCCTCTCCTCTATCTAGTTCAGTTCTGGTTTCTGCTCCTGTGAAGAGCCACTTCCTTTGACCATTTTCTGCTCTAATGGGTCATCTTCATTCACTGAAGACTTCACAGGGACCATCTACATCAGAATTATCCAAGACTTGTTAAAAATACACACTCCCAGACCTTGCCCAGACCACCTGAATCAGGATACGAACTGGGATCTGTTGGGATGGAATTTGCATTTCTGACAAAGGGTATAGGTGAGCCATCACACACTACATTTTGAGGCACCTCCATTCTCCCACCCAAACATTCCTGTGTTTGGTGGCGTGACGATGCAGAGGTTTGTGCAGAGGCTGCAGGGCTTATGGCCCACAGCTCAGTGGGCTCTGCGTCTTGACAGCAGTGGCTCCTGGGTTCACCACTCACCAGCTTGGATGTGTCTTTGTATTTTTCTAAGCTATATTCCTTCTTACAAAATGCAAAAGGTTAACAACAATACCTGTCAATAGGGGAACTATGCCTGGTATTCAGTTGGCACCCAGTAACTGTTAACAAGTGATAGTCTAGTTGTTATAGACAGAAGATTCAAGTTTTTGTGAAATTGTGGTGATGGGCTTCTTCTTCTGAAGCCCGTGCTCCAGAAGCTCCCTGAACACCAGTCATGTCAGTCATGTCTGGTTTGTGGGAGGTGAAGATTGCATGTTCCCAATGGGGGAAGTGGAGCCTAAGCAGGTGTATGAAACAGGAGAGGGGCCTTTGAGCCAAGAGGAGGGAGGAGTTGGCCTAGGTCACTGGAGAGGGGAGCTGGAGGAGGCCTAGGGAAAGATGTCCCCTCAGCTGAGACCAAGTGAGCTGAGACCAACAAGATCAGGACATAAAGACCCCTGGATTTACACCTGGTCCAATACCGCCCTCCTCTCAGAACCTGATTGTGGGTCCAGCAATGCCTCTCTCTTCTGTTTTGGTAATAGAAACACCGTGCTGGGTTAGGAGTTAGAAAATGAAAGCAAATCTCTTAATCTGTCTCTGTTTCTTTGCCTGTGATGTGGAGATAATAGTGCCCTTCAGTGTAGGCACAAAAATCAAGAAGATATCTATAAATATGACAAATTTTAAATCTTATAAATATGAAGCATTATTATTAATTCTTTTTTTCCATGGTTCTCCTTCTAGTCTTCTTATTAAAAACAAAAACAAAAACCTCTCCTTAAACCTGTTCTTGCCTCAGTCATTTCCTCTTCTCTCTTTTTTTTAACCACCAAAAAAAAAATTTTAAAACAGGCACAGGTGAGGATGGTTGAGGAGTGCGAGTATCACACAGGGTGGGTGTGGAGGGACTCAAATGCATATAAAACTGGGCAGCATAACTCTCAAGACAGGGACAGCCAGGAAAGAGCCCAGCTTCAGAACGAGGCACAGTGTGCGTGCGCTAGTCTGCCCCTTCCTCGTCCAGTGTCCCGGGGCCTCCCTTGTAAAGCGGGGATGGTGGGGATGAGATACCTGCAGGATTGCTGTGAGGACTAGAATACAAAGAGTCTGGCACAGTGGAGAGCACACGTAGGAGCTCAACAAATGCCACAGTCTTTGCTGCACCTCTATCCAAACCCCAGCTCTACTTGTGGCAGTGATGGGCCCCTTTCTCCCCCATCCTGTCCCTGGCAGTTTGGGAGGCAGCGTCTGCCCTGCACTCTTTGGACCAGACAGTTCATCAGAACAAAGTAACTGAGCTGCACTAGATGTGCTGGAGACTAGCAGCGGGGAGAGGGAAGAGGAACGTGGCACTACGTGTGTGTGTGCGCGTGTGTGTGTTCGGGCGCAGAGGGTGGACGAGACAGGCGCAGAAAACCAATCCCATCAATCTAATGCAGAGTGTGCACTGCTGGGTGAGAACACAGGGCCGTGGGAGCACCAAGGAGGAGTACAGAGTTCAGCCAGAGAGGTCAGCCAGCAGAGATGCCCCTAGAGGTTTATGAGCAGTTGGAGTGTGGGGAATGGCGTTGAAATGAGGGTAGAAAACAGGAGAGAAGCAATTCTGAGAGCTAAGCCAGCCAAGATAGCTTGAGACCATGCGGTCCTCCCTGGAGGACTGCGTTCCAACTCTGGAAGTTCATATAAGAATCTCTTCCTGCTTGACCAAGCAGTGGCACAGTGAATAGAGCGTTGACTTGGGATGCTGAGGACCCAGGTTGGAAACCCTGAGGTCACCAGCTTGAGTGTGGGCTCATCTGGCTTGAGTGTGGGTTCACCAGCTTGAGTGCAGGGTCGCTGGCTTGAGCATGGGATCGTTGACATAACCCCATGGTAGCTGGCTTGAAGCTCAAGGTCGCTGGCTCAGCTGGAGCCCCCAGGTCAAAGCACATATAAGAAAGCAATCAATGAACTACTAAAGTTATGCAACAACAAAGTTGATGCTTATCTCTCTTCCTTCCTGTCTGTCTGTCTGTCCCTGTCTGTCTCTCATTTTCTCACTTTCTCTTTTGCTAAAAAAAAAATTAAAAAAATCCCCTGACTTTGCCCCCTTGGTTATTTCTTGGTGCTGCTTTTCTGTAACTGCTTCAAATTTTTCAAAGGGTAAATATGTCTTTGGAAAAATGTCCTGTCTTTTCTTTTGTTAGTTAAAATTATAGGGGGAGAAATTTCCTCTATAATCGCGGATGGGGGCTTTGGTGCAGTTATGGTGTCCAGGTGCAAGGATGCTTGGACTCAAGTTAAGGCTGGAGGCAGCCAAGAGAGGTGGAGAGTAGGGACCCAGAGGGGGGCAATGGTGGACTAAAACCTTTCCTGCCCACCTGGGCATTTCTGTTTCATGCAGGAAGGTGGTCCTTGGCCAACTCACCACGCCAATGGAGAAGTAGTTGTTCATGATGTCGTACGGGACCTGGTCCCCATTCTCCACCTCCTCTCTGGGAATGACTTCCAGGTGCCAGCGGTCCAGCATCACCAGAGGGCTCTGCTCGATGTCCTTCAGGATCTTCGTCAGGCTTCCCCCTTCATAACCTGGGGAGCACAGTATGCGTTTATTCCGAAGTGGAAAGCGAAGTTGTTGCTGACACAGACAGCAGTCAGTGCAGGGAATCCTGTGGGCCTCTGTGACCTAGAGTCCTCGCAGTGTCTGTGGGCCAGAGACACGTAGATTCTCTGAGTCACAGAGGAGGAGAGGACAACATCGGGTAAATACAAAGAAGCTGGGGGATTTGAAATCCAGAGTAGCAGGAGTAGGGTGGGTGCTGGCCCAAGGTGGGCAAGCTGTGTAGCCGAAGCCAGCCCTAGAGAATTGGTGGACTGGGTGGCATTGCACACGGGAGAACAAAGAACCCAGTTCCAGACCATGTCATGGCAGAGAGTGACAGTGGACAGAATTTTAAGATGATCCCCACGATTCCCACCCCCCTTCTTTGTGCATACACCATTCAAAACCCCTGGGACCTGCGAATAAGATGGGAGAGTCACTGTCGTGATTAGTATATTATACAAAACGTTTGACTTCAAGAAAGGGAGATTATCTTGTGTGGAGCTGACCTAATCAGGAGAATCCTTAGGAAGGTCTGGGCTTTCCCTTAAGAAATAGATTTGAAGCTTGAGAGGGATGGGAAATGAGGAAGATTCTCTGTGGCCAGCTTTGAAGATGGAGGTACCTGTCTAGTAATGAGGGAGGCCTCTAGCATTTAAGAATGGTCCCAGCAGACAACTAGCAAAGAAATAGGCCCCCAATCTTACAAATGCAAAGAATTGAATTTGCCTAACAACCTGAATGAGCTTAGAAGCAAATTTCCCCCCAGAGCCCTTCAGGGAGGAACATAGCCTGTCTAATGCCCTGATTTCAGCTTATGAGGGCCTGAGCACAGAACCCAGTACGTTGTTCCAGGGCTTCTGACCTACAGAACTCTGAGCTAAAAAATGTTTGAAGTCTCTATGTTATGATAATTTGTTATATAGCAATAGAAAACTAACAGGATGTGAATTGTAAGTGATGAGAGGTTACTGGCAGAGAGTCTTTTCTTTTCTTTTCTTTTCTTTTCTTTTCTTTTCTTTTCTTTTCTTTTCTTTTCTTTTCATTTCTTTCTTTCATATTAAGTGAGAGGCAGGGAGGCAGAGAGACAGACTCCTGCACGCACCCCGACTGGGATCCACCCGGTAAGCCTATCTGGGGTTGCTGCTCTGTTGCTTGGCAACTGAGCCATTTTTAGCACCTAAGGTGAGCCATCCTCAGCACCTGGGGCCAATTTACTTGAACCATTCGGGCCATCGCTGCAGGAGAGGAAGAGAGAGAGAGAGAGAGAGAGAGAGAGAGAGAGAGAGAGAGAGATGGGTGAAGGAGGAGGGGTGGAGAAGCAGATGGTCACTTCTCCTGTGTGCTTTGACTGGGAATTGAACCTGGGCTTCCACACGTTGAGCGGATGTTCTACCGCTGAGCCAACTGGGCAGGACTGAGACAGTCTTTTCTTTGCAATAACATGTTTAGGGAAACCTTGAGGGGTATTTTCAAGTTGTTAGCTCCTTAAGGATGCTCCACAAGATAGCAATGGTAGCAACTATGTAGCAAAGGGCTTTGAAACTATCTGGGAGACAGGCTGGGTTTCTTTCTTTTTTTTTTTTTTTTTTCAGGCTGGGTTTCTTGAATGACATTTGTCCCTAGCTATGCTGCCTGGATGCCCAGAACGTGGGGCTAGATTCTGCCTATACCTCCAAGCAGAGGGCTCTTTTCTAGCCTCAGTTTGTGGCTAAGGACCTTGGTAGCTCTTCAGTGCCTGACAACTTCCTTCTAGAGCTGCCTCTCATTGACTCTGCCCCAAGCATGCATCAATCTCAACACTGACCACTGCCTGGCTTGGTGCTGAGTTACTCTCTGAATTGATTAGACATCTAGAGTCCCACTCCAGTTCTGCCTGCCAGACTCACCTCTGTGCTTCACGTGCTGATCTGAACTTCTGCACTCTTTGGAGCATGCCCAGTTGCACAGGAGCTGTTGCAATTTGCATAGTTCTGAGCTTAGCTCCTGCCTATTACCCTGTAAACTGAGTTCCTCCTTAGGGAATTTTCAAGATGAGGGCCCATGGCTGGGGGGGGGGCTAAGATGTCCCTAAAGCTGATGATGTGGCTCTGCATTCCGAGTCCTAATTCGGAAGATCACTAATTTGGGAAAGGGGAATTTTATGCAAAAAACACCCATCTAAGTCAGTCCTTACTGAGATGAGCGCTGAGGAGGAGACAAAAGGGACTCTACCTTAAAGTTGACTTGTTCTACTAGGGAAGGCAGACAGTAAGCAGGTAGTTTCAGGACGACAGTAAATACAGTAAAGGGTAAGCACAGGTGTTGGTGTGGAATGGAGGGCAGGGAACAGTCATGGAGTCGATCTGACCTGCTGTTGACCCTAAAAAGGAAGTTCAGCTTAGCTCTGTGGAGCATCCCTGTCCATTGGATAGCTTGTCACCAGGGGAGTGCCACTCACGGGCAGACTCACCTCCTCCCCAGCGGAGACATCGGGCCAGGTCGTTTCCTGTTCCAAGAGGCAGGACGGCCACCGGTGGATGCTTTGCGAAGTTGGCCTTATCTATAACCCATGCAGAGGAAGAGAGAACCGTATGCCGTGGGGTTACAGAATGTTCGAGTTCTCTAGGTATCCCTGACCTGATGATTGAACCCTTCCATAGCGTTCTTTGTTTGAATACTTCCCGAGATGGAGAACACATCTCTTCCACCTGCAGTGTGTTGACCACTACAAAGGTTTTTTCTTTATATTGAGTGAAATCTGTCTCCTTGTAACTTGTACCTCTTCGTCATAATTTCATTCTAATTATGTCCTTGGAGTTGACAGCACACCTCAAAAATATTCATCTGCACAGCTTTAATCCTTAATGATAACTAGCACTTATTACATTTGTCCCTCAGACCAACCCTGCAGGATATTATCATTTACCTCATAGATGAAGAAACCAAAGAACAGAGAAGGAAAGTAATTCCAGAGTCAGGGTCCAAACCCAGAGGTCTACGGGTCCAAATCCATGTTCCTCCTTTCTTCAAGGGCTAGGCAGGTGCATAGATAGTAACACAGGTGGGTTTGACTTCAGGGAATGTTGGGGCATTTTAGAAAACTGAAGATGTCATACCTAAAGTCATTCATGTTCAAAAGTTTAAACATAAAATTGTGTCTATGGAAAACCTCCAGGTGTTATTTTGTACCATGTAGCAGTTTGCCACTTCCACCTCCTCCCAGACTTGCAAATACACAGATTTCTAATCTTACTCCCCTTGCTGGTGTGAAGCAACATCAGACTCAACTGTCAGGGAAAGCGCAGCAGACCATGAAGATCTGTTGGCTGAGTGGGAATGTTAAAGGAGGCATATTTTGGGCTCCAGGGGGCGCTGTTTACATAAACTTCCATTCACCTAGTACTAGGACATGAGTGATGTTACAAGGGAGCGCTGATTGGGGGCCCAGGGTGATGCGTGAATCAGCATCCTGCATGAAGCTACGAGGGCTGCTCCGGCAAAAGGGAGTTCATAGGTTCCTAGTCATCTGACTCGTGCCAGAAGTGGCTGAGCCCTGGCAAGACCCCGGGCTGGAATCTTCACTGGGAGGGTTGAGATGGAGGGTGGAGAAAAGTGATGTTGTTCCCAGAACCTATAGTCTGTGTTTATGCCTCCTTGCCTTTGCATATTCTGTTCCCTCTGCCTGGAAGGCCCTTGTTTCTTTAGGTCTGCTCTTTCTTCAGTAGTCTCCATCTCAGGTCAACTATCCTCGCAGTTTGGAGGCTGGAAAGCTGGATTCTATCCGAGGTTTCCCCTCTCCCTCACCCCATATCCATTATCCATTTACCTATCAATTTATTCAATTTATATGTGTTTCTCCTTAATAGATCTCCAAGCAGTCTCTCCCCCCCCCCATGCCTGAGTTCAGGTATGATATGATTCTTTCCCACTGGTATGGCAGCGACTGCCTCCTCTCTGCCCTCGCAGCCTCCAGTTCCACCCACCTGTGTGTTCTCCGCACTTCCATCAAGGCGAACACACCTGAACCACAAACCCGATCACATTAGTCCATTGTTTTCACATTGTCGGGCTCCCCTCACTCCTTAGCATGGCACACTAGGCTCTTCCAGGCTCTGCCTTCCTTTCTAGCCTCATCCTTTATACCAGGGGCAGTCAACCTCTTTACACCTACCACCCACTTTTGTATCTCTGTTAGTAGTAAAATTTTCTAAACGCCCACCGGTTCCACAGTAATGGTGATTTATAAAGTAGCGAAATAACTTTACTTTATAAAATGTATAAAGCAGAGCTACAGCAAGTTAAAGCATATAATAATAATTACTTACCAAGTACTTTTTGTCGGATTTTCGCTGTTTGGCAGAATAAATCTTTATAAAACAACTTACTATAGTTAAATATATCTTTTTATTTATAATTTCAAATCCACACTGGAGAGAAAAGGAATGTGGTCCTATAATAAGGTGACAGAGGCCCTGGCCAGTTGGCTCAGTGGCAGAGTATCAGCCTGACATGTGGATGTTCCGGGTTCGATTCCCGGTCAGAGTCAGAGCACATAGGAGAAGAGACTATCTGTTTCTTCACCCCTCCCCTCCCCTTTCTTTCCCTCTCTCGCTCTCTTCCCTTCCTGCAGCCATGACTTGAATGGTTTGAGCAAGTTGGCCCCGGGTGCTGAGGAGGGCATCATGGCCTCACCTTAGGTGCTAAAATAGCTCAGTTGCTGAGCAATGGAGCAATGGGCCCAGATGGGCAGAGCCTCGCCCAGTTAGGCAGCTTGCCAGGTGGACCCAGGTCAGAGCGCATGTGGGACTCTGTCTCTCTGCCTCCCCATTTCTCACTTAAGAAAAAAATTTTAAAAAACGATAAGAAAAAAAATCATAAGGTGACAGAAGCTGGAGATATGTCTGGAAATGCTCTCCTGAGGAAGCCACATTTTGGCTGAGATCTGACGTAGAAGCTGACCAAGCAAAGACCAGGGTGCGTACCAGACAGGAGGAACAACTTGTGCAAAAGCCATGTAGTAGAAAGAACTGGTCCATTCAAGGGTCTGAAAGAGGGGTTTTATGGATTGAGTCTAGAGGCAGAAGGGTGGAGGTGTAAGGCTGGAAGGGTGGGCAGCTGCTGGATCACCCAGGGCACTGTAGATCACTTGAAGAATAACGGGAAGCTATTGAGGTGCTTCACACACATCATGTACCCATTGACCCTCAGGAAAGACCATTCTGGCTATATAGAAAGAACAGGTCAGGGAGGGGACCAAGGTCAGGTGGTAGGGAGCACTGAATAATTGATTCAATAGTCCTTGAATGAATGAATGAATGAATGAACAGTTATTCCTCTTACCATTTTTATTTCTCTTTTACCCACTAATCTGTGAAGGCAGATCATCTCACATGACCTTCTTTCTTTGTATTTTGAGCAGCTTCTATCACCTGTGTCCTCTGCAGATGAATTTTATGCAACTTTTCACAAAAGCCTATTTTGCTTTCATGCTGGAGAGGGAGCCATGGCAGCAGCTCCCAGTGCTGCTGCCATCCACCCTCTGCTGATCAGGTCTCCTTCCTCGGCTCCCAGGGGGCACCTCTCGCCTCTCACAAACAACTCAAGCTGGAGGTGACAGGAGAGCGTGGGTAGCTGCTTGGCAGGGCTGTATCCATGGGAACCAAAGGGCCTATGGGGGTGCAGAAGGCAGCAGGTGTGCAGGTGCTGCCCCCCTCCAGGTGGTCTGCTGATGACCTCTGGAGGCCCAGCCTTCCTTGTCCTGTTCAGGGTCTGTCATGACCCATCCTTGACTCTGCTCTTGCCCTCATCTCCTACATCCAGTCTGTCAGCAAACCTGTTGGGTCTACCTACAAAATACATCCAAAACCTGACTAGTTCTGATCACTTCCTCTGTTTTTGCTATGGTCCAAGCCATGGTCCTCTCTCACTGGGATGACTGCAGGAGCCTCTGAAGTGGTCTTCCTGTGTTCGCCCTTCCTCATAATCTGCTGTGCTCCAAACCCATCAGCACCTTGGGACTTTTCCAGTATGAAAGCCATATCCAGTATAGTGTCCTGCATGTCCTGGAGACCTGGCTCTGCACTATTTCTGCTGCATCCTCTGCCGCTCTTGCCTCATGTTCTCTGCTCTGATGAGCTCTGCAGCCTTGCCATGGCCTTCGGCAGCCTGGTCTGATCCTACTCCAAGGCCTTGGTAGTTATTGGTCTTTCTGCCTGAACTGCTCTTCCCTCAAGTACCCGCATGGCCCCCTCCTCCAGGTCCCCAGGCAAACATCATCACCTGGGAGGTCTTCCACCGACTGCTCCGTTCAGGTTGCGCCCCTCCCCCACACAGCTGGGCTCCCTTTGCCCCTTCCCTGCTATGCTTTTATCATCTGACATACATATGTTTCACTTATTTCTTTGTTTCCTGTGTTTCCCTCCAGAAGGTAAGCTCCAGGAGAGAGGGATTTTTTTTTTGTATTTTTCTGAAGTTGGAAACAGGGAGGCATTCTGACAGACTTCCGCATGCGCCTGACCGGGATCCACCTGGCATGCCCACCAGGGGGCGATGCTCTTCCCATCTAGGGCGTTGCTCTGTTGCAACCAGAGCCCTTCTAGCACCTGAGGCAGAGGCTATAGAGCCATCCTCAGCGCCCGGGTCATCTTTGCTCCAATGGAGCCTTGGCTGCGGGAGGGGAAGAAAGAGACAGAGAGTGAGGAGAGAGGGAGGGGTGGAGAAGCAGATGGGCGCTTCTCCTGTGTGCCCTGCCCGGGAATCGAACCTGGGACTCCTGCACGCCAGGCCGATGCTCTACCACCAAGTCAACCGGCCAGGGCCACGAGGGAGGGATTTTTGTCCATTTGTTCATTACTGCTTTTCCATTGTCTCGAGAAGACCTTGACACAGGAAGTGTGCAGGCAATATTTGTGGAATGAATGACAGGAAGACAGAAGCATCCAGGGCTTCTTGCTCTGGGCCCGGGCTTAGACCTAGATGATGGCTCTCCCCAGCTCTTTGCTTTCCTGTCCTTATGTTGCACTTCCCAGTGTTTATCTGGGTTCCCCAGAGTTAGATCTTGCATGTACTCTTATTCCAGGATTTCAGAGTCAGTCTCCATTATTTACTGGGGATCATGTGTCCAAGGACCCATAAATCCAGGCAGAACTGAACTAGAACCCACGTCCCTGATTCCCGGCCTGGGCTCATTGTCCCTTTGATTTAAGTGTATTGGACACAGCCCAACATGACCTTTCTTTGCTTTCTGGGTTTGGGCTCTTGGTGTTCATCTCAAGGTGATTAGCCCTGGGATGTGAATCTATGCTTAGTTCTCTGGCCTTTATACACCTCCCTGGATCTGCCAAGAGTCTCATTCCTGCCTCTTCCACTGACAGCCCAATCAGGCCTGTCCTGCCATTGGCCAAGCCCTGTCCACAGATGTTTTTGAGGCAAGGCCTGAAACAAACTGTTACATCTGTACCTGTGGGAATCCTTCCACTGTTTTGTTTCTTTGTTTTTCACTCAAAGTAAATATTTAGTCAAGCATTGGTCCAAGAGTGGAACAAGGATGAATAAGATATGGTTACACTTTTCTTTCATTTTTATTGTTTTCCTTGGACTTTATATAACTTAGTATAAGTAGACTGCAAAGCCCTCCCAGCCCATTCTTACCAATGCAATCCAAAATCCAGCCAACTGTTCCATCTCCTCCACAGGCCAAGACACGGAAGTCTGGGGTATCACGGAAAAAGTTCAGTCTGGGAAGTAGAAGAAAGGCCCAAATGGTCTTATTCACTAGGTTGTGACTGACCTTTGACACTGCTTGAGCCAGTCTCCCCACCACCTCCCCTGGGAGTATGTTATGACCTTGATTCCTTCGGGGGTTGAAAGGTCCACTATTCTGAAACAAGAACTTACTAAGCATTGCCACTGAGTATGAATTTCAGGGGCTATCCTTGTAAAAGGAGAATCTGACTCAACATTCAACACAGAACATGTTTTTTATAGAAATTCTCCATGATTTATGCAGAGAAATCCATAGTTTGTTCCTTTTGGCGACAATACAACTAACCCCCACCATTTTGACTTCCCTCCAGCTCCTGCCTGCTCGGTCCCCACAAGTTCCCCTTTAAATCAGATGCACGGCACTAGCTACATCTTCATCCACTCTGCTCTCCGTGGGCCCAGACCCAAGTGAAGTGAATACCATCTCCCCTGGGAGGCCTCAACCCTTTAGAGCAGGGCTTTGAGGTCCATGAACTTTCATGGGGTCTGTGGATAGAATCCAGAGGACTATGAACTTGGAGCAGAAAATGTTATATTATTTTTTTATTGATTGATTTTAGAGAGACAGAAGGAAGGGGGCAGAGAGAGAGAGAGAGAAAGAGAGAGAAAGACACATCCACGCCTGATGCTGGAGGACTGTCTGACGACAGGGACCCACAGGTCATCATGTGAGTGCTAACACAGGACCAGCTTCTCACACCAGATCTGCAGTCAAGCTGCAAAGGGGGTGCCTTGTCTCTTCTTGTTGCTCTCCCTCCCAATGAGCAGTGAAACAGCTAATAGACAAATGAGAGGAGAAGGCCACAGGGAGCTTAACAACCTCTAAAATTAAAAAAAAAGTGATTTCATTGAATTACCAATTTGTGTGGGTGTGTGTATGTGTGTGTATGAGTGTGTGCATATGTGTGTGTGACAGAGACAGGCAGGAAGGGAGAAAGATGAGAAGTATCAATTCTTTGTTGCAACTCCTTAGTCTCCTTAGTTGTTCATTGATTGCTTTCTCATATGTGCCTTGACTGGGGGGCTACAGCAGACCGAATGACCCCTTGCTCAAACCAGCAACCTTGGGCTCAAGACAGACACCTTGAGTTCAAGCCAGTGACCATGGGATCATGTCTATGATCTCACGCTCAAGCCAGCGACCCCACACTCAAGTCAGTGACTCCAACTCAAGCCCGATAAGCCCGCACTCAAGCTGGCGACCTCGGGGTTTCGAACCTGAGTCCACTGCATCCCAGTCCGATGCTCTACCCACTGCGCCACCTCCTGGTCAGGCGAATAACCAACTGTTTTGATCCTAAAATCCTTAAAACCCACAAGAGAACACACAGCAGAACCAGTGACTGACAGTGACAAGGAAACTCTTTCCTCCTCCCCGATGATTCAGTATGAAGATACCAGCTGACACAGTCTTAAAAATAAGTTAAAATAATTTACCAACCTGCCCTTACTGTCAATCAAATGAGTGGTCTATGCAGGAGGCTACTTCCCAGAGTTAAACATAATGAAAGTTCCTGAGTATCTCCAGGAGGAAGTAAGAGTAAATGTAAGGAAAAGAAGAGAAAAATGAGGAAAGTGGGAGGAAGGACAAGTCCGCAAATGAAAAAAGACAAAGAAAAGCGACAAAAAGGTAAGTCTTCAGAGATTAAAGGGGAAGGAGGAGAGACAAGGAGTAAAGATTGCATCTCCATACCCTGGAGTAGGCCCCCCATTGTCCAGGTTGAACACTTGTTTGGGGTTGAGCAGATAATGGAATTTCCGAAGAATTCTATGGAAAAAAAGAGAGAGGAGAGAGAGAGGCAGAGAAAAGAGAATGTCATTATGAGAAGTCACAGTGAGGCAAACACCTCTGGAGCCCATTGATGGTGGGAATGAGGGTCTGTTTAAACCCCACTGAGGAGAAGACTGGATCAGGTCCTGCAGACCCTGCAGTCCCAGCTGTAGCTGGCATTATTCATGCCCTAACCCCTGGTTCAAGGCTTCCTACTCTTCAAGCCTCCAGCCCCCAATCCCAGAAGCATCACCCCTTGCAGAGAAGACAGGTCAGAGAAACTCAGAGAACAGAACTTCCATTTTCCTAAAGCTTTTTCCTTCATGGAGACCTCCCAAATGCTCTGCATGGCCCAGGTCATACAATTCTACTCTTTGTGAGCTATACAGAGGCATCAAGGAACCCTCAATGGAAAGGCCACCCAAATCCTGGCATCAGGAGGAACACAGGAGGTAGAATTGGGGCACGGGAGGGCTGGGGGCAATGATCTTATCTAGGCTTGGTTTCAAAGCCCCAGCTTGAGGCTAGTCAGGTCAGTTCAGAAGGGATGTTCGGCCATTGGACTGGGGTAGAGAGGGGTTCTTAGAGTTGTTGCTTCAACCCTAGTTATTATTTTTCAACCTGGATTCCAGATCTCCATGCCATCTGTACATTACCCGAGAACTGAGCAGGGCTGGGCAGCAGAGCTGCTTTGCCCTTTCTCCCTCTCTTCTCCTACTCTTAGTGCTTCCAGCAGACTGGGCATTCCCTTCACTGGTGAGGTGAGTGCCCTGCTTTCTCAGGGGCTGGAGAGGCCAGGAGCTCCCAATCGGTGAGTCCTGCCACATTTCTTAGTCAAGAAAAGACTTGAGAGACTAGGAAGGAAACAAGCACATCAGAACTCGATCTGACTCTGAGAGCCATAATAATGGCTGTGTGACAGGCCCTAGGCTCAGCACAGTGTCTGTTTAAATCCTCACAACAACCTTATGCGAGGAGAAATTATTTATTTACGGAGGACAAAACCAAGGCATGGGGATGTTAAGTCACTTGAACAAGGCCATCAAGTGGTAAGTAGTAGGCCTGGCATTTGAACCTAGGTCTGCCTGTCCCCACAGTGCACTCTGTTATGGTTGAAGGGAAGAAAGGACCCGAGTGGGGCTGTTCCAGCCTTTCCATTTTGAAAAAGAAGAGAACATACCTTTCTCCTTGTCTCCCTCCACTCTTGGGGTTCACCAAGACCAACAGTGGGTGGGTACCCGGGGTGGGGATGATCTTATACTTAAAAAGCAAAAGAAAAAGAAATTAGCTCTGTTTCGGCAAACAGGGGAAACAAGATGAGATTTATACTAAGACAGCATCCGGGAGGGGTGGAAAGGGAGCGGTTCCAGGCATGGACTGGAGGAGGACGGGAGGGAGGTCTTTGTCCCCTGGCTGAGGTTTTGAAGGATTAAGCTGCTAAGTGTCTTCAGCTTGAGTGGCCTTTAAGTAGTATGAATGGTGACAGGATTTGAAGTCAGAATCAGAGATGGGACAATGAATGACATTACAGCTTCAAAGCATTCAACAATGGTGAGGCATTGTGCCCCAGCATGAGATCAGAGTTTGTGCGGGATACAACTGAATATGACCTCTGAAGGTATGACCATCTGGTCAAACAGCTAAATAACACTCATAAAGTTAACCACGACTTCTACCCGGTACCAATTTTCCTCCTGAGTCCAGACTCCACATTTCTCACTGTCCAGTGGAGACCTTCAAACAGATGTGTCACCATCAGGCTGCTCCAAACTTCAACATGTCCCAAATCTGACCCATCTTCCTTCCCCATAAAACTGGCCATGTTTCAGTTGAAGTGTCCTATTATTATTCATCCAGTCACCAGTGAAACCCTGTTCTGCCATATTCTTTTCCTGGAGTGTCCCTTTCTTCCTGTCATCTGCCACAATAACCACACTGCTTGGGCATGTCCCAGCCCAGGTAAGTCCTGTGGGCTGCCCTGCGTCGTCCCTTTTCAGTACATCATATCAATCATGATTCTCTTGCTCAAAAACCTTTAATAACACCTCATCGTCTCGAGTAGAAAATCCAAATCTCCTAACCTGTTATCCCCTATAGCCCCATTCCACTGTTATCTCTTAATTACTCTAACCCTCACTGCAGTTCCAGCCAAACCTGCCTCTCATCCTCTCGTGAGTGTCTCCTGCTTTCCCACACTGTGGGGCTCCTCACATTGGTTTCTTCTCCTGGTCTGTGCCCTGCAATGCCCCTTCCTTCTCTGTGACCTCTTAAAAAACTTCTCGGCCTCAGCACTGAGTTCAAGACCTACTTCTTCTATGAATATTCCTCAGTTACTGCAACTAAAACTATTGCTCTTGAAATATATAATACCTTCTGGATTTCTTTTGTTGTTGCTTATTTGTTTTTTGTTTTCTTAGGTAAATGTCTCAAAACATCCACTGGATCTTAAATGCTTCAAAAGCTGTGTGTGTGTGTGTGTGTGTGTATATATATAACTCTTCTGCCAAGGACCCGTACCACCAAATACAGGCATGGACACTCAGTAAATCCCTGTGGATTTAGCAGAAGTACGCCCTGACACAGAGACACACTCTGCTCCATTAACACTGTCTAATGCTCACCTCTTCAGACTTCAGGCTGAAATGCAGCAAACACGGAGCCCTGCTGTTTGAAGTGGGCAGTACCATTCTTTATGATTTTTAAAGAATGTTCTCATATATACTAAGGCAGTGGTTTTCAACCACTTCAAAGAACATCAGGATGGTTAACTCTTTCACAGACTGGCACAAAGTTTCTGGTGGACTGTCACTAGGGGAGTTGAAAGCCACTGCCCTATGGTGACTGTCTACGTGCAACCCATGAGCATCTTGGAGCCTAAAGAAGTAATTTTTACTTCTAGGTGTGGTATTAAAAATATTTAATGGCCCTGGCCGGTTGGCTCAGTGGTAGAGTGTCGGCTTGGCATGCAGGAGTCCCGGGTTCGATTCCCGGCCAGGGCACATAGGAAAAGCGCCCATCTGCTTCTCCACCCCTCCCCCTCTCCTTCCTCTCTGTCTCTCTGTTCCCCTCCGGCAGCCAAGGCTCCATTGGAGCAAAGTTAGCCCGGGCACTGAGGATGGCTCTGTGGCCTCTGCCTCAGGGGCTAGAATGGCTCTGATTGCAGCAGAGTGACGCCCCAAGATGGGCAGAGCATCGCCCCCTGGTGGGCGTGCCAGGTGGATCCCGGTCGGGCGCATGCGGGAGTCTGTCTGACTGCCTCCCTGTTTCTGGCTTCGGAAAAATACAAAAAAAAAAAATTAATAATCTGTACAGTATGGGCACTGCTCATACCGTACATACAGTTGCAGAATAACCAAATAGCCAGCTGTGAACAGCTGGTATGCCTGCATTGTGTGATTGTGTGTGTGTGTCCTCTCCATTTGACTTTCTGTCCTTGCAGGTGTCTAGAGCTTTCTCACGTTATTAAGTTTCCCCATCATTACTGCATATATTGTAATTTTCAAAAAAAATACTGATTGCATGTTGTCACTGAATTCCGGAGCATCTCTGGGCGGTGGGCGGTGCAGGGGCTGCTATACCCCTTTCCAAATGGAACATAAGGCTGAGGCAGGGAGGAGGACTTCATTTTCTGCTTCCCTTTCTAGTGCTCTTTGTCCCTCACCAGCCTGTCTGTCCTCCAGCTTCTGGGATGTTGCGGGGGCACAAAGAGAAGATGTTTATTGGTGGACCCAAGTAAGAAATGAGTTCTTAAACATACATTTAAGGGTAAAAAAAGATCTTTTGGATGTGTTTGCTTCTTTTTGGCTAATAGCATTCTGGAGACAGTGTGGCAGTCTTGAAAAACCCATGGTGTATTTTTAGGCCATACTTTTGTTATTATTTAGGGATGTGCATTTTGAAGTTTTTAAAGCAACTTGTTTCTAAAAAGGTGACAAAGCCAATTTGGCCAGCCATGGGATCAACCAACCTCCCTTCCCACCCTTGCCTAAAGTGTGGTGGTCAGAGGCAATTCCACAGGCTGTAAATGAAGTGTCTTGTATGATATAATTGATCAGATGAGAAGAAAAATGTTGAGATACATTTTTCTAGCACCCAAACTCTGTCTTCCTCTCCACAGCCATGGATTCACTTAGAATGAATGATCAGACTCGGGCTAACTGAGGTACCTGCATTGCAAGTTCATCCTTGGCTGACATGCTGCCTGCGTCAGACTGTCCACCTTGCCTGTCCTGTGAGAAGAGAGGAAAGGTAAACATCTTTTTGGGGAAAAAGCCCAATATATATATATATATATATATATATATATATATATATATATACACACACACACACACACACACACACACACACACACATACACACACACACAGAGAGAGAGAGAGAGAGAGAGAGAGAGAGAGAGAGAGAGAGAGAGAGAAAGAGAGAGAGAGAAAGAGAGAAAGAGAGAGAGAGGGAGAGGTCAGAAGAAAAACAGGTCCTGGCAAGGTTGGCTCAGTGATAGAGCATCAGTCCAGTGTGTGGATGTCCCCAGTTTGATTCCCAGTCAAGTCACATAGAAGTGACCATCTGCTTCTCCACACTTCTTCTTTCTCTCTCTCTCTCTCTCTCCCCCTCCTACAGCCATGGCTTGATTGGTTCAGGTGCATCGGCCCTGGATGCTGAAGATGGCTTAGTGGAGCCTCCGCCTCAGGTACTAAAAATAGCTTGGTTGCAAGTATGGCCCCAGATGGAGGTTGCTGGGTGGATCCCAGATGGGGCACATGTGGGAGTCTGTCTCTCTATCTCCCCTCCTCTTAACTTGGAAAAGAAGAAAAAAAAGTTTTTTTTAAAGAAAAAGAAATCCTTAATAAAAAGAATTAGGCCCTGCCTGGCTGGCTCAGTGGATAGAGTGTTGGCCTGGTGCACAGACATCCTGGGTTTGATTCCTGGTCAGGGCACACATAGAAGCCACCATCGGCTTCTCTTCCCCTCCCTCTCCCCTTTTTCTCTCTCTTCTCCTCCCTCAGCCAGTGGCTCAATTGGTTTGAGTGTCAGCCTCAGGCATTAAGGATAGCTCAGTTGTGAGCATGGCCCCAGATGGGCACAGCATCAGCCCCAGACGAGGCGTTGCCAGGTGGATCCCAGTCGGGGTGCATGTGGGAGTCTGTCTCTCTGTCTACCCTCCTACCACTTAAAAAAATTGAAGGAAGGAAGGAAAGAAGGAAGGAGGGAAGGAAGGAAGGAAGGAAGGAAGGAAGGAAGGAAGGAAGGAAAAGAAAGAAGGAAGGAAAAAAAGAAAGAAAGAAAGAAAGAAAGAAAGAAAGAAAGAAAGAAAGAAAGAAAGAGAAAGAAAGAATGAATTAGAAAACCAGTATAGAATGGGGAGTTTTTCAAAGTGAGGCTTTGAATCTAAAACAATAAATGCTCGCCTATGGTTTCTCTAGGACTCTCCAAGTCTCTGTCTCTGTTTGTTAGCACATTAACTTTGAGGCCCTGGAATGGGCATGGGGAGAGGGAACACTAAAACTGGCAGAATCTACTGATTCAGGAGCTTGAGCTCTAAGAAGCAAGGTCTTAGCTCTGGCTTCTCTGCTCAGCACTATCTAAATGATGTGATATTGAGAAAATTAGTATTTTTCTTAATTTTTTTGTCCTCTTTTTTTTGTTTTTAAATATGCTTTTTATTAATTTCACATATAGTTTTGTATAAGGTTTATTTCACATACAGTAAAATGCTCGAATCTAAATCTACAGCTTGAGGATTCCTGCATACATATGTGCCCTTGTAACCACTGCCTTGTCAGGTGTAGCTCTGCTGTGACTCCTCACATCACACTGGTTTTGCCTGGCTTTTCAGTTTCAATCAAATGGAATCCTAGAACATATCTTCTTTTAAGAGTAGCTTCCTTTTTTTCAACATTATATCTTTGTGGTTATCCGTTTTTTTGCACGTAAGCATAGTGTTTTCCTCACGTAGTATTCCACGCTATGAATATACCTCAATTTATTGATCTATTCTCCTGTCAATGGTCATTAAACTTGTTTCCAATTGTTCACTGTTATGCATAAAGTTGTTATGAACATTCTTGTACATGTATTTTGGTGGAACAAATACTCATATTTCTCAGGTGGATACATAGCAGGGGACTTGTTGGGTCATAGTTTTGAATTTCCAACTAAGTAGCTACAGCCAACTGGTTTTCCAAAGTGGGTTTTCTTCAGTATTTAAAGAGAAAGGAGTAGCTTGGTCAAGCCAAGGACGAGATGTGAGGAGTCAGCAGGACCTGGCAACATCTTCAGGAAGGCAGGGCATAGTTAAGGTGTTGGGTGCTTGGTCTGAAAGAGGGATCTTCAACACGGGAGACAGAGACAACCTTAGGTGGGGCTAAAAGAGTTAATTTTGTTGCATTCATTTCCAAATAGCACTGAGGCAACCAAGTAGAAATCGTCAAGCAGATGTTTGGACATAGGAGAGAGGTTGATGGGGAAAAGGGAGGCTTGGGCAGCCCAGCGGGTGCAGGCAGTACCCTGCAGTGTGCTTTGAATAAATGTGCCTTCCCTGGTGGGCCTGTGAGAGCCTGGAGTGAGAGCAGTGGGAAGCACTGTAGTCAGAGGAGCTTTCTCTCACAGTCTGGTGGGTACAGCTCTGACTTCAGTTAAACTTGTGTTGGAAACACAAACCCTAAGAGTTGTTGAGGAAGCCCTTGGAGGAGTGTGAAAGTCTGAGTGGTGCTTACATTTGACATGTGTGGGGTGGTGGTGGGGGGCCCCAGAGCCCTGGCATGGTGGTGGCACTTACCCGGGTGATGGGGCATATTGAGGTGGGCAGCAGGATGTGGTCCTTGAGTTCCCCACCATCACACAACGTGGATAATTCACATTTGCGGTGAAACTGGAGGAAACAATGAAGATGAGAGTGAGTGAACGTGACCAACGAAATGTCAAATATGGGGGGACAAATTGTCTGGTTCTCCCCAAATCTTTATGTACTGCTGGCTTTGGCAGTATAACCAAGTGTGTGTGTGTTGTATGCATGTGGTGTGTGTGTGTAGTATCTCGTGTGTGTGTGTTTTGTGTGTGCATGTGCTTGGTATGTGGTTAGGGTTTCCAAGTCTGCTGTGGGCAGATGGAGACCAGGTGCTCCCCTAACTGCTGGAGCAGCCCATGTGAAGCCCTCTGCGCGGCACCTCAGACGGTCCAGCAGCCCGTGTGAGGCCCTCCGCGCGGCACCTCAGACGGTCCAGCAGCCCGTGTGAGGCCCTCTGCGCGGCACTCAGACGGTCCAGCAGCCCGAGTGAGGCCCTCTGCGCGGCACTCAGACGGTCCAGCAGCCCGTGTGAGGCCCTCCGCGCGGCACTCAGACGGTCCAGCAGCCCGTGTGAGGCCCTCTGCGCGGCACCTCAGACGGTCCAGCAGCCCGTGTGAGGCCGGCACCTCAGACGGTCCAGCAGCCCGTGTGAGGCCCTCTGCGCGGCACTCAGACGGTCCAGCAGCCCGAGTGAGGCCGGCACCTCAGACGGTCCAGCAGCCCGTGTGAGGCCCTCTGCGCGGCACTCAGACGGTCCAGCAGCCCGTGTGAGGCCGGCACCTCAGATGGTCCAGCAGCCCGTGTGAGGCCGGCACCTCAGACGGTCCAGCAGCCCGTGTGAGGCCCTCTGCGCAGCACCTCATATGGATTCCAGAGGCCCCCCCTTGGAGTTTGCTCCGTAGGTTCTGAGACTCAGGAATGAAGGAGATCTTGTTGAACAAACTCATGAGAGGCCAGAAGTAAACCCTTGACTCAACCTCTGCAGCTTAAGAGTTCTGGAGTTTAATTTAAGAGACATGTCCTTTTTGAGGCTGATCAGGGGCCTTGGTCATGGGGACAAGCCATGGCACTGAATATTCTTGGCAGGGAGGTCAGGCATTTACCAGATGTCTAGAGAGGAGTGGACATTTGCTGTGGCTGGTGGCAGCAGGCACAAGCATCAGGCCCAGACAAGGGGCTGCTGTAATGAGTGTGCCTCCCTCTGGCGCCCTGAGGAACACCATTTTGTTCTAATTTCTTGCCAGCTCTGGTGGTGCCACTGACCCCAGGTAACACCCAGGGGAAGGAAGTTAATGGTCCAGCCTGTTCACTGCTGCCCGGCCACACAGACAGTGGATTGGCCAGTTTCTCCTTGAGCAGCCCTTGCTCCCCTGGTTCTGGGGTGAGCCCTCTCCCTCGGTAGCTGGTGATTCACTGGAGGCATTGTTAGGCTCAGGGCATTGAATGGGGTCTGAGCACCTTGGTTTCCCCCTGGCTCTGCTGATGGCCTTTGACAGGATTCGCACTGCTCCTTGGTTGCAGCTTGAGCAAAAAACAAAACAAAACAAAACAAAAAACAAAACTACACTGAAAAGAAACAGGGCTGCCTGGGCGCCAACCCACCGTCTTTTGGCACCACACGCAGTGCCACGCGGTGATACTCTGGTAGCACTTGATACTTTTGTGGCACCGGTCACACTTGACGGAGGAGTTCCCTTCCACCCACGCGTGCTGCATCACCTGCAGGAGGGAAGGGAGGGACACCAGGGAAGGCTGCAGAATCATGCCTGGGACCCCGCCTGACAAGCAGAGTCTGGGAGGGTGAAGCCAGGGGGTTTCTCCTGTTTAGTTTATGCAGTTATTGATGCTGGGCTGCTCCGTTGCACTACACTGGTGTGGTCTCTCCCTGCCTCACCACCGCTTTGTTCATCAAGGCTGATGGAAACCTACTTTCCCTGTGCTTTGAATAGCTCATTCACCCCGGCAGTCTCTGAGCAGCATCTTGTCCGGCAGTCCATCTGTCTGTCTTGCAGAACTCCTTGCAGAGTGATGTGTTTGTGTGTGCCCTCTTCTGGAAGGCGGCATGATGTAGGGAAATGTAGAAGGGCTGGGGCCACAGACACATCTGGTTGGAGTCACTGATCTTCCATTTGGCAGCAGGGTGACCTTGATCAGTTCCTGGACCTCTCTGAGTCTCAGGCCCTCATTCGTAGAAATGGCACAGTGAACCCAATCTCTGTTTGTTGGGAGAATGAAATGAGACAGCACACTAGGAAGGGCTTTCCTGTCACAGTTCTGGCCCTTTGGGGGTGCCCACTGATGAGTAACTCCTTTCCCATTCCTGTCTTCTATGGGCCATTGGCTCTCAGCCTCAGCAGCCCATCAGAGCCACCTGAGGATCTCCTAGAAGTTCTAATGCCCAGCTCTCACTCTGGCCCAAATAAATGAGAATCCCTGGGGGCGGGAACTGTCACTAGCATGTTTTAAAGCACCCTGAGTAATTAAAATGTACAACTGAGGTTGAGAAGCACTCTAGAAGGAAGTTAGTGGAAAAACCCAAAGAAATTTGTGTGGGTCAGCAGCCAGTGGCTTTCACATCTGTTTCCTGGAGAGCTGGTCTTGCTTGCTCCCTGGCCAGGAAGTGCCACTAAGGCAGCCCAGAAACATGGAAGCCATGGGCATGCATGTATATGTGTGTGTCTGTAAGTGCAGCCAAAACGACCCACGACACCAAATTCTGGGGACCTGAGCCCTCAGTTGTCTCCCCTAGGAATTCTACAGAACTTTTCAGAATTTTCCACCAAGGCACTGTGGATAGCAGAAGAAGGAGAGTGTGAACTCTGGGGAATGTAGGGGTCTAGTCTGAAGTGCCAACTACAAGCACAAAATTAAAAACACATAGAATACTTGCATTGTACCATTCATGTTTATATTAAATAAAAGTTTAAAATTAGTTATCAATTAAGTTCTAGTCCTCCTTCCAAAAGGTTTTTGGTAAAATTCTTGTTCTGGAAGACGTGTTGCATTTATTTTGTAGCTTCTCACCTTCTGCCATTCACCCTTGAGGGTATAAAGAATTCAGTTTGTTAATCAATTCATCATCTATATGGTCACAATGAATTTGCTCTGAGATTATTGTTATTTCCATTTCATGGAGAACAAAATGAGGCTTCAGAGAGGTTAAGTGACTGGCCCTAGAGTCCAAAGCTTCTAAGTGGCCAAGCAGAGCTTCATAGCCAGTCTTCTGACTCCAAGCTCATGGTTGTCTCCAAATACCACATTGCTTTCTCCTTCCTCTAGGATGGAAAGAGATAGTAAAGGACTTGGGTTGCCCCTGGAGACTCAGAAGATCGTGACATACTGGCCTCTCAGTGGACCCCCTCTTTTCTGTGTGTGGCAAGTAGTCAAGAGTCCAGGTTTAGGGCCTGATCCCCAGAGGTGTACCGTGCACCCTGGTGAAGGCATGGGCATGGGAAAGCGTGTGTATGAGCATGGTGCAGAAGTAGACATGAGGCCATGCGGTGTCTCATGGGGTGTGCATGCACCCTTCTCTCTTGGAGTGCTTTTGGGGAAGGCTGGATATCACTGCCACCTGCTGAGCATCTCCTGACTCAGATTCTGTACTGGAATCTTCCATGCAAGAACTTAAATTTAGTTTATCTGTTAATTTTGAGAATAGGCTATTTTCAGACTCAATGAATGGCACCACCCAAAAGGTCAAATAGAAATCTGAGAGCCATTCCTGACCTCTTCCCTTCTCTAATTCTCTATATCTCCATCAGCAAGTCCTGGTGATGGAGTACCTCCAAATTATCTCTTAAACTCTCCCTTCATCTTCTCTACCTTAGCCAGTGGGACAGTCAAAATACTCAACAACTGGCATGGCTGGGAGACACTCAACCCAGACACAGCCATCACTGTGCTACTGTGGACGCGCTGGCACAGTGGTGAGTACAGACCTCACCTTGGTCGGGCCCTCAGTGCAACACTACCTTTTGTCTGAACTGCTGGTAGAGTATTTTTTTTCCTCAAATCTTTCTCCTGCACCATGGTCAGTGTAATTAACCTAATTCTCAAAGCTAATGGTTTCATGTACTCAAAACCTTTTGATGACTCCATCGCTGCCTAGGAAACACCTTTCCAACTCATCACCTGGCCTCACAAGACCTTCCTAGGCTCAACCTCACTTTCAGAGTATAGCTCCTGTCACTTCCCTTGCAGTGTCATCTGGCCCATTCATGGCAAACTAAGTACAGAACCCAGAGGAAGCCATGTCTCCTCCATGCCTTTGCATTTAAGGCTTCTTCTGTTTAGGTGCCTTGTCCACCTTGATATCTTGTGAAGTCCTCCTGATTTAGGTTCAAGATGTCACTCAAATGCCACCTCTCTATGAAATCTTCTCTGTCCTCCTCCCTCCACCACCTCTGTTGTGGTGCCTCAACGGAACGTCCCACACAATTGCTATTGTCCTATTACTTTGTTCACTGCTTACGTGCCTGGCACGTGATGGTCACCAGGGAGATGTTGAATGGATTGATGGATGAACGAGGTGGTTTAAGGGTGGTTCTCAGGCAGAGAAGGGACTGGATAAAGCCCCAAAACTTCCTCCTGCCCAGGAACCTGGTGATGGACATGTGGCCCAGGACGCAGCATGCAGCAGAACAAGATAACACATGTCACCAACCTCACTGCCTTTTTTGGTTTTTGAGTACGTTTTGACACACCCAGGAATATTTTTGGATACACAGCGCTCATGGACGGTGTATTTACAGTCTGGAAAAAAAAAGTAAGGAAAGTGCTTGTGAGTGACCACATAGCAAAGGTCCAGCCAGCACCCCCAGCCCCACATTCCATCTGAGGCCTGTGCCTGAATGGGTGACCAGGAAAGGGCAGGGGACATATGGCGCTGGCCTTGCTCAACAGACATTCAAAACAGTCTGAGAGTCCACTGTTATCTCCCAGAAATGTTTCAGCATGTTCCACCCGCCATGCTGCCTGTACTGCGGGCCGTGAATTTGGCAAGAAAACACCCTCAGAAAGGCTCTTTTCACTTAAGGGCAGTGTGCGGAGTTATTCTCCTTGCTGTGCCAGTGCCACAGTGTTGTCTCAGGGGTGCTCGGGGGGGGGGGGGGACACAGAGAGGCTGGAGTCTTTCTAATGCTGGAGGTGGGTGGGCCTGGGCCTAACCTCTGGCTCTGATATTCGTAACTATCTTCATGAGTAAATTGTTTCACATCTTTGAAATTCAGGGTTTCCTACAAAATGGGAATAAAATTGCCTCTCTTTGCAGGGCTTTTACATCATTGAATGAGATAACTTGTACAAAGCACTGCGTGTCTGGGTCAGAACAGCTATTCCACAAATTATTATCATTACTGCTGTTGCTTCTATTACTGAATACTATGCAATCAGCAGGGGCCCGCAGACCTGGAACCTAATAAGAACGAGACTGACTCTATAAGAAGTGGTGAGACCTGGATTTGAATGGGTGCTGGAAACATTGGCGGGCTCCTTCTTTAGTCTGCTGGTGCTGCTGGTGTACATTGGGTCCAACTCTGTTAAGATGACTGTTGGAGCCAAGGTCACCTGATGCTTAGCTCATGTGTGCATGTTTAGATGAAATGCTCTGGTGACTTGGACACACCCAAGGGTCCTCCATGCAGCAGTGGCTGCCCGATCTCTGGTGGGTTCATCAGACTGTCTGTCTGTGAGGTGACTGGCAGGACTCTGCCCCCACATACACCGACCCTGCAAAGCCTTCTCCCTGCGCCCCCTCCCCTCTCTTCTCTGCTGCTCCTGGGTCCACTCTCTTTCCTACATCACCCTTCAGTCTTCTCTCCCATCCACCTCTCTCTTCTGTCTTTTCCAGTCTCCCAACTTTTTCCCTTCTGTGTTTTTTCTTGTCTCCCATTTAACTTTAACAAATGGATTATGAAGTGAAACAAATAGTTTTAACTTCTACTGCACTTGAAAATATATTTTTATGTTGCTTTTTAATAATTAAAGAAATAAGCAAACAGGTTCTTCTGACCACCTAAAATATCCACTAGCAAAACCCAACTAAAATCAGCATGAGATGTTTTTCAATTATGTGTGAGCCTAATAACTGGGTATTTTTGGGGGGTGGGGGCTGAGATGTTTGGCCCATGATGGGACTCCAACAATGGAGCAATACTTATCCATTTGACTTACGTAGAATAAAAATAAAACATGGAAGTCTTGCTATATTCCCTACTGTGGGGACAATATGGAAGGTCCCTTAAGCTAAAAAGCAGAAATACTTGGACTTTTTCTGGAATGGCTCAACCATGTGCAGAGCCAGATAGTTCCTGGGGCAAAGGGGTCTGAAGGACATTTACTCACACGAGCAGCACAGGCCTTGCTTCCGCACGCCCATCAGCATGACACGGCAGAAGTTGCAGTAGGTTGGTTTCTTGAAATGCTTCATGGTCCAGGCGTGCCCTCCGTCGCCCTTGGGACCCTGCAGAGACAGCAAGGGAATGGGATGCAGAGAGGGCAGCCCCAAGCTAGCAGAAGCCTGCGGCTGCCTCCGGTTATGTCTTCTTTTTTTTTTTAAAAAAAGACTCTCTTGTCATATTTGGAAGACAAGATATACGTTTATTTTACTGATGTAAGGACTCTTAAAAAATGCAAATCAAAACAAAATTATTTATGTATGTGTGTGTTTTCTCTTCTCTTTTAAAATTTTATTTAGGAAGTTAACTTTAACAGGGTGATATTGATCATTAAGAGTACAGAGGTTTCAGGTGAAGATTTCTATAGCATTTGAACTGTTGATTATGTTGTATACCCATCAGCCAAAGTCAAATTATTTTCCGTCACCTTATATTTGTCCCTCTTTACACCCTTCCCCTACACCATCCTCCCCATTCTCTCAAGTCCCCTTCCCCCTGGTGTGTATGTTTTCTAAAATTAGCAAGTATTAAAAATTAAGACTACCTGAGCAGGAATATTTGTGTGGGATAACACAAGCCCTTTTCTACATGGCTGGTGGAAGTGTAAATCCTATCTATCTATCATCTATCTATCTATCTATCTATCTATCTATCTATCTATCTATCTATCATCTATTATCTATCTATCTATCTATCTATCTATCTATCTATCTATCTATCTATCTCTATTACTCTATCTATAATATATATCATCCTTTAAATGTTTATAATCTTTGACTTACAAATTTCCTTTCTTGGATTCTATCCTAAACAATTAAAAAAAAAAGAGCATTTTTGTGCTTTTTCAGATGTTTAATCCAACATTATTTATTTAAAATAAAGCAAAACTGAAAATATCCTAAAGTTCTCAAAATGACCAAAAGATTAGTTGTGATATAGCCATGTGATTTAATGTTAAGTGGTCATCAAAAAGCTATTTATAAGACTATCTAATGGCATGGGAATGCACTCATGATACAATGCTAAGTGAAAAAAGCAGAATACAAATTTGAGTCTATTAATTATCGTAGTTTTATGTAAGATTTTTGATGGGAAGAAATGTCACCAAACTGTTCATGGAGGTTAGCTTCAGCTGGACATACTATGAATTTTATTCTCTAATTTCTGTTACGTACATACATTAGTTAGGTGACTTTCCTTTTCTCAGATCCTATTTTCATAGACTTGAGGTAAGAAGCCAGAGGACCTTGACTCAGGATAAAGTAACATTTTCACTTGGGTTATAGCACCATCATGTGGCTCTTTCATTTCTGCACATTAGTGGAAGCAGGATGTGGGAGTAACCTTCCTTATGCACAGCAGGCTTTCTGCTGCTGCTGCCATTTCACTGGGAGACAGACTGTTCTGCATATTTTGCATTCAGAGATTCCCCAGACTTTTCAGTGGCTATATGTGGGTTTTGAAAAAGCAAAAAAAAAAAAAAAAAAAAAGCAATGTGGCCTTTAAGACATTTAAGAATGCTTTCTCTGAACCCCTAATATTAATGTAGAAACTTATAATTTAGTTCATATTTTAAAATAAATGCATAATACTTTTGATGAATAAAAACCAAATTCACATTTGTTTTTTGTTTTCCACTTTCTTTATACAGAGCTGGTTTTCTCTCAAGCTGATTTGGCATTGGGAGGAGACACAAGGGAGAATGGTGAAGAAACAGTCTCTTCCTCCTCTAGCCATGAAACAGTGGGTCCTCTCCATCCAGAGAGTTTGTGGCACTTTGGAGTCAGCATGTCTCAAACAGGAAACCAATATAGACATTCATTTCTTTTTTTTTTCTTTCTTTCTTTTTTTTTTTTTTTTGTTGTACAATATTTTTCTGAAGCTGGAAACGGGGAGAGACAGTCAGACAGACTCCCGCATGCGCCCAACCGGGATCCACCCGGCACGCCCACCAGGGGCGACGCTCTGCCCACCAGGGGGCGATGCTCTGCCCCTCCAGGGGGGGGGGTTGTCGCTCTATTGCGACCAGAGCCACTCTAGCACCTGGGGCAGAGGCCAAGGAGCCATCCCCAGCGTCTGGGCCATCTTTGCTCCAATGGAGCCTCGGCTGTGGGAGGGGAAGAGAGACAGAGAGGAAGGAGAGGGGGAGGGGTGGCGAAGCAGATGAGCGCTTCTCCTGTGTGCCCTGGCCGGGAATCGAACCCGGGACTTCCGCACACCAGGCCAATGCTCTTTCACTGAGCCAACCGGCCAGGGCAGATAGACATTCATTTCTTATGATTAAAATGTCCCATCTCTAGTCTCATGTTTTAGCAACACACACACACACACACACACACACACACACACACACACACGTATGTTGGAACAGCTCCCAAAGCAGACCTTCCACTTTGATTCATGTATAATCTTGAGTATCAACAGCAGGAAGTTTACCTTACTTATCTGTGTGCCCTCCCTCCCTGGGCTCACATAGGTTCTTGCACATAACAGGTTCTTGGTAAAGGACCATTGAATGAGGGGTCTGTTCTTTCGGAATATGGAGGATGGCTCCTGGTAGTAACTAGGTTTGTGTTCTTGGGCAAGACCTATATTTCTTTGGCCCTCAGTTTGCAAAGTGAAGGGGATATATCAGTGCTCACCAAGGTCTTCTCCAACTCTGACATTCTAGGGTTCTAAGGACTAAGAAGAGAGTCATGTAGATCCTGGCTCTTTGGTTTCTACTCAGCACTTGGGAAGAACTGGACATCCTGCGAGATGATAGCAGGATGCTTAGTTTCTGAGTATTGGAAATAAAGGCTTAGCTTTAATCCTGAAATGCAGAACTGTCAGATGGAGACATTATGGGCAATAACAGCAGTTACAGGTTAACTAGCTGAACTTCCTATTCTGTTCTGTGTGACATTTCAGTAATTTCAAAGAAGTATTGTCACACAACCTGTGTGACGGTCTTGGCAAATGCTTTAAAAGTCACCATTTGTACTTTTAGTTCTAAGCCTTCCTAGCTCATGCATGGAAGTTACTTCATTTGGTAAATAAGTACAAAATGCAGTAGCAGACTAAGTCAGATACAAGCATATGTAACCATTAATTGTACATTAAACCTCTACATGTAACCCTTAATCCAGGGGTCCCCAAACTATGGCCCACGGGCCGCATGCGGCCCCCTGAGGCCGTTTATCCGGCCCCCACCGCACTTCCGGAAGGGGCACCTCTTTCATTGGTGGTCAGTGAGAGAAGCACATTGACTATCCCATTAGCCAAAAGCAGGCCCATAGTTCCCACTGAAATACTGGTCAGTTTGTTGATTTAAATTTACTTGTTCTTTATTTTAAATATTGTATTTGTTCTCGTTTTGTTTTATTACTTTAAAATAAGATATGTACAGTGTGCATAGGGATTTGTTCATAGTTTTTTTTATAGTCCGACCCTCCAACGGTCTGAGGGACAGTGAACTGGCCCCCTGTGTAAAAAGTTTGGGGACCCCTGCCTTAATCCAATCAATCTGGGAGGTTTCTCCGAAACACCTTGAACTTTCTTTCTTTTGGGTCTTTGATAAAGCTATTATCTTGACCACAAACTCTCTTCTACTATCTTCTAGTACCAAATCATACCCATCCTTGGGAACCAGATCTTAACCATGTTAAGTCCTAAACAAACAAACAAACAAACAACCCCTCCTAAGTCCTTCCCCCTGAACTTTATCTCAAAATAGGAAATTAAAACCCCACACATCCTTTAGGACCAGGGTAAACATCGTCCAATATTTCTTCCTACTGGTCTAAATGTGGGTCGTTAGAAAGTGAAGCATCTTTGGAATCAAGTACAAATAAATTCTGACACCTCTTTTTGCCCCTTAGGCTAATTTCAGCTTTCCATCTGTATAAATTAGGGGAAAAAATACCTACCTTATTCTGTTATTTTGCTTTGATTGCTTTCTGTTTCATAACAGAGACGTATTTTTTTCCCTTTCCTTCCTCCTTCTTTTCCCTTGTTCCCCAACTACCTTAGTATTTTTAACCTAATTTTTGAAAACATGGAATTCTTCATTGAAATTTTTTGCCCTTTGTTTGTTTGAGTATGACCTCTAGTGGGTGAACATTATATCTGTGTCCCCTGACAGAGCTCATAACAGTGTCTTTATTTGCTAATAATTTAGTACATGGCTGTCAAATGAATTAATATATTTCAGTCACTAATGGGTAAAAAGAGAAGACTTTTGGGCTGGCCTAGAGCACATGGTCTATCCATTGGGGCAGAAACCAAGGTGATGTGTAGATATGAACTTCCATATAGAGCTTGGTGTTCTTGAAAGGTAAGAGCTCTTTGAACTCAGGTTTGCTGACTTACAGAGTCGTCCATGCCCAGGAGGACCAGCAATGGGATGGTGGTCATCCCTCCGTGGACCCATTCCTGTAGAGACACAAAGCCGTCCCGGTCGTAGTCCATCCCTTGCAACATCTCCTTCAATATCTGCGGAATCCACAGAGCAGCAATTGTCCACTTTCATCCTTGACTCCTCTCCCCCCTGCCCTTGTCTGGCTTGTGTTTTACCCCTTTGCCCTCTGATTCACAGGGAGAGAGCAGTGAGGAAGCAAGTGAGGATGAGGAGACCAGAGCTCCAGGCCTGGTTTTGCTGACCTGACTGGTTGGCATTGGGCAAGCCAGCTACCCCAACTCTCTGGGTACTGCTCTGCTTATCTGTAAAATGGATGTAATACTGTTATTATGCAGCACTGTAGTGAGGATTAGAGAAACGATGTATAAAAATGTGCTTTTATATAGAAAATAAAGTTATTACCTGGTGATGCAGGAAAATCTTTAAAATTCTTTCTAGCTCTAAATTCTCTGATCTATGAACTCCTGTTATAACAAGTTAGTTCTGGTGAAAAGGCCAGGGGGGATTATTATTTGAATTATGTCTGTATTTCTCCTGTCAGAGAAGTGGGAGGTCATGATGTAGGACCCCAGAGATGCTGCTTATGAGAAGATGAGTCTATCCTCAGTGTGTCTCACTTTTCTCTTGGAAGCTCACTTGGAAGTCTCCCCATGTCTTCAGAAACTCACAGGCCTTAGCTCCGTGGGATCCCACTCAAGATACTGGGCAATGTGCAGCATTTGGTTGACAATACAATCCATTTCCTAGAAAACATCAAGGGAAAAAACCAACTGAAGATGTGTTTTTAAGAGCAAGGCTCAACATCAAACCCTGTGGGAAGATGGGTAGAACATGAGAAGCAGCTGGTGCAAACTGCTGGCATTTGACGGGGACCTCACTATGGGTTCCTGTTCTTTATTTCTGCCTTGACCACAAAGCTCAGTGGAGAGTAGATGCTCATGAGAAGCGCAGATGATAGCTAAGCCAGAAGTGTGCAGAAAGCTCTCTGAATAGGCACTTCCTCCTGGACCTACCTGGATGCTTCCCCTTGTCTGGCCTTTGCCTCAGAGAGCACAGGAAGCACTCCTGCTTTCTCCTCCTTTGTGATCTTAGTTCTCTCAGATGGTCACAAACAAAGGCAGTTCTCTCTTTCCTCTTTAGTCACTCCTCATTCCCATAGCTTCAGCAGCTTGGGATCCATCTATGTCCAACCCTGAACCCAGGATTCTGAACAAGAAATTCATGAAGGGTCCACTGGCCTGGTGAGTGAGCCTGTTGTTCGCTACCTACACCAGGCTCTACCTAAAACTTCACAGAATTGTGGGTGCTAGTAAATCAATGCACCCAGAGTCCCACTGAAACACCTAGACCAAGGAGGCATTTGCATCTCTTGGAGCATCATGGTCTAAGATGTTAATAGTAGTATCAATGTGGGGAGACATATTGGTGAACTGAAGTGAGGTTCAGAAGTGTTATCTATACCAGGTAGCATGCTGGGTCAAAACAAGCAAGCTAAAACACAACAGGAATTTTAAAAAATTCTATTTCATTTATTAACTTTTTTACTTTTTCTCTTTTATTTTTTTTTATTTTTTTTTATTTTTTTTTACTTTTTCTCTTTTAAATGAGGAGGAGAGACAGACTCCCGCATGCGTCCCAGCCTGGATCTATCTAGCAACCCCATCAGGGGCTGATGCTTGGACCAACTGAGCTATTGTCAGCATCTAGGGCTAACACTCAAACCAATTGAGCTGTTGGCTGTGGGAGGGGAGGAGGGAGAGAGGAGAAAAGGAATAAGGAGAGAAGCAGATGGTTGCTTCTTTGATGTGCCCTGACCGGGAATCACACCTGGGACATCCACACATTGGGCCAATGCTCTATCCGCTGAGCCACTGGCCAGGGCCAAAAAATTGTATTTCATTTAAATAAAAAATATTCATTGCAAAACTGCAGATGAGGTAGTAGATGGAGGTGAGGAAGTAGGCAGAATGGTGGGAACAGAGTTCTGTAGAAGTTTCAAAGGTAAAGAGCTGTGAATCTATTTGGGACTAAGATTCAATGAGAAAATGTGATTCAGGAACTGAGAATTAGACTCAACCTTAAACTGTGTCGATGAATGAGCATTTTCAGGAAGCAGTGGCAGCAGATTTCAGGAAGAGCTAACTCACCTGCTGTCCACCTTGGTCAGGCTGCATGTAGATGATTAATGAGTCATGAAGGGGTGGGTTCAGTTCTGGGCCATATATTATTTTTTTTTGCATTTTTCTGAAGCTGGAAACGGGGAGGCAGTCAGACAGACTCCCGCATGCGCCCGACCGGGATCCACCTGGCATGCCCACCAGGGGGCGATGCTCTGCCCATTTGGGGCCTTGCTCTGCCACAACTGGAGCCATTCTAGCACCTGAGGCAGAGGCCATGGAGCCATCCCCAGCACCTGGGCCATCTTTGCTCCAATGGAGCCTTGGCTGCGGGAGGGGAAGAGAGAGACAGAGAGGAAGGAGAGGGGGAGGGGTGGAGAAGCAGACGGGCGCTTCTCCTGTGTGCCCTGGCCGGGAATCAAACCCGGGACTCCTGCACGCCAGGCTGATGCTCTACCACTGAGCCAACCGGCCAGGGCCTCTGGGCCATATTTTAAGAATGGCATTGATAAACTAGAGCTTGAGTGGAGCGCATGTTTAAGGCTGCCTTATGAGAAACAGTTAGGAGTTGGGAAACTTGAGCTGGGAGGACATTTTAGAAGAGATATGTACCTTCAAACACTTGAAGGCTGACTGTGTAGAATAGGTATTCCACTGGCCAGCTGCAGAGGCAGAAGCAAGCCTAGGAGTACAGGCAGGGATTTGTTGAGGGTTGGCTTATTTTGGGCTCTCCGCTAGGTTTGGAAAAGGGGAGGGGAAAACAGAAGCAAGTTGCATGTTGAGAATTTCCCTGGCAGACTAGAAGTGCCTTTTGTGAAGGAAGGAAGCCTTGTCTAAGTCACCCTCAGCAGCGGAATGGCTGTTTGGATGAACCCTGCAGTACTGTGAATATTCACAAAAAGGCTGTGCGGCCATCTGCCAGGGAGGCTTGGTGGGAAGTTGAATCAGGTAACTCTTTTGAGACTGCTTCAGTCCACCGATATTTCCTTCCAAATAGAGCTGAAACTTAACCACTTCCTACTACCGGCAATGCTTCTACCCTGGTGCAAGTTACCATCATCTTGATGATTCCAATCACCTCCTACCTAGTATCCCTCCTTGCACCCCTACAGTCAGTGCAGAAGCTAGAGTGATCCTGGTACAACCCAAGTCAACCATGTCACTCCTCTGCTCAAAATCACCAACGGGTTCTCCATTTACTCAGAGTAAAAAGTAAACCCTTTCAGTTACCTAGAAGCTTGACAATGCTTTGCAAACTTCTTCTACTCCCATCTCATTTCTTCTCTGATCTCATCTCCTATTATTTACTCACTCTAACCTCACCTTTCATTCATGCTACTACTGTCACTCTGGCCTCCTAGTTACTCTGCTAACATTCCAGGTACCTCTCAGGACCTATGCACTCTCTGTTACCTCTCCTGGAAGGCACTTCCTCCAGACTTAGGTGTTTCATGACTGACAGTCCCCTCACCTCCTTCGAGTCTCTGTTCAGAAGTTCCTTCCTCAGGGAGACCTCCTTTGGTTTCTTTAGCTAAAACTGCAGCTCCCTCCAACACTTCCTTTCTCTCCTTTATTTTTCTTCTAGCACCATCTCTATCTAGACACATTTTACTGTTCTTCAATGTGTATTTGCACTAGAATGAAAGCTCCATGAGGGCATGGATGTTTTGTCAGTGGCTCACTACTATGCCCCAGTGTAATAGTGCCCAGGACATAGTAGCTGATTAATAAATGTATGTTGACCAAACGCATGAGAGTCTGTGATTCTTTGGTTGTTCCCTCATGACACAAACCACAGCATTGCAATGTGGCTATAGAGTTCCCATAAACGCACTCGGTTTGCAGGTAACTGGGATGATTTGTCAAGTGGACTTGTTCCCTTTCTTCTTCCTTCTGTTCCATCTCAGCCCTGTGCACCTCAACCTCAGAGTCTTTCTATTATTAAATCATGAACACAAGCCCTGCCTGACTCTATTTGCCCTTTCTCATCTCTGCCTTCTTCCTTAATTCCATCTTTCCTCTTACTCCATGATCCCTGACCTATCCCTTCTTGTTCCTGAGGGAAGAGGAGGCGAGTCTCAGGCTTTTCCGGGTGCAATGAGATAAGACCATGTGCTGAGAACAGACAGAACAAGACTCTTAGAGCAAGTGCCCTGGAATATGAGAGGAAGGCAAGCGTGCTGCTGAAGCACATCCGCAGTTGCCAGCCTCCCGCCTGCCCACTTGCCCTGGTCTTGCTGCCTGTCCCACCTCCTCCCCTCTGCTCCTGGTCTCCAGCAGGAAATGGCAGAAAGAAGTTCTGAACCTATTAGGAAATAAACTAGATAAGATACTAAAGCATCCTTCCATTTTGAGATTTTATAATCCTGGGCTTTGGGAATGATAAGGCGAGTTGAAGTTCACTTTCCTCCAGGCTGGCTCTTTGGAAATAGAAGCTGGGGGTTCCACTTATTTTTGCAGCTCAAATTTAGACATGGCTATTCTTATAAAGATAGAACTCTTATAAAGAGCTTTCAGACTCTTCTTCCACCTGCTCCCTTCTTCCTCAGCCTTTCTTGGACCCAGGAGGGATATTTGGAGAGCTTACCACTTGATCCAGGAGACCATTCTCATCCGAGTCGTAGAGACGAAACATGACTGCAAAAAACACAGAGGTGAGTCTTGAGGTGTCCTCCAGGCACCAGGGACTGGCTGAGCCTCTGCCGCTGCTTGGTTTTGAATCAGTTCTGATGATCACTGGGTAAAGTCTGTTGCAGCCAGCTCACCCACCCACCAAAGGCACAGAGTCTGACTTCCTTTCAGAGAAGTAGGGAGAGGGAGGAAAACTAAACCATCTGGATTCTGGGACTGCCTAAGCAATAACTCGTGGCTAATGAGATCCAGGTCATGAGTGCGATTCTCTGTAGAGTATTCACACCTCTCAGCATCACTGGAACACAACTTAAAGCGAATTCCCAGTTGGTGGTGAGGCAGGGGCACCAGAAGTGTAGACAGAACATTCTTCTATTGCACAAGGAAGGCTGTGGAGTTAGGCAGATTCAAATCTTGGCTTTGCCCTACCACCTCTAGGGATTCAAGTAAGTCATTTAGGCTCAGTTTCTTCATCTGCTAGATGAAGATTATGATAGTTTCTCTGTCCTAGATTTTTAAAATGAGGAATAATATATAAATTATATGCCAAATCTAAGGTGTTTGGCATGCAGAAAGCACCCAACAGATGTTATTTATTTTTATTTTACTTCATTAACAGACATTTATATATGGCATTTAAGAGGTACAAGGTACTTTATCATTATTAATCATTTAGTCCTCCATAAAGTTATGAAGTAGTTACTATTATAAAAGCTATTGTGTGAAATACTACTCAGCCATAAGAAATGATGACATGGTGCCATTTACGACAACATGGATAGAACTTAAGAACGTTATACTGAATGAAATAAGTAAATCAGAAAAAGCTAAGAACTGTATGATATCACACATAGGTGGGACATAAAACTGAGACTAATGGACATAGATAAAAGTGAGGTGGTTACCAGGGGGAGGGGGGCCTGGGGCAGGGGGTGTGGGGGAGGGTGTAAAGAGGGACAAATATACAGTGGTGGAAAATGTGATGGGTATACAACATAACAGTTCAAATGCTTTAGAAATGTTTACCTGAAGCCTATATACTCTTATTGATCAATGTCACCTTTTTAGATTTAATTTTCTAAATAAAAATTTTTTTTAAAAGAAGCTACTGTCTTTCTTTTTCTAAATGAATAGCATGTCTACATATTATTTACAAACATCCTTTCTCATGTCTAGTCGTAGAGAGGTGATGTAGGATAAGACAGATCTGGGAGAGAAATTTGAGCCAAGGAGTAAATATTCTTTTATGGGACCTAGAAACTTGCATTTCGTTCATCTAAAAGGTAGAGATTCTGTCTGTGGTCTCAGAAGTAAACAGGGTGGTGTGCAAGGCTGAGTATGCCTTCATTTTCCTCCCATTCTTTAAAACCCTTCCTCACGCTGGCTTTCTCCGCGGGCCTCCCCTGACCAACTCTTCCCTCACACAACCACTCTGGGTCTCACAGTAGGTACCCACAGGGGCACAGCGCTCCTGTTAAATCGCCCTCATATTGTCACTTCCTTCTACATATTTTAATGTCTCTGTACTTTGTGTTTGTTCAGTGGTGGATCCTTGGCTGGAGTTTAAGTTCTTTAAAGTAGGGTCATGGGCTTCCGATTCTTTGTGGCTCCTCAGAATGTATTAATCATTTTCTTAGCTTATGAGGCTGACTCACCAGACAGATGATTGAATGATGTAGAGGGGGACAGACCTCCCACAATGTTGCTCCTGCACTCTGGGTCTATTGTGCATGAAGAGTGGAAGCAGAAAATGTAAGTATACTATCTTTTAGCAGCTTGGCCATGGACAAGTCACTTAAACATTCTGTGCTTTCTAACATATAAAATGAGAATAATTATATTGACCTATGGCTATTATGAGGTTAATATGAGCTAATGCACTTAAAGTGCTCAGCAAACATAAGGTGTTCAGTGATTAGAGTTATTATTGTTATTACTGCATTGGTGATAAAGCGATTTCAGGCAGTTATTTCCAAAAAGATATGTTTAGTCATTAAAAATAAAAGCTTAACTTGTTTTTAACTGTTAAAATGAACAGAGAATTTGAATTTATTTGGTTTAGTTAAAAAAACAAACAAATGATGGCCTGACCAGGCAGTGGTGCAGTGGATAAAGTGTCAGACTGGGACATGGAGGACCCAGATTTGAAACCCTGAGCTCACTGGCTTGAGCGTGGGCTCACTAGCTTGAGTGTGGGCTCAGCAGCTTGAGAGCAGGGTCGCTGGCTTGAGCGTGGGATCATAGACATGACCCCGTGGTCGCTGGCTTGAGCCCAAAGGTTGCTGGCTTGAAGCCCAAGGTCACTGGCTTGAGCAAGGGGTTACTCGCTCTGTTGTAGCCCCTGATCAAGTCACATCTGAGAAAGCAATTGATAAACAACCGAGGTGCCGCAATGAATTGATGCTTCTCATCTCTCTCCCTTTCTGTCTGTCTGTCCCTATCTGTCCCTCTCTCTGCCTCTCTCTGTCTCTATCACACACACAAAAAAAGATGAAAACTCTACAGGACAAATGACCAAGTTTCTGCCCCAAAAAATTGCAAGAAAAAAATAAGAAAAAGATGAAAAGAGACTGAAGAGACATAATGATCAATGGTACTGTATGGACCTTACTTGGATCCCGACTCAAAAATATATAAGATGATTGGGAAATGTAAATGCTGACTGAATACTGATAATAATAAGGGATTATTTTCAATAGATGTGATATAGTGTTGTGGTTATATTTAAGAAAAAGTCCTATTTTAGAGGTACGTACTGAAATATTTACAGATTAAACCATATGATGTCTGGAATTTGCTTCAAAATAATCAGGGGCAGAGGGAATGGAGGGGAGGAATGATTGACAATAAGTTGGTAATTGTTGAAGGTGACTGATAGAAACATTTAAGTCCATTGTGCTCTCTACTTTTACCTCTGTTTAAAATTTTCTTTAATAAAAATTTTTTAAAACACGCAGTTGCTTTCTACTGGCATTACCAGACCGAGTCTAAGAGCCACTGATACAAAGCCCCTGCCACGTTCTCTGTGGAAGTTATGAACAAATATCAATACAATGCCTGGGGCTGAAAATCCAGTTGAATGGTGGAAATAAGTTGACATTTCACTTTTAATATTAACCAAAAGAGGTAGAAATCTGCTGCATTTGCTTCCAAACTAGCACTTAACACGTGCAGCTGTTAACACCTCAAACTTATGGGGGTGATTTTAAGATCAGCTAATGAGCAAACTGTTTCATTTTGTTCTTGGCAAAGGTTAATCTTTGCCAGACTTCTCCTTGCTAGAAGTGCAAGTGTTGTTGACTAGTCTTATTAATTGCTGGAATGTTGACTTTTGCTATAATGTGTATGCGTTCCCTTTAATGTCTTCTCTGGTCCTAAGAGAAGCCAAAGCAATATACCTATATTTTAAACAAGGTCTAATCAGCACCTGTCTGGAACATTTTTCCTGCAGGCTCACAGAAACTGGTGAGACCATCCCTGGAGTGAGTCTTCCGCAAGACTGTTTTAGCCATGGTGAGCTTTCCTTTCTGTTACTAGCTATTGTTTCCCTCCTGAACATATGGTTTTGAAACCAACTTTAGGAGCAGCGTGAAACCAAGCTCAGCTCCCTTAATTAACTACCCTTCTTTCTCTAGAGGCCAAAATACTTGGGGTGAGGGTAGGTGAATAAATGGAAGTAAGCTTTAATAGGATGGAGGTTGAGTAGAGCTCAAGGAAAGAATTCCTCCTAGTTACGGAGTTGCTTGGGAACAGAATAAGGGAAGGAAGACAGATGCTGAATATTTTCCCCTGAAAGATCTAAGAGGAGACAGCAGCTTCCTGGTTACAGCCGTGCAGAGTGGATAGCCCTGCCGGCACAGGAGGGGAGTCTCGCTCTCTTGCAGAGATCCCTTTCTTTTCCAAATCCTGGTTCTCAATACCAAGGTCTCAGACGCACTTCCCATTCTTTACATGTCTGGTACTGTGCCCCAGGGTGGGTTCTAAGAAATGTTCATATCACCACTGACAACAGGGCAGAACGACCTCCCCAAAAAAGGCAGGACTCAGACCCCTGGTCCCAGAACAATCCCCAGCATGCTTACAACGATGGGCAGGACACTGGAGCTTCTTCTAGGAAAAAGCTGAAGCCCTTGGGCAGGTTGAGCTACTTACACTCTAGCTTATCCCGAGGCCTCCCCGTCTCCAGCAGGGACAGGTAGCACACGACATCCTTCAGGAACACTGTGGGGGATTCTGAGCCTGAGAACTGAGCAGCCGGGTTTCCCAGGGCTGCTGCGGCCACTTGGTCCTTGGCTGGCGCTTGCTTCTCGGAGATCTTTGATTCTGAAATATCCAGGAGGAAAGCATTTGAGGACACTCAGTGTTCAGTAAAGATTAAATTCTTTTCATGGTGGAGGCAAGAAGTTTAAATACGTGTCTTCAGCAGCACTGGTGATACAGATATGATCAAATCAGTGGGCCCAGAAATCCAGTTCGTGAAGTTCATACTCTGAGTAGACCTCATTCTGACTCTTTTTAACTGTCTAGATCTTTGTAAGAAATTCACCTATACTTGGTGAATTTTCAAAAAATATGATAACAATTTTTAGTAATATCAATATCCAGCAGATCAATGTTATTTAGCCTATTTTTTTTGGGGGGGGGGCACACCCAATTTGTAAAGGTAATTTTGGCTCAGATTCCAAAATCCAGACAATTGGTCATTTACTAATATACGTTTTCATGATCTTTTTCTCAAATATATTTAATGATAAATAAAAAGATGATTAGTCAAAAAGGAAAATTTGGATTAACACATCAACTAATTTCCAGAAACTAGGAAGACTTTTGACTAACTGCGAGCCTAATCAGTTGAATTAAGTAAATGCAGAAAGTGCCTTATTGTACAACAGAAATAAAGTAAGTTTTCCCTCTAAAATTTTCCTTCTCGTAGGTAGGAAAACTCTGTCCATTCACACTCTTTGTTCTCTGGGTCATAAATATAAGGTTATTACTAACAGAAAACTAAGCACTTATATTTCACTGTGTGAATTATACTATTTTGAGGCACTTTGAGTGCTCTCTCTCTTCTCCTAACCTCTTAATATCCATGCCCACTAAAAATTCTCTCTGAATGTCCAATAAGAGGGTATAACTCACAGAAAACATGAAAAAGGCCATATCAAATGAGAATTTTGTTTCTTCCCCTGGTCTCTGTTAAAACAACAGGAAAGAGGTTGGAATGTTCAACCAGTAGCCTGATCTTAGAAGATTCCAGAACTTGGCTCATTCTTGCTGGAGTAGGCCCCTCTCTGTGGTGTCTGCCTGGCCCTATGTTCTTTTTTCTAATGAACAAGGACATCTAATTAAGATCCATGAAAGGTGGCCTAACAGGAAAAAAGGGTTTTCTACTTTAAATCTTGAGTAACAAAAGAAGATGAAAAAAAAAATTCTATACAGTTCCCTGGGCCAGCATGATTTGACCACGGAGGCTGATATTCCCCATACACAAGCAAAATGATGCATAACAAATCACTTCTTTAGGAGGAAATCCCTGGAGTTGCTCTCAGATCCAGAATGATGTAGATATTGCCAATAAGCATGGTAGTCAAATAAGTCAGCTAACTTCCATTATTGTCATCAATTATCTTTTCTCAAGTATCACATAATGACAGCATCCCCAATAAGTCTTTCCTTGGTACCTTAGAAATTTTGGCTATACAACAAACCATGTGAAGACAATTTGGTAGCTCAGGGAATAAAATATAACTTCTCTCACGTTCCTCTTGAAGTTCCAGATACTTGGCCTAAGAAAGTATCTTCAGGCCTTAGTTGGTTGGATCAGTGGATAGAGCATCAGCATGGTGTGCTGATGTGGTCCTGGGTTTGATCTCTGATCAGGGCACAAGTGAGAAGCAGCCATTTGCTTCTCTTCCCTTCCCTCTCCCCCTTCTCACTCTCTTCCCCTCTCCCAGCCAGTGACTCAACTGATTTGAGCATTGGCCCTGGGCGCTGAAAATAGCTCAGTTAGTCCAAGTATCAGCCTTAGGCACTGAGGATAGCTTGACTGATTTGAACATCAACCACAGATGAGGGTTGCCTAGTGGATCCCAATAGGGTACATGCAGGAGTCTCTCTCATTATCTCCCGTCCTCTTACTTGAAAAAAAAGAAAGTCTCTGGATAAAAAATTGGGGGTCCAAACTCTTTCCTTTCTTTCTTTATTTTTTTTAATTGTTTTTTTTTTTTGGTATTTTCCTGAAGTTAGAAGTGGGGTAACAGTCAGATAGACTCCTGCATGCGCCTGACTGGGATCCACCTGGCATACCCACCAGGGAGCGATGCTCTGCCCATTTGGGGCATTGCTCCATTGTGGCAGGAGCCATTCTAGCACCTGAGGTGGAGGCCATGGAGCCATCCTCAGTGCCAGGACCAACTTTGCTCCAATGGAGCCTTGTCTGTGGGAGGGGAAGAGAGAGACAGAGAGAAAGGAGAGGGGGAAGGGTGGAGAAGCAGATGGGCACTTCTCTTGTGTTCCCTGACTGGGAATCAAATTCAAGACATCCACATGCTGGGCTGATGCTCTACCACTGAGCCAATCAGCCAGGGCCCCAATATCTTCTCATAGTTGATTTTGTTGCTGAGTGTTTAGCATCTCAAAGTTTCCAGTTTTACCATTTATTTTCTACCAGGAGGAGGATTCATGCCATAATATGCCTCTTCTATTCCATGTAAGATTTAAGGCTTATTTGTGATTGAACTCCATTTACCCAAGGGGCAATGTATAGCATGCCTGGGTAGGATGCCATCAGGGAGGTAAGTGAGCCCACACTTAGTACAGTCTTGCCCTCCTGCCTTCCCTGAAAACCTCCAGAAGGCACCAATGCCCGAGTCCTTGCTTTCTGGAGCTCCATAAGCAGCTGAGCTTATGGTCCAGACACAACTCTCCATTCGCAACCATGTTCTGCTTTCTGTCCATAGTAAACTTCTGATCTCACCAGTCTTTCAATTAAACATAAAAATTTTGATACTCCTTTTAGTTACCCTTTTTGCTATGATGGGAAAAAGATTTGAACTACATCTAGTATCCACTAGAAGAAAGTCTCTCATCCTAGGCCTCTGTTACACTTCGTTCTCATTCAGTTGTATTATCTCACATCTATCCTGCTTTATATAGATTTGAAAAGTACAATAAAATTGTATTCTATATTCCCTGGGCACCTCCCAAGAGCTGGAATTCATCAATGTGACTCAATCTTTTACAGACAATAATGCATAAGAAATTAGGTCTGACTCTCTGACTCTTTGTATTTAAATCCAAGAGAACCTGGTAGGGGTTGAGCCTCTGAGAGTCCTCCCATGGGAGTAGGATACCTAGCTGATCCACTTGGAAACTGAAGGCGCAGCTTGAAGGAGATCTTGGCAGACCAATGGATTAAAAATAAAGTGTACTCACCTGAAACTAATACAATATGTCAACTGTAACTAAAAAACAAATAAAAATTTTAAAAGAATAAAATGTACTTTCAGAGAGTGGCCTGAATAATTATTGCTGATATTAATTGAACATTCACTGAGAGTCAGGCCCTGTGTTAAGCATTTTATGCATATAACTCACTTAACCTCCATATCAACACATTATCACCTCATGTTACAGGTGGGGAAACCGTAGCATAGAGACATTGTACAAAAGAGCAGGAGCTTCGTGGTTGGACAATTCTGGATTGAATTCCCAGCTCCATAGGTCCTACAGTGGCTTTTAAACTTTTAAAACCTTGGTTCCTTAATGTGTAATGTGGTGTGATTTGAAGGTTAAATAAAATATGTAATAAAGGAGGTGCCTGACAAATAGATCTTCAAAACAATGTTAGCTGGCTTCCCTTGCTCCTCCCAACTTACTCAAACCTATGTGAATGAACGCTGTTGGAAGTCAACCAGAGCAAACTTCTTGCCCTACCCCTGCGAGCTATCCCACTGATAGTCATTTGGACCTTAGCCCAAGGACCGTCACAGCCTTAGAGTCCCAGCATATATGTGTGGCAGGAGCCCCAGAGATGGAGGCAGACAGAATCTGCTCAACGCTATACAATTACATTGAGACAAAGCTGCTGGGTAGGTCCTCCCCATGCACCCCAAGAATGAGGTCTTATACACACCTCCCCATCCTGCATTCCAAAAACTTACCTGTATCAGGGGCACAGGCCTCATCTGCTTTGACAGTGTTGTCTGTGTTCTGTATATTAGAATCTGCAGAACAAAGAGAAGATTTAAAAGCCAACCCATGCCTCCAGCTTCTTAGAGGGGCAGGTAGGGGACCTTCCCCCGAGGTCTGGATTGTATCTGTGTCTCTGAGTGTCAGCTGGGTTCATGCTTATGTATTGGGGTTGGCTGTGTTTCCCTTATTATAGCCTGAGTTCCAGGAACAGTGACCACGCCGTCCCCTTCCTCTGCCATTCCTAGGCTGGTCTTATGTGCTTTATCCATGGATTGACAGCCTTTGTGGAAGGCTGTCCTCCTGACATACATTAGTCTGTAGCTCCTCTCCCCCCGCTCTCCCCTCTGATTCTGACTGGCAGGAATTAAGCCCTTCTTTATTCTTTCTACTGGGAGATCCACCAGACAGGGCTTCCTGTGAGACCCTATGAGGAAAGGAACCCTGGGCCCTGGGCACCAGTCACACCCTGTAGAGAAGTTACCATGCTTGTGGCAAGTGGGTTAGAGCTGCAAAAACCCCTCTTCCATGGTGCAAAATGTTGGTTCATGTACCTGGGACACTGGCCTCGCTGTTACTGATCCCCTCCTTTGTGTGGTCAAGGATCTCCTGTTTGGACTTCTGGCTGAAGGTCAGGAAGAGATGCATGCTCAGAGGCTGGGGAAGGTCCACCTCCAGGTATGCCCTCATGAACAGCTTGAAGACATCATAGCTGATTGTCTGAGAAGGAACAAAGAGGAAACAGTCAGTGGAGAGACTCCAGGACAGAAGAGGGAGAGAAGGAAAAGGAATTGGGGAGCTGGCAGGTGAGAGGAATGGAAGGGAAGCAGAGGGAAGTGGAGTGGCTGGTGGGGGCAGGAATAAAAGGCCAGGAGGTGATGGAGAATGACAGGCCCACGGAGCAGGTAGGAGGCTGTAAGGAAGAGAAAATACCAGCGGCTGGATGTCAGAGCTTAGTGGGGCACGGAACCACAGGAGGCCTTGTAAGAAGACATTGCTAAATTTAGGCAGCAAAGGGAGTGGTGGATGTGAGCGCTGGGAGCGGAAGCCACAGTGCAGGGCTCTGCTTGAGCGCAGATCCGTGCGAGGGACTTGTCCCTGATGAGCCGGACTAGGTCAGTGCCCTGGAATCCTGGTTAAGATGAAGAAGCCTGTGGTTTGAAAATACAATGAAAAGAAATGGCTCTTTTCTGATCTGTTGCTTTTCTCCTTGTGCTGTGAGTAATGTAATTTCTGAATATTTAGGTCTCAAAACATAGGAAAGACCTGGAAGAGAAAAGGACAAGCTTCATCCTTTATTACTTTCATAACTGATCTTCCCTGGACAGACCTCAGGATAACAGAGAAGGGTGTGTGTCTGGCTCAGCTTCTCTCAAAACATGTCCTTGTGAAGGTTTTAGGCACCAGGAGAAGAACAGGAAGCCAAGGACAGAAGGTAGAACCAAGAAACATGCCAAAACTGAAAATGTATCCCTGCTGCATCCCTCCCACTCCCGCCTGGCTTCTGGTCCCGGGCTGGGAGCAAGCGTGCCAGAAAGGGCTGCTGCACTCAGCAAACACTCAACAACAGTTTGCAGTGAGTCATCACTGGCTCATGCTTTGATGGCATCAGAATCTTCATCACATCGGCAGATGCTCCTGGAAATCATTTGAGAAAGCATTAATCCAAGATCTGCTGTGCAGGCTTTTGTGAATCATAATAGCCATGAGAATAACATCCCTTGTTGGGAGCCTACTTGGCTTTCTCTCTAAAATACTGATATCATTTAAACTCTTGTCTCTCCTCCTCCTCCTTCTTTTTCTTCCTCTTCCTCTCCTTCTCCTTCTTCTTATTTAGGTGACAGGAGGGGAGATAGTGAGACAGACTCCTCCATGTACCCCAACTGGGATCCACTGGGCCATTGGGGCTTATGCTCCAGTATGAGCTATTTTTAGCACCTGAGGCTGCTGTGCTTCAATGGGGCTATCCTCAGCACCTGGGGCCACGCTCAAACCAATCAAGCCACTGGTTGTGGGAGGGAAAAAGGAGAGAAGAGGGAGAAAAAAGGAGGGAGATGGTCGCTTCTTCTGTGGGTTCTGACTGAGAATTGAACCCAGGAGTTCCATACACCAGGCTGATGTTCTATCCACTCAGCCACTGGCCAGAGCCCCCTTATCTCTTCTGAAAACTCTGGGAGAGCCTTCTCCAGACCAGGAGCTGGCTTGCATGTGTACCATCAGGTTTGGGATATAAAGCGTTGGCCCTAAAAACTACTGGTCCCCTCCTTTGGGTAGTCTGATCCAGATGCCACTTTCTCCAAGAAGCCTGCTATGATCTTCTGTGCTTGAACTGCTACTTTTCCACCATGGTTCTTGTGGGATACTCATATCTGCTGTCTTCTATTAATACATAGTTGTCTTTGATATACCTTTGTTCCTTGATTAGATCTAGAGCTCCTGGAAGGTAGTGAAATGTCTTATTTCATCTTTGTATCCTTCACACTACTTATCACAGTAAAGGTATTGAAATAATTCTAAAACAGGGTCAATGGTGGTGAGTACCACAAGAAAAGAATCGTGCCCCTGGCCGGTTGGCTCAGTGGTAGAGTGTCGGCCTGGTGTGCAGAAGTCCCGGGTTTGATCCACAGCCAGGGCACACAGGAGAAGTGCCCATCTGCTTCTCCACCCCTCCCCCTCTCCTTCCTCTCTGTCTCTCTCTTCCTCTCCCGCAGCCAAGGCTCCATTGGAGCAAAGTTGCCCTGGGCGCTGAGGATGGCTCTGTGGCCTCTGCCTCAGGCGCTAGAATGGCTCTGGTTGCAACAGAGTGACGCCCCAGATGGGCAGAGCATCGCCCCTTGGTGGGCAGAGCGTCGCCCCCTGGTGGTCGTGCTGGGTGGATCCCGGTCGGGCGCATGCGGGAGTCTGTCTGACTGCTTCCCCGTTTCCAACTTCAGAAAAATACAAAAAAAAAAAAAAAAAAAGAATCGACAAAGTATTTTAAGAACTTAGAAAACACTAATGCCTGAACACATATTTGATTATTTATGTTTCAGGGGATAGGCATAAAATAAGCCCGGAAACAGAACGTTCACATCAGAAGAGCTCAGGGGAAACTAAAAGTCTTCGTGTCACTAAGGGTCTAGATGTTCAGTTATTTGACCCCGCCAGCTAGTGGCAGAGTAAAACCAGAAAGGAGCTCAATCTTCTGACTCCTAGTCCCGTGCTCCTGCTACTGCATCTGTCACAGGTCCCAGTGCTGACATCATGTTCCCTGCCACTTGCTCTAAACACCCCAATTTCAGTAGGCCAAGAAATATGACTGTGTGCGATTGTCACTATGACACCTCGATTAGGAGAGAGTAAATTATTTGTGAGCACAGGCCAAACTCAGAGTAGCTGGTTAGTAATGTGTGACAGGTTAGGAGTGCTGGGTTCTACGCTCACACTCAAACCAGATAACTAATCGCTGAGGGACATTGACAAATCTCTGAGCCCTGGAGTAACATCATAGCCACTGCCATGGTTCAGGCCTGGTTTTTCTCCCCCCTAGAAACTGCAACTTTTGTGCAAGAACTAACTGGACAATTGTTGCTGCAATCTGTGAAAAGAGTGTGTGTTAATTCTTATACAGGTAAAAAAGAAAGGGGAACTGGATAGAGAGTTACCATGTGTTGGGCACTTGACATATATGATCTCTCTTAAGTCTCAAAAAAACAGCAGGAGGTGGGATTTACTGCCATCGGTGGATGAAAAAATTCTGAGAACGTCAACAGCTTGCTCAAAGTCATATGTAAAGCAGTGTCAGAGCCAATTGCTGCCTTGGTGTGTCTGAGTTTTAGATCACGGTGCCCCCAAGCCACCATGTCCCTTTTGTTCTGCTGCTCTTGTCCACTTCCTGACTGTCTCTAGCTGCACTCTGCTCTCCAGAGAATTACAGGGCTGCTGGACCAAGGCACGCATGTCATGGCCAGCTGCAGCCCTGCCTCTGCAAACTTTCCCTTCCCGCCTCGCTTTCCTAGCAACCTGCCCTTTCCCACAGCTAACTTGCTTCTCATTGAGACATTTTAGCAGCAGTGAGCCATCAAGCTCAAGAGAAATTAAACCCTGTTGTTTCCCCAACCCCACGCTGGGCCATTACACCTACTAGAAGTCCTCCACACTGTGAGAGAGAATGAGATCAGAGTGACAGAGCTCCCCTGGGACAGAGCAGTGTCAGGCATACAAAGAGCGGAGGCCAACATGACAGAGGAGGGGGCGGCAGTGTGCTCATAACAGCCAAGCTGATCCCAGCTTCTGACAGCTCCTGTGGCCTTCACACCCTGGGTGGCTCTGACCAGATTGCTCCCCTACCACTTGTCAGCCTCAGGGCAGACAGGCTGATTAGGGACATCCTGCCAGGCTTTGTGACTGTTTTTGAAGCTGGGGTGGGGCTGTGGGGAGAGGGGAAGCCTTCTTTGCTGACTCTGCCGTCTTCCCCGCATGGCTTCTTCTCAGAAATGGTTTGGAAGCAGTGTTCCAGTTCCAGCAAACTTCCTCTGGCTTTCCTCTCTGGGTGACGGGTATGTTTTATCCAGAGTTGTTCCCAGATGTACTTGGAGGACATGGGCTCTGTTGATTCCATCCCAGTGCCCAAGAGAGGTTGACTCAAGTTTGTCGAAAGGATGAAAATACGAATAAATAAGTGGCCAGCCTTTTGTCAAGTTTGTCCTGCTGATCTGTCACTTTTCTGCAACTGACCTTCATAAAAGGACCCAGGACCAGGGAAAAGGGGGTTGAGTTGAAAACATTCTGGGAAACTGGGACAGAAGGAGAATAATAAGGGTACCATTTTTAAGTGTCCTGTCAAAGTGTTAGACACTTTGCAGAAATTATCTCATTTATCTGAAAACATCAAGAATTTTTTTTTTTTCATTTTTCTGAAGCTGGAAACGGGGAGAGACAGTCAGACAGACTCCCGCATGCGCCCGACCGGGATCCACCCAGCACGACCACCAGGGGGCGACGCTCTGCCCACCAGGGGGTGATGCTCTGTCCATCCGGGGCGTCGCTATGTCACGACCAGAGCCACTCTAGCACCTGAGGCAGAGGCCACAGAGCCATCCTCAGTGCCTGGGCCAACCTTGCTCCAATGGAGCCTTGGCTGTGGGAGGGGAAGAGAGAGACAGAGAGGAAGGAGAGGGGGAGGGGTGGAGAAGCAGATGGGCACTTCTCCTGTGTGCCCTGGCCGGGAATCGAACCCGGGACCTCTGCACACCAGGCCGACGCTCTACCACTGAGCCAACCGGCCAGGGCCTCAAGGATTTTTTTTGTTTGTTTTGTTTTTGTTATCTTCAGGTCACAGATGAAAAACTGAGGTTCAGAGAGGTCAAATACTATTCAAGGCCACATTACAGGCTGGCAACAGAGGTAGGGGTTTAGCATAAAACCATGTGAGTCCAGGGTCATGGCTCTTAAACTTGACCTTGTCAGTAGGAAGTAAGTTCCAGAGGGCAGGAACTGTGCTTTCTCATCTTTATATATTCTCCAGTGCCCAGTACCATGCCTGGATGCACAAGAAATATTAAATGAGTTGAGTTTGAAAGTGGGGGAGATTTTGCATTCTTTCATTTATTCAACAAATATTTGCTGAGTGCTCACTGTGTGTCAGATACTCTTCTGGGCTCCTGGGATAAAACACTGAACAAAAATATTCTAGTGAGAAAAAATAGACAAATAAGTTACATAGTGTGACAGATGATGAGAAGTACTAAGGAAGAAAATAAGGCAGAACAGGGGATAAAGTGACATTCACTTAGAAAATGATTTGAGCCAACACTTGAAGGAGGTGAGAAAATGAACAATGTGGATATCTGAGGAAGAAACATTCTAGAAAGAGGCAAAAGCAAGTGCAAAGGTGCTAAGGTCAGAGCAACCCTGGCTTGTTTGACAGCATTAAAGAGGCTAAAATGGCTGGAAAGAAATGAGGAGGAGATGGGATCACAGCATAGGGTGGAGGTGCTGATTGTAATGACCTTGACTTTTATTCTGAGTAGGAGGTGGGGAAAACCACGAGAGATTGTTGAGCAGAGCAGTGACATGATCTGGCTTAAGTTTTAACAGATTGCTCAGGATATGTATGAAGAATAGACTTTACAAGTTCATAGCAGAAACAGGGAGGCCAGTTACGAGACTACTGCAATAATCTGGACAAAATATGGTAAAGATTGAGGTCAGGGTGGTAGCACTGCAAGTGGTGACATGTGGCTGGATTCTGGATAGATTTTAAAGGGAGAAGGGACAGGGTTTGCTGATAAATTAGATGTGGGATGTGAAAAAAAAGAAAAGTTAAAGATGACTCCACAGTTTTAGGTTGAATAGCTTGGAAAGTGAAGAGTTAACATCTACTGAAATAAAAAGACTGCAGGAAACCATATTTTATAGGGGAAGATCAAGGAGCTCAATTTAGTGCATGTTAAATTTGAGATGCTTATTTTATTTTTAAATCAGAGAATGTGGTATCCTGAAAACCAAGTGAGGAAAGTGAAGGAGGATTTGACCGACCATGTCTAACACTGTTGAGTAAAATGGTTATTGAGTTTAGCCACATGAAAGTCCTTGGCTTTGTAGACTAGTGGCTTCAGTGAAGAAGTAGGGGCTACATGCTGATGGCAGAGGCTTTAAGAATGTGGGAAGAGAGAAATTAAAGGCAGTGAGTATAGACACATCTTTTGCACAGCTCTGCTATAAAGGACAGGAAAGAAACAAGGTGGTAGCTGGGAGAAGTGGAATCAGGAGAACATTATTAATATAGAAGAAATGTTTATATGATGATGAGAAAAATCAAATATGAAAGAGAATACTGATGTGAAGGATATAGAAATAGATAGATAGATAGATGGATAGATAGATAGATACAGAAAAATGTTGCTGAAGCAATACCTGTCCCTAGACCAAAAGACGATGGAATTGAGTGCACAAGTAAATGGGCTAGAATGAAGAGCATGGGGATTTCATCTCTAGTTACAAGAGAAAAGTTACGTAGGTGGGTGAGGATCTTGTGGAAGATCTCTCTGATTGTTTCCACTTTCTCAGCAGAGTAAAAACCACAGTGGTTAGCTGAAAATGAGGAGAAGAGGAGTGAGAGATCTGAAGAGGGAGAAGGTATATAGTCTTCTAGGATAGTGAGAGGGTGAATGGACTTAGGAAATGTATAATTCCAGGTGGCAGCAAAGACTCACTTGAGACAGAAGAAAAATAGGTTGAGAAGCAAATTCTTCAGAGTGAGCAAAACTTCCAAGAAGAGAACATATCACGGAAAGGCGGGAATATGGAGTTTTTAAAAGCTTGAAATGGAAATGTTCTTACCTCATGTGAATCATATTGTTTGAGGCTTCCATTCTCATTAAATTCAGCCAACACATCCTTTATCTTCCTGGAAGAATCTGGAGAGACATAATCCACATGTAAAAAATGAGTGAAGAACTAGGGAAGGATGGACCAAGTAAATTCTCTCTATCTAACCTTGCTTATGATGGAGCAGCCTCTCATTGCCAGGGCCACTTTTATCTACTCTCTCTCTATCCTCTCGTTTCTTCTTTTCAATATATTCTCTCTCCTGTTGTATAAACTATCTTACTAAAACACAAATCTAATCAGGTCATATCCCTGCTCAAACCCCTTTAGTGGCTCTCAGTTTTTCTAGGATAAAGCCTAATCCCCTTGGTATATAAGTACATGGTAATTTGACCTAGTCTATTTCTTAACTCTGACATTATCTTTCCATTCACCCAACTCTTCAGTTACATTAAACCACATTTCCAGAAGTTCCTGAATGTACTGTGTACTCTGTATGGTGGTTTTTCTCTGTATTGTAAACTTTACTCAATTATCAGCACCTAGCTCAAATATCAACTCCTTTGTAAAGCCGTTCATTACCTGTCAATTAATCATTTTTCTCCTCTGGTTCTCACATGACTTGTACACAATTCTGTAATAGCACTTGTCACATAATGTTATAATTATTAACTTGTCTATCCTGCCCTTCTCCTGCCTTAGTTCAACATTGATACCTGCAATAAACTAGCGAGTGTTTTTATTTGCTTCCCATATGTGCCTTGACCAGACAAGCCCAGGGTTTGGAACCAGTGATCTCAGCATTCCAGGTCGATGCTTTAGGCCCCATCCTATTTACACAATTAACAAAAATATTAATGCCTGACCTGTGATGGCATAGTGGATAAAGCTTGCCTGGTCAAGGCACATGTGGGTGTTGATGCTTCCTGCTCCTCCTCCCCTTCTCTCTCTTTCTCTCTCCTCTCTAAAAAAATAATTAAAATCTAAGAAAAAAAAGTTTTAATTAAATAGGATGGGTGGGCATTAAGCCCTGTGAGACTCTGTCCTTGGTGCTGAAATGGAACTCAGAGGATTCCTGAAACTGTTTTAGAAAATTCTGCTTTCCATAGGAAATAAATCAAAATTCCTGGAGAAAATGGTCAATGCTTTTGAGGGAAGTTTGATAAAAAAATTAGAAGTTAAGAAAAGAGAGCCTATAATTATCATTAGAAACACATCCTGAGTGTATCCGGTGTAGTTATCGACACTCTAGACATCAAAGAAAACCACACTTTCTATGCTCTCTCTGTCTTGTAGGACTCTGGATAATTAAGAGCTTTTAAAGCTCCATTAGTGCCACTATTTAGACATCTGCACAAAAGGCAATGTCATTAAAAGCTAACATTGTGTTCCTTCGTGTTTAGGTTCTTTGTACAGAGGGCTATGCTCTCTTAGGCCTACATAATGTAGTCATGGGCTGGGCTGTTCTCCTTGACATTGCTGACTTGGATTCAATTGAGCACAAGTTATAATCATTTCAAGATTGAGATATATTGAAATTCAACAGGAAAGTGCTGCTGATGCCTAAAAATGGATATTTCTTTCTGAAATTTAAAACAGACGTTGAAAAACTAATAGCTCAGTGAAACCCAGGCTGCAGATGCCATCAAATTGGGCTGCTTCCATTCAATTCAGAAAACACTATGGAGAATACGATGCTCTAAGGTCCTGTTGATGAACTAGCTGGAGAGATGATCTGAGCAATTGTGTTGATAATAGCTTCCCTTTATTGAAGACCTTTACTGCATGTTCTTATATACTATCCCCTACCAATTCATGCAAATTTGGTAATATTTTCTTCAATTTACTGATAAAGAAGCTGAAATTCAGAAAAATTATGTAACATGCCTCAGAGTCAGGGTTTTAACTCAAGTCTAATTTGGCCCAAAAGTCTATATTACTTTGCTTCAAGCACTATTCACTATTGCTTCCCAAACATTTGCTAACACAAGGAAAAGTGTAGTTAATGCTGTAGCAATAATATGAAGCTCTAGGAAGCATGGAGCAAAACAAGTAAAATGAGTGGGGAGGAGGTCGAATTAGGCTGAGAGTGATGTTGGTGACACTGGATGCCCTCTAAAGCAGGTATCATTTAAGCTGGTGTATAAAGAACGTGTAAGGTTTTAAGAGGCAGACATAAAGTACAAAGGGTATTTTCAGAAGGGACCAGGTAAACAAATGTGAAAATGGGCACCACAGGACATTTAGGAAAGGTTAAAACTAGACAGTAGTTTGGGGCCAGATTTAAATGTTAAGAACAATGATTTAAAATTGTTTAAAAAAATTGGGGGCCCCCTCCAGTTAGCTCAGTCAGTTAAGAGCGTCATTCCAAGAGGACAAGGTTGCAGGTTGGATCCCTGGTCAGTGCACCACGGAAGCAACCAAGGAATGCACGACTGAGTGGAACAAATGGATGCTTCCCTTCCTCCTCCCTTCTGACACCCTCTTTCCTGTCTCTATCAATAAATAAGAAACTTAAGCCCTGGCCAGATAGCCCGGTTGGAGGATCATCCCAGGCATGGAGGTTGCCAGTTTGATTCCCCAGTCAGGGCACATACAAGAACAGCTTGGCAAACCTTTCTCTCTCTTTCTGACTCTCTAAAAAAATTTTTTTTTGTATAGTGGAGTAACATAACTGGGTCTCTGTTTTCTTTCTTTTTTATTCCGTGAGAGGAGGGGAGGCAGAGACAGACTCCCGCATGCATCCCAACCAAAATCCACCTGGAAAGCCCACAAGGGGGTGATGCTCTGCCCATCTGGAGTGTAACTCTGTTGCTCAGCAAATGAGCTCTTCTTAGGGCCTGGGGTGGAGGCCATAGAACTATCCTAAGCACTTGGAGCCAACTTGCTCCAACAGAGCCATGGCTGCAGGGGAAGGGGAGGTAGAGAGAGAGAGAGGGAGAGAAAGAAGCAAGAGGGGGAGGGGTGGAGAAGCAGATGCACACTTCTCCTGTGTGCCCTGACTAGAAATTGAACGTTGAGCATCCAAATGCTAGGCAGATGCTCTAACACTGAGCCAACCGGCCAGGGCTGGGTCTCTGTTTTCTAAAGGCTACTCTGGCAATCAAATGGGAGAGAGTTTAGAATTAGGCCAGAGCTCAGTTAACTCCATATATAAATTATAGTCAAATTATTCTATGAGCAGCTTAATTACTTTTTTATTAAATCCTTACAGTTTAGAATCTATTTTAATGGGAAAATTTTTACCTCAGCCAGCATAGCAAAATTGAAAAAAAGCAAATTTTTGATCATGAGCACTCATGGTGTGGCTTCAGTAAGAGTAGTTTGGAGACAACATTTTGGTTGAGAATCAAGGGAATAATGTTACTTGAATTTGTACTCTTCTGATTATTGTCACATTTTGGAGATTCCACAGTTAATCCTAACAGAAATCCTTTGGTTCTAAGTGTTATTGATCTATCCTGCTTTATGTTTAAATGTATGAGATATATCTTTATGTAGAGATATATCGATATGTATAGATAAATATATTGATATAGAAATTATATATACACATGTCCCACATATACATGTATATTTGTTTGTATACATACATACTATATACATATATTTTTATCATAAGTTCACATTCAAATAAACAGGTAAGGAGAGAGAAAGAAACATTTATTTTAACATTTCTGATTACTAGTTTCAAATTAAAGAGCAAAACAAAGCAAAAGATTGCTGGCTCCTAGATTTCCCTGAGTGGTCTTTCTCATCCTACATTTACTTTGACTTATTTTATGAGTTTTTTGAGGGAAACCATCTAATTCTCAAATATGATAACCATTACTTTCTCCTTGGATGTCCTTTGATACTTTATCACAGTTTTCTTCTCAGCAGATTTCTGGACAGGGCTTCCCTCCATTCTGTCTTGTCTTATCAAAAACAATGAGGGGCGTTCCCTGATCCTACTTAGGCTCCATCTGGGGACCCAGCCGCACAATCTCAGTAGAGAGCTCCCATTCAAAGCCTGTACTGTAACCCACCACCACCAGACTCAGAGGAGAGCAAGCTTCATTTCTAAATGTGCAAATTAGGGCCATGTCTACCACCCTTTGAAACAATTCCTACTTTGTTGAGTGCTAGACATTGTCCTGGTCATCTTATATATTTTTATATCTCCACAATGACCCGCTAATGTAATAATTATCCCTAGTTTAGAGAAGAAGAAACTGAAGTTTGTGGAATCTAAACAACCCTTTCAAGGGCGCACTGCCAGTGAGTGGGTGACCGGTTTTTAACATGTCTAATAATGTAACATAGTGCTGGATTCATTGGATACATGAACACTAGTAAATCAGAAAATGAGGCCCTTCCTCTATGACAGTGGCTCTCAAACCTGGCTGCATGTTAGGATCCCCTAAGGAGTCCCATAACACATTGAAACCCAGGTCTCACCCAGACCAATTAAGTCAGTATTTCTTGGGGAACCCAGGAATCAGTATCTTTGAAATCATCCTATGGGTTCAAATATACAGTCAAGGTTGAGAACCGCTGCTCAACAATAGGTTTTATTGAGAGATATAAAGAATGTCTTAAGCAGCTGAACCTATTGGATAATTCCAAAAGGTAAAAAGAAGTTTACCACTCTGCTAAATCTAAAATCACCATGCTTGGCAGACATTCCCTGTTGTTTAAGTGGACAACACTAAGTAACACCCAACAGGTCAACTTATTCAGATATTTGGCAAGGTGAGGATACGTTTGGCATGAGCCCAAACTGGCAGAACAGTCAGCTACTGTTTTACCCCAAATTAGGGATATAAAAGGCTTTTTTCTTTGTGATCAAGGTGATTGGCGGTAACAATTACCCGAGGAAGTTTCTATCCAAAATGGTCTCTTTATATGCCAAGAATTCTGGGACCTTAACCAGCACTTGTTCCTAGTGTTTGAGCAAATTTAAAGCCCTTTTAAGGAGAAAATTTGGCCCTACTCACAGTCACCTTTGCTGCCTCATTCGTGTGAGGCAGGGAGGCCCTTTGTTTGAACAAGCAGACAAATTAGGAGTTTTGGTGTTTATATTGAATAGTTTATGTGCTGCCTGAACTGGTACCTGAAGTTTATGGATAATATTTCAGTTAAGAACACTGAGTATGTGAATCCTAGTCAGACCACTAAACTTTGAAGTAACTATATATCAACATTTTAAAAAGTGAATCTGAAAACCCATAGATGAGAATGAAATTCTAAAGCACATAATAACTCTTCATTCCTCAATGTCCCCTAAAAGCAGCTCAAACTGTAACATGCATTTGAGTTGCCTGAGGATCAGGTTTAAAGCAGATTCTGATTTCAGTAGCTCTGGATCAGGGCCTGAGATTCTGCATTTCAAAAAAGACCCCAGGTGGCACAATTATGTATGTCCACAGATCTCACTTTTGATGAGTAGGCCTTAAGCAACATTGCTGTATCTGGGTGGCTGACGAGTAAAGCTTGCCTGTCACAACACAGAAGAAACCAGCAACAACAATAACAAATCAAATAAAGAACATGATGAGGAAGCTAGAGTAACATATTCCTTAGATTGAGAAGACCAGAAATGACTCTCAACACATGGAGAATGAAGACACAGGTGTGACAGTGGGGGGGAGTTGGTACATGAGAAAAAACAAACTAGATTTTCCTTCTTCTGATGAAGGCTGAGATGAGTAAGTTTTCTAAGTACTACAGGGAGTCAAGAACACAATGAAAATGTACAAAAGCATGAATGAGGTTTTCCAGGTGTCCTGGAAAGACAGAGCTGCCAGGACCAAGAACATTGCATCAACAGGTCCATTTTTTCATCCAGGATAAATGAGGCCCCAGAGCAAAATGTAGGGAGCCTGTGTAAGAAATTAAAGCTTGGCCTGATGAGGCAGTGGCGCAATGGATAGAGTGTTGGACTGGGATGCAGAGGACCCAGGTTTGAAACCCCAAGGTCACTGGCTTGAGCACGGGCTCATCTGGTTTGAGTAAGGCTCACCAGCTTGAACCCAAGGTCACTGGCTTGAACAAGGAGTCACTCAGTCTGCTGTAGCCCCTCGGTCAAGGCACATATGAGAAAGCAATCAATGAACAGCTAAGGTGCCACAATGAAGAATTGATGCTTCTCATCTCTCCCCTTCTTGTCTGTCTGTCCCTATCTGTCCCTCTCTCTGTCTCTGTCACACACACACACACACACACACACACACACACTTCCTGCTTCATTAGCATTGACATATTCTCCCAGTTCCACTTCTCTTCTGGTTCACTGTTTATTTCCAGCATGTAGCCCATTGCCTGGCATAAAATTGATGTTCCATAAAGATCCATGGAATAAATAAGAGCTATAAAAGGGATTGGGCTTGTCATGCTTGTTCTGTATTTCCAGGGAATAGGGAGAAATGGTAGACCTGTGGTTATCAGTCTTGGCTCATGTTAGAGCTTTACATACTACTAATGCCTCAGTCTGATGCCTGTAGATTATGAATATTAAATGGTCCAAGGGTGCAGGGTTGTGTGGGGTGTGGGCAAGGCATCAGAAATACTAGTATTTCTAATGTGCAATTTAGGCTGAGGACCACTAAGACCCACCCAGCTGACAACTGAGGGGAAACCTATGGAAGCAAAGACTCTGCCATAGTACTGTATACAGAATAAAAGAAAAAGACTTTCCATTGAAGAAGAGGGAGTTTTGGCTGATATAAGAAAACCCTCTTAAGGATACTAAGATTTTCTGGTTTGTCAAAAATGATCTGAATGACTGGTATGGATACACTGGGGAACAAAATTTTTGTTGTATCCACAAAAACACTTGTTCTTACCTAACTCAAGTATGCTGATCTCAAATCTGACATTAGTTTTTCTTTGTAAGCTATAGATTTTTTTGCAATTCAAGATTTTAGGTTTTCATCTTATTGTTAAATTTTCAACATTTGGGTTAACGTAATGAAGTAGGACGTCTTCTTGGGCATCATCTTTGTGAAAATATAATAATTTATATAATGCAGTAAATACACTAATACACTAAAAGATATTATTGCATCAGAATTTGTCTATAATTTCAAAATAGAACATATTAAAACACTTATTTTAATCATAAAATTTGCGCAAAACTTATTTAAATTCTATTCAGGCAAAAATTTGTGTTTGTAGCTCTTGCATTTGTGTACTTGTTGAGGACAATCTCATTTGATGCTCCAGCAGTAGTCTGCTCATCACTAACAGCTCCAAGATTTTTGGGATACTTATCAAAGTGACTGTTCAGGAAGTGAATCTTAACGCTCATGTTACATCCAATGTCGTGAAAAGCCAACAGCATCCTTTGAACCAGAAGTTCATAGTTTTCTGCTTTTTTGTTGCCAAGGAAGTTCTTTGTAACTGCCACAAAAGACTGCCATGCTGCTTTCTCTTCCTTATTCATCTTTCTGGCAAACTCTTCATCACATATGAGAGTTCGAATCTGAGGTCCCTCAAATACACCTGCTTTTATCTTCTCGAAAGACAAGGCAGGAAAAGCAGAAATAATATGCTGAAAGCATTCACTTTCTCTATTCCAAGCCTGAAAAAACTGCTTCATTAAGCCAAGTTTGATGTGAAGTGGCGGAAAAATTATCCTGTCTCAATTAACTACAGGCTCATTCACAATATTTTGCATCCCTACTTCCAGAGCTTCACGTTCTGGCCACTCCTTCTGTGTCCAGTGCTTCTCTCAAGCTTGGCTGTCCCACAAACAGAGAAAGCAAGGGTACGTTGTGAAACCTCTCTGTTGTCCTAGCAGGAAATTTACCATTTTAAGATCCACACAAATGATCCAGTTATGCTCTTCATACTTCAGAAAGTCAAGGACAATTTTTATGTCATTATAATCTTCTCGCAGATGAGTTGAAGAACCAATTGGAACTGCTGCATAAACATTATCGTTGTGTAAGAGAACACATTTCAGACTGCTTAGAACTGTCAAGAAATAGCCACCATTCTGTTGGACTGTATGTGGTAACATCTAGCTGGCTGAGAATAATAGTGATATCATGACAGTAAATAAAGTGTTTGTCTTCGGGAAAAAAGTCCACAAAAATTTGATCACGCTTCCTGAAATGGGATACTTTAGCTGACCGGTGAAGTACATTCTTTTCTTGAAGCCTGGAGGCTAATAACTCAGCTGTTTTCTTTGATAGGCCCAAATCTCTTACTAAGTCATTCAATTCAGGTTGCCTAACTGCTGAGGGATTAATGACTGCTTGGCATCAGAAGAAGACTTCAGATTTCACAACCATTTTCTCATGCATCTTATCAAAATACACTTGATCATCATGTTCACTTTCTTCGTCCTTAGAAGAAATAAAACCATTGAAAACTGGAACCAGGAGTGTCTCAGAGTGTGGGATAGGTCGTATTGCTGAAGAAATATTAGGATATGCGATCATATGCTGGTTTTTTTTTTTTTTTTGCCAATGCCTTTCGTATGGATCAGACAGAAATAACAGTCACTGCTGTGGTCCTTAGGTTCATGTCAAACCAGGGGAATACCAAAAGGCATTCCTTTGCGTTTTCCTTTTGTCCAGTCATGAAGCATTTCCTTACAACTATGACACACAATATGAGGAGCCCAATTCTTGTCTTAATCGCCAAGGGGAACTTGAAAATAGATAATATATGCACGTGTCACAAATGATGAAATATTGCGCCTTTGACATTGAAGTGTGTAACAGCCATATATATAACAGAGGTGTCAGGACTATTCTTACATTTACACCTACTCAAAGAAGCCACAATTCAATCTGAAAATTAATAAGAGGGTGTTTTTATCAGATAATAATTTTTTACATTTAAAAGCAACTACAATTATGTAAAAGTGATGTTTGTAAAACATTAATTGGTTATGTTATATTCAAGAGTCATTGCCCTTTAACTCCAATTTAAAAACCAATGCTATTAACTGTAACAAAAAGAAATTAAAATTGCATAAAAACTGGAGCATGCACCCCAAAATGGATTTAAGATTTGGAATCAATGATGCAGAAATATATAGAAACAGTTCTAAAGCCTCATGCAACAGAAAGTGAAAACAAATTTGTTCCCCAGTGTTATTTGTGCAAGTAAAATTTGTATTGCTAGCAAAATTTCCCACTTTTCTCCAAATAATTGGCCTCATCAGTCACATTCCAAGTGAAGGTAGAGGAATGGGTCAGACAACTTGCACCTTCTTGCAACTACAAGTGTGATCCCTGGACCAGCAGCATCAGCATCGCCTGGGAGCTTGTGAGAAATGCAGGATCTCAGAACTACTCCAGACCTGCTGGTTCATGTGCACCTTCACAGTTGACAGCCATTATTCTATGGAAGTCTCTTCCTATCCACAGATTCTGTGACAGCTTGTGGCAGGGTCCCAGTCATCACTAATGAAAAGAAAGTCAGTTGTGCTGAAAAGGATGTGGGCGAGAAGTAACTTGGTTATCCCTTCCAAGATGAATGCAAGTGGACATGGGGCCTCTATGGGCTCAGGACTCCATGAACATTTGATTAACTCTCCCACTACCCCCCATTTAAATAACCTGAAATTGAGAATTTTGATTCTAATTCTTATTCTGGCACTGATTTTCTGGGTAGCCTTGGGCAAGTCATTGAGGTCTTCTGGACTAGTGCTCTCATTTATAAAATGAATAGAAAATGGATTTAATGGTGACTAAGATGCTTTTCAGCTTTCAAATGTCTACAAAATCAAGCAACCACTAGCTAATGTAGGAAATGTTTAGTTTAATTTCTTAGTAAATTAAATATCAAAATGATATTTTATCAGTTTTTTTCCTTTTCTGAAAAAGCTAGGAGTTTCTGTTTTTAATATATCATTGAGAAAACTGGGGAAAAATCCCCTACACCCATATATCAGAATTAGAAGGACAATAAGTCAATTTTAACTCTGAACTTCATGTCCCCTGAGGTTTAAACGCAACCTGTTTAAACATAGAAACTAAGTACTGGAAGAGTTAACGAAGGACATTTAATCAGCCAGACATCTGATGCTCTAATACCCTCTATAGTGGCTCAGCCAACTCTGCTCAGACAGTTCCAAGGAAAAGAAACTCAGTTGCTTTTTAAAGCCAATTCTGTTTCATCTTGGGCAAGTTTGATGATGAAGAATCAATGTATTCCTACTTTAAAGTCTTTCTTTCAATGATTTCCTGTCATTAGTCCTCCGGTTACTTCTAGAAGCCATTTAAAATTAGCTCGACACCTCTATTTTAACACAATTAGCTTTCCCTCCCCTTTCCTTGAGTTCACCCTTCTCCAGTACATATGCATAGTATTTTCAGCCATTCCAAACTGTGAGGCCCTTCACCATTCCGGTGGCGCTTCTCAAACAAGTTCCAGGTTGTCCAGATTCATGGTAAACTGGAGTGCCTAGAAATAAATTCAGTTCTCTAGAGAAGTCTGCTCAGGGTGGGAGAGAATGTGGATATCAGTTTGCTTTACTAGTCACTATGAGTCTATTAATACAGTCTAAGGTCACAATCAGTGGTTTGGTTAAATAAAATGATGTAAATGCATTCAGAAGAAATCTTTGCAATCACTAGAAAGCATGCTTCTCAAAAGTAATGCATGATATGAGAACACATGATGTGTGGTAGCTAGTCCCCGAAAATGGCTGTCATCAATCTTCCCCCTTCTTATGTGAGTCACTCTTCTATGAGATGCAGAGTCCATTCTGTTACCACACTGAATCTGGACTAAGCCTGTGACTGTTTCGACCAATAGAATGTGGAGAACGTGCTGCTCTAGAACCTCTGAGCCCAGGTGTTAAAAAGGCCTGGCCGCTGCTGTTTTTATACTCTTGGAGCCAGAGCCACATGTAAGAAGTGCAGGCTACCCTGAAGGAAAGAGAAGCCAACGTGTAGAGAACCTGGGAGATGAGAAAATGTTTGCAGAAAGAGGCCCCGTGGAGGACCATTGAAGCACCAGTACATGAGCAATAAGTCATACTGGATCATGTGAGGCACCCACCCGAGCCCCAAACATTGTGGAGCAGGAACTAGTCATCCCAGCCATGCCCTGTCCAGATTCCCGAGCCACAGAACCACAGGAAAAACAGAATGGTTGTTTTAATCCACCAAGTTTTGAAGTTGTTTTGATACAACAATAGATTCCTGAAACACATCATTAAGATGAAGAAAACAGCATACAAATAGCCTAATATATCTATTTTATGTAATATTAGTGGTTATCACTGGGAGGTAAGATTATGGGTAGTTTTAAATTTCATATTCCAGTTTTCTAAAAGTTTTACACTTGCCTTTTATTTTGTAATAGAACATTTCCTAGTATCACATTATCTTTCTTTGACAAGTATTTTATACTACTGACTCACATTAAGATTACTGCTGACTATACATATATACTTAAAAATAAATACATATGTCTCCAAAAGCAATTTTAACAGAGTTCTCATGCGATAAAAGGCCACCAAGAAGGTACAAATTTTATGCTATTATAAGCATCTTGTCTTCAAATTCTTGGGCTCTCTTACCTGGTAACCCCTCTGGGGAAAGTTATCAATTCTCAGGTTGTCCACTTCAGTTACTCTGCTATTGTAAAGCTCCTGTTTATGTGGTTATGAAATAGTTGCTATAGCAATGCAATTTGACTGAATACCAGAATGTGTCTAAAATGGTGTCAGTGCCTTTTTCAGGGTTTCCTCTAAGGATTAATTTTTTTCCAAAAATTGTATCTTTTTTTCCTCTCCTGTTAGAACAATGGTGTCATTGTTCAATCCAGTTCTAGGACATAGACAAAATGAGGAAGGGTCAGAGGACAAAGCTGATACTTGAGGGACCCAAACCACAAAGGGGCCATTTTGACCCAGACACTCTGGTTTCTTTTCACCCCCTGCCTCTTTATGGCTTTGCCACCACTGCCCCCCTCTGTCCCCTAGCTGCCTCAACCCGGTACTCTCTGTTCACTAGTTGTCTTGCTGGGTTTCTTCTTCTTTTTCTTTTTTTTTTGTATTTTTCTGAAGCTGGAAACGGGGAGAGACAGTCAGACAGACTCCCGCATGCGCCCGACCGGGATCCACCCGGCACGCCCACCAGGGGCGATGCTCTGCCCACCAGGGGTTGATGCTCTGCCCCTCCGGGGGGTCGCTCTGCCGCGACCAGAGCCACTCTAGCGCCTGGGGCAGAGGCCAAGGAACCATTCCCAGCGCCCGGGCTATCTTTGCTCCAATGGAGCCTCGGCTGCGGGAGGGGAAGAGAGAGACAGAGAGGAAGGAGAGGGGGAGGGGTGGAGAAGCAGATGGGCGCTTCTCCTGTGTGCCCTGGCCAGGAATCGAACCCGGGACTTCTGCACACCAGGCCGACGCTCTACCACTGAGCCAACCGGCCAGGGCCTGGGTTTCTTCTTTGTGTCTCTCACCCACTCTTTTTCCTTCTCTGACCCCTAAAGGGAGGCATGAGCTAAGTCCCGATCTCCATCTTCTCATTTCTTTCCTCACATTCTTGCTCTCGGAAGAGTCTTCATTAATATTTTTTTCTTTCCTTGCTTCTCTCCGCACAAGAATTCCCAGGTCAGAGTTGTAGCCTAACCTTTCATTCCCCCCAAAGTCTGCCATGTATCTTCCTGCCAGGGGATCCCAGAACATCTCATTGAGAAAGCAGAATCCCCCAGGATGGCATCCTTCTTACCTTTCCACTTCTTGCCCCAATGCTCTCCGCACCACCCACCAACATGAGCTCTAGGCTCCCAGCCTGGGAAATGCTTGCAGTTCTTGGAAGCTACCATGATGATTTCCTACCATCTTGCCTTGCCCGGGCTACATCCTCTGTCCTACCTCCTCCCTCCAACTAGTGTTTCTGGAGTCTGGATGCCTCTGCCCAGGCTGGGCTAGGTCTCTTCCTTTGTGTTCCCCACTCCTTGGCACCTGTCCTACCGAACATCATTGTTTGAATCCTGTCCATCTTTCCCTACTGGGCTGTGAGCACTTTACGGCAGGATGTTGTTTCATTCACTGCCGGCTCCCCAGAGCCTGGCTTATGAATGCTGAAGTGGATGTGTCATTATCGTCTCAAAATCAGCATTCCCAAACCATCCCTGCCAGCCCTGCTTCCTAATGTTGCCACTTTCTACAGACTCACAGACTTTGAGGTATCTTTGTTGGCTTCTTTTTGCTCCATAAGTTTGAGGGCACTACCACTGAAATTTTCCACAGATGAAAATTGTTCACTGCTATATTCATCATCTTGGCTTTAGTCCTCAATTCAGACTAGATTTCACCCAAAGGACATGGTTTGACCTCCCTGAACTGTCTGCTTCCTCAACCAGGCCACCCTGCATGGAACCACCAAATTCATGGCTCTAAATTTTGCCACATTGATCCTCAAGCCACGCCTTGACTGCAGGGCCAAGACCTTCTAATTTCCCACCTCTCTTACGTTCTCCTCCCCACTGTCGGGCTCCTCCTCTCCATCAAGCCCAGAAATTCTCCTTGCCACCCTCCACACCTCCCTGCTGTGTGTCCTCTATCTTTGCCTCCATGGTTTCTACTCCCCTTCCCCCACCATCTACTACTCGCATTTAAAACGTCTTTTCTTCAGACAGTTCACCCAGTTAAATCCTCTGTTATGGGTTAAGCTGTATTCCCTCCCCCAAGACTTATAGGTCCAAATCCTAACTTCCCAGTACCTCAGAATGTGACCTTATTTGGAAATAGCACCACTGCCTATGTAATTCGTTAAGATGAGGTCATACTGCGGTTGGGAGTCCATTCCAATGTGACTGTGTTCATATAAAAGGAAAATTCGGACACTGAGACACCCATATGGGAAAAACGCCACGTGAAGAGCTGGAGAGAAGACGGCCAAGGAGACAGGCCTAGAGCAGATCCTCTCTCACAACCCTCAGAAGGAACCAACCTTGTCCACACCTTCATTTTGGACTTCTAGCCCCAAGAACTGTCAGACACTTTCTGTGGTCCTAAGCCACCCAGACTGTGGTACTTTGTCTAGCCTAGCAAACTAATTCCTTTCTTGTTTACCCACTCGGTTTAACTGGCTCTGCCAGGGTCTTTGCCCGCTGCTCTACCTGTTCTCCGCTGGTGTCAGGAGCACATTTCTGATTCCCTAACAAGCTTCTGTTCCTCAAGGATAAGCCTTTCCTTTATGTTTCCTTTTCATCCCTGACAGGGCCCGGTACTTCGCTGACCTACAGATCAGACTGAATTGAATGGAGTTTACCCTGGAGTGAGATTCTTTGCTTCTTGTCATTATATTACAGTTTCTCTAAACCCACTGGGGTTAGACAAGAAGCCAAAGGCTCCAGGGGACTGGGGGAGAGACTGAAAGTAGCCTTCAGAGCTTCTACTGACCTTGAGGAGCCTAGGGTACTAGTTCTGGGTGCAGGAGCCACAGGGAGAGAGCATCTAATCTGACCCTCTCAGTTAGCAGAAGAGGATGCTGAGCATCCAGCAAGAAAAGCCTGTCAAATCACAGAGAGCCAGCGAGAGCCGCAGAGCTTGATCTTCTGACTCCCAGCCAAGCTCTGTGGATGAGAGCTTGTGGGAGGGGGGCACTCGTAGAATGACCTGGGCGAGCTCTGTAGGGCATGTCACCATGCTGCAGGCCTAAGGATTGACAAATGTACCAGGACAGTTGGTGTGAAGGGAGAAATGATGAGAACCAAGGGGTGGGACCAGTAGTGCAGGTGAGAGCTCTGAAAGACAAAGGGTAAAAACTTGGTGCCATTGCACAGTCACAGTGGTCACTCTGTATGTGTAGAGTGCAGCGGTTACACGGTGTTCCCCCACAGCCCGGGGAACTCCTGTCACCAGTCGGGACTGGGAGAGGGCTGTGCGGGGGCACAGCTGTGTGTCTGTGTGTGAAGGTGGGTGTAGCCATCGCGGTGCTGATTTACTGAAACTGTCCCCAGGTGCAGCTAATGAGACCAAGAGCCCTACTCAACAGACCAGGCTTTTTCAGGTCAAAGTCAAGAAAAAAAAAATGCATCAGAATTCTATATCTTACTGAAAAAAAAATTGAGTCCAAACACAAGAGTATAACAGAGTACATGATTAACACTGGAATCATGCAGCCTGACGTCCTTCAAACGTTATGCTATAAAGAGGTTTTAATGATCCGAGGAAATACTGGTGATATTATATTAAGTGGAAAATGCAGGCTAACAGAAAAAAGATACATTTAGGAACTCTGCCACATCAAGCGGTAAGCACAGGAGAGGTATGTCCAAAATGTTCATAGAGTTTAGCTGTGGTTTTTTAAAACCTGCTCTTTATTTTATTTCTTCTGGGTATTCCAAATTTTTATGCTGAGTATGACTCATTTACAGAGGGTAAAGATAATTGTTTTTATGTTGAAGACAATAATTCTATGTTTATAAGGAAATAAAAGCTGTCAGGGCCAACTTCATTCTCAGCTTTCTGCTCTGCTCTCCAGAAATGTTCTCCCAAACCAAGAGGAGAACTGACCCACATGGGTTTACCCGTTTACTCACATTCTAAATATTTCTGGAGCTGGTCAAATTCTTCTGGCGTGAGGGAGACCCAGCGTTCTTCACTCATCTTTAAGCCGGGTATGTGCGCTTTAGGCCAGGGATGGAGTTCTGTTCACCAGGGTGAAGCCGTGGCCCAGCCCAGGGCCTGGCTCATTGCAGGTGTGCGATAGACAAGCCCTTCGGGAGACTTCTCAAGGGCTCAAGTGTTTATGGCAGCGGCAGGAACCTTTTAGCAGATCCGTGAAGACCTCTTTATTCCTCAGGGAATACCATTCTACTCGCAGTCAAAGTAAATTCAGAAATTCTTGCTCTTCCTGGGCAGAAGTAGAAAAGACATTGTCAGTGAGCATGTTTGAACATATAAGTCATCATTGTTTCTAATTAAAAAAAAAAATCCCCAAATTTTCTTTGCTGAAAGATCTTAAGATGTAATGGTTCTCAAGGACAAGATGTTTCCTCAGGGAAGTCTGAAGAGGATGTAGAGCCCAGGCAGTTCCAGACCGGTGTTGGACTGGGGTGGGGATGGATGGTTTGCATGAATAGGTGGCCATACTTTTAAACTCTAGGAAATTTTAAATGTTTCCCATGAAAGGTGGTAGTAGAGACAACTATGGGCATCCTCAAAGCATGAAAATGGCTCAGGCTGTTGGATGCCTCATGTGTGAGTACAGGAACAGTACCCTACCTGGGGTGATTTGAAAGGTGAGCCATTCTTGCCTCCACTAACTTAAATTCCACCATTAGAGCTGCTCACTTTCTTCTGATGAGTCACTTTGGAAATTCAAATACCCCCAAGGCTGGCTAGCATCCTAGTGACTGAAGCAGCTCTCTATCTTCTCAGAACCATAAAAAAAGTGATCAGAGGGCAGGCCTGTGAGTCCCAGTGTGGAAGATCCTCAGGGAAGAAAGAGTGATGGATTCAGACAAACATGTAACATCCTTTCTTTGAGTCCCTCCTAGAATTGTAACCCTTATCATCAGTCATTAAATGAGTTTAGTCGGTTGTGAAATTAACATGGTGGGCCACAACCAGCACTTAATAACATGAAATTGATTAGGAGAGAATGGAATGGAATGAAATGGAGTTGAAAATAAGAGTACATTAGCACTAGCCAGATAGCTCAGTTGTTAGAGTGTCATCTTGATATACCAAGGTTACGGGTTCGATCCCTAGTCAGGGCACATACATGGATAGGTAGAACAACATATAGATGTTTCTCTTTCTCTCAAATCAATAAATTAAAAAAAATTAGAAAAGAGTACACCCACTTTTCAGTTATATATACACATGTGTACAATGATTATAATGTAAAATGTATTTCTTATTTTGGGTTGAGGTTTAAAAAGTGTTGGAAAACCACCAATCTAATAGGAGGAGAAGTAAAGACTGGTGTTACCAAAGAACAAGCCCAGTTTCAATATAACAGGACCCATCATAGAGAGTCAGAATTCAAGGCAAGTCTGGGGAGCTTGGAGCATGTGAGGAATGGCAGGGGGGCTAGGGAGACCACCCAGTGAGGAGGCAGATTTGTACTGGTCTCTGGAGGAGTGGACCTGGAGGGTTCAACTAAGGCTGAGGGAAAATGCCAGATGGAGACAGGTTCTAGAAAAAAGACCTCTCACCATCAAAGCTCTCACATTAGGTGGGGATGCACAACAAAAGAGTGAGATGCCTGCATCCCTTGGAGCCTCCAAATTCTAGTTTCTCTCCTTAAAAAAATCCAATTCTCTCTTGAATCAACTGGTCAACTGGATTCTGTTTCTCAGCACCTTCTCTTGCCAAGATCCCCAGAGCCTAATCTGATAGCCACCTGCAGACCTTCCTTGCTTCATTTGCTCCTCTGCAGACCTTGTCATGGAAGAAAACAATGCCCTTGAGCCTTTTTATCTGAATGTTCCTTCCACCTCTTCTTTTGCCATCATTAAATATTGGTGTTATAGGATTTCATCCTGAGCTCTCTCCTCACTCAACACCCTTCCCCTGTGGGCTCTCATCCTTCTCCACAGATTCAGTGACCTCCAGGCATGCTGCCCTGGCCCTGCCCTCTCTCTTCATCCCGATCTGAATATCCAGCTATCACTGTGGCTCCTTTGTATGTCCTACACCACTCCATGGACACTTGCCCATGTGTCCAACCTGCCTCTCTTCTCTCTTTTAGTTTTTCCCTGAAAGGAGCTAATATTCAGCCTGAGCACCTCCTCCTTTCTTTCCTGCCAAACCTAAGCACAAGTCCCAGAGTATGACTTCCCACTGTGTGTTCCCTCCTCTACATCATGCCAGTCGATTCACTAACTCAGACCCTCACCTTCTTTCACCTGGTCTCTGACAACAGCCTCCTGCTGGTCTCCCTGCCTTGGGTGTTGCTCTCCTCCTCTTGGTTGGCTCTAAATTGCCAACCAGATCTTATGTCTCTTGGTAATAAAATTCTTCAGTGGTTTCTATTGCTTATGGAATAAAATGTAAACTTTTCATGATATGCAAAGCTCTTTATGATCTGGTTTCTGATTGCTGTTTCAGTCCAAAATCAAGGGGTGACCTTTAAAAACATTTTGCATTGTATCAGGGAATTTAACATTACCACTGGTATTACCACTGCAGCAGAACACTTATTTTATACTGTGCTCTATGCTTTGCATATATTGTATTACTTAATGTAGCTGTCATGACAAGCATGTAAAGTAAAACTGCCTTCCCTATTTTTAGATGAGGAAATGAGGCAAGGTGTTTGGGGATATGGTGAGGAGAAAGGAAGAACCCTCCCCCCCATGCTTTTATGTAAGAATGCCTCTCTGACCTATCATTCTGCATACTTTCAGAAACATAGAACTCTAAAGGCCCAGAGACACAGTGCATGATAGAACACCATGAAACTCAAAACATATCTATCTATCTATTTATCTATCTATCTATCTATCTATCCATTATCTATCAATCTATCTATCCAGTCTATCTATCTACCTACCTACCTATCCATCTATGTTAAAAAGCTCAAGTTCATACTCACACTTCTAAGTACAGTCCAACACTACTATGTCAATTAGAGCGTTCTTCTTGTTCCCTATTTTTAAACTCATTTCTCAAAAAAAGAGAAAAAATCCAAAACCTATTGTTTTCATTACCTATAATATATTTATTTGTTCAGTCCTGAAATACACAAGAAGTCATTTCAGAACTGCTCACTACATCCCTGTGAAAAACACAATGGAGTTGAAGATTTGTTTACAGTTCTTTTGTCTTCAGCCAACACCATATTCTCAAAATAACTGTTTTCAAAAGTTATTTAGACACAGAAAATACTAGGTAGACAGAGAAGCATAAGTCATATGCTTCAATAAGATAAGTTCTCAGAAGAAGTCCTGAACAAATCAGAAGTAATCAAATTACCAGTTGCAGAGTATAAAATAATGATTGTTAGGATGCTTAAGGATCTCAAAGTTACAATGGATGGACTTAATGAACACCTCAATAAAGAAACTGTAAGCATCAAAAAGGACACAGAAATCATAAAGAAGAGCCAGACAGAAAAAGTCAGAGGAAACTCTAAGAGAGTTCTGTGACAACATGAAGAGAAACAATATCCACATAATAGGGGTTCCTGAAAGAGAAGAGAAAGAACAAGGACTAGAGAAGTTCTTTGAAGAAATTATGGATAAAAATTTTTCCTAAATTAATGCAGGAAAGAGTCATACAAGTTCAAGAAGTAGAGAGAACCTTATTAAAAAAAACTCAAAGAGAACTACACCAAGACATATCATAATCAAAATACCAAAGCTAAGAGGTAAAGAAAGATTATTAAAAGCTGTAAGAGAAAAACAGTTAATCACTTACAAAGGAACACCCATAAGGATGACATCCGACTTCTCAACAGAAACACTTGAAGCCAGAAGGTATTGGCAAGAAATATTCAAAGTAATGCAGAACAAGAACCTACAACCAAGACTTTATTTAAATCTTATTTTTATTAATTTTAATGCAGTGACATTGATAAATCAGAGTATATATGTTCCAAGAAAACATCTCCAGATTATTTTGACCTTTGATTATGCTGCATACCCCTCACTCAAAGTCAAATCGTCCTCCGTCACCTTCTATCTAGTTTTCTTTGTGCCCCTACCCTCCCCCAACTCCTTTCCTCTCCTTCCTTGCCCCCTCCCCACCCCTCCACTTCTTTATCCAGCAAGACTATCATTTAAAATTAAAGGAGAAATAAAAAGCTTTCCAGACAAAAAAAAACCCTCAAGGAATTCATCACAACCAAACCAGTGCTGCAAGAAAAGTTAAGGGTAACCTGACCTGTGGTGGCGCAGTGGATAAAGCGTCGACCTGGAAATGCTGAGGTCGCTGGTTTGAAACCCTGGGCTTGCCTGGTCGGGGCACATGTGGGAGTTGATGCTTCCAGCTCCTCCCCCCTTTCTCTCTCTCTCTCTCTCTCTCTCTCTCTCTCTGTCTCTCCCTCTCCTCTCTAAAATGAATAAATAAAAAAAAAATTAAAAAAAAATCTAAAAAGAAAAGTTAAGGGGCCTGCTATAGACAGAACAAAGTGGGAGGGAATATATGTATATGAATATGAATATAGATTTAAATAAAAAGGCAATAAACAACTACATATCAATAGTAACCTTAAATGTAAATGGGTTAAATGCTCCAATCAAAAGACATAGGGTAGCTGAATGGGTAAGAAAACAGGACCTGTGCATATGCTGTCTACAGGAGACCCACCTCAAAACAAAAGATACACATAGACTGAAAATAAAAGGATAGAAAAAAATATTTCATGCAAACAAAAATGAAAAAAAGCTGCAGTAGCAGTATTTATATCTGACAAAATAGACTTTAAAACAAAGACTGTAGTAAGGGATAAAGAAGGTCACTACATAATAATAAAGGGAGCAATCCAACAGGAAGAGATAACCATCATAAATATCTATGCACCTAATATAGGAGCACCTAAATATATAAAGCAAATTTTGATGGACATAAAGGGAGAGATCAACAGCAATACTATTATAGTAGGGGATTTCCATACCCCACTAACATCAGTGGATAGATCCTCAAGAAAGAAAATTAACAAAGAAACAGCAGAATTAAGGGACACATTAGATTAACTGGATTTAATAGATATCTTCAAAACCTTTCATCCTGAAGCAGCAGAATATACATTCTTTTCAAGTGCACATGGTACATTCTCTAGAATAGACCACATATTAGGGCATAAAATGAGTCTCAACAAATTTAAGAAGATTAAAACCATATCAAGCATCTTCTCTGACCACAATGGCATGAAACTAGAAATCAACTACAATAGGAAAACTGAAAAACACTTAAAAACATTTGGAAACTAAACAGCATATTATTAAACAACAAATGGGTCAACAATGAGATCAAGGAAGAAATAAAGAATTTCCTTGAAACAAATGAAAATGAGCATAAAACAACTCAAAATCTGTGGGACACAGCAAAAGCAGTCCTGAGAGGGAAGTTCATAGCATTACAGGCATACCTTAAGAAGCTAGAAAAAGCTCAAATAAACAACTTAATCCTGCAACTAAAAGAACTAGAAAAAGAACAGCAAGTAAAGCTTAGAGAAAGCAGAAGGAAGGAAATAATAAAGATCAGAGAGGAAATAAATGACATAGAGACTAAAAAAACAATACAGAGGATCAATAAAACCAAGAGCTGGTTCTTTGAAAAAGTAAACAAGATCAATAAACCCTTAGCCAGATTCACCAAGAAAAAAAGAGAAAGGACTCAAATAAATAAAATTAGAAATGAGGGTGGAGAAATAACAATGGACACAGCAGAAATACAAAGAATTGTAAGAAAATACTATGAAGAACTATATGCCAAAAAATTAGAAAACCTAGATGAAATGGACAAATTCCTTGAAACATATAATCTTTCAAAAATCAATCTGGAAGAATCAGAAAACCTAAATAGATTTATAACAACAAATGAGATTGAAACAGTTATCAAAAAACTCCCAACAAACAAAAGCCCTGGGCCAGATGGATTCACAGGCGAATTCTACCAAACATTCAAAAAAGAACTAACTCCTATCCCTCTCAAGCTATTTAAAAAAATTCAAGAAGAGGGAAAACTTCCAAGCTCCTTTTATGAGGCGAGCATAATTCTAATTCCAAAGCCAGACAAAGACAACACAAAGAAAGAAAACTATAGGCCAGGGGTCGGGAACCTCTTTGGCTGAGAGGGCCATGAATGCCACATATTTTAAAATGTAATTCCTTGAGAACCATACAACAACCTGTGTATATTATGCATTATCCAATAAAAATTTGGTGTTGTCCCGGAGGACAGCTGTGATTGGCTCCAGCCACCCGCAACCATGAACATGAGCAGTAGGAAATGAATGAATTGTAATACATGAGAATGTTTTATATTTTTAACGATATTATTTTTTTATTAAAGATTTGTCTGCGAGCCAGATGCAGCCATCAAAAGGCCACATCTGGCTTGCAAACCGTGGGTTTCCGACCCCTGCTATAAGCCAATATCCCAGATGAATTTAGATGCTAAAATTCTCAACAAAATATCTATTAGCAAACCGAATCCAGCAATACATGAAAAAAAATCATACATCATGATCAAGTGGGATTTATTTTGGGGAGGCAGGCTGGTACAATATTTGCAAATCAATCAATGTGTTTCATCACATAAACAAAAGGAAGACAAAAACCACATGATAATATCAATAGATGCAGAAAAAACATTCGATAAAATCCAGCACCCATTTATGATCAAAACTCTCAGCAAAGTGGGAATACAGGGAACATACCTCAACATGATAAAGGCTATGACAGGCCCACAACCAACATCATACTCAATGGGCAGAAGTTGAAAGCAATCCCCTTAAGATCAGGAACAAGGCAGGAGTGCCCACTTTCACCACTCTTATTCAATATAGTTCTGGAAGTCCTAGCCACAGCAATCAGACAAGAAGAGAAGAAATAAAAGGCATCCAAATTGGAAAAGAAGTAAAACTATCATTATTTGCTGATGATATGATACTGTACATAGGAAACCCTAAAGTCTCAGTCAAAAAACTACTGGACCTGATAAAAAAAATTCAGCAAGGTGTCAGGATATAAAATTAATACTCAGAAATCAGAAGCATTTTTATACACCAACAATGATCTGTCTGAAAGAGAAATTAAAAAAATAATCCCTTCACTATTACAACAAAAAAAATAAAATACCTAGGAGTAAATTTAACCAAGGAGGTTAAAGACTTGTACTCAGAAAATTATAAAACATTGATAAAAGAAATCAAGGAAGATATAAACAATTGGAAGCATATATTGTGTTCATGGCTAGGAAGAATAAACAGCATTAAAATGTCCATATTACCCAAAGCAATTTATAAATTCAAAGCAATTCTTGTTAAAATACCAAAGACATACTTCAAAGATATAGAACAAATATTCCAAAAATTCATATGGAACCAAAAAAGAACACGAATAGCCTCAGCAATGTTGAAAAAGAAGAATAAAGTGGGTGGTATCACACTTCTGCACGTCAAATTATACTACAAGGCCATTGTACTCAAAACAGCTTGGTACTGGCATAAGAACAGGCATATAGATCAATAGAACAGAACGGAGAACCCAGAAATAAACCTGCACCTTTATGAACAATTGATATTTGACAAGGGTGGTAATTGCATACAATGGAGTAAAGACAGTGTCTTTAACAAATGGTGTTGGGAAAATTGGACAGCTACCTGCAAAAGAAATGAAACTAGACCATCAACTTATATCATTCACAAAAATAAACTCAAAATGGATAAAAGACTTTAATGTAAGTCATGAAACCATAAGCATCCTAGAGAAAAACATAGGCAATAAGCTCTCCCACATCACTCGCAGCAATATATCTGCTGATTTATCTCCATGGGCAAGGGAAATAAAGAACAGGACAAACAAATGGGACTATATCAAATTAAAAGGCTTTTGCACAGCTAAAGACAATATGAACAAAACAAAAAGGCAAAACACACAATGGGAGAACATATTTGACAATACATCTGATAAGGGGTTAATAACCAAAATTTATAAAGAACTTGTAAAACTCAACACCAGGAAGATAAACAATCCAATCAAAAAATGGGCAAAAGAAATGAATAGACACTTCTCCAAAGAGGACATACAGATGGCCAATAAGCATATGAAAAAAATGCTCAACACCACTACTCATTAGAGAAATGCAAATTAAAACCACAATGAGATATCACCGCACACCAGTGAGAATGATGCTCATCAACAAAACAATACAAAATAAGTGCTGGCGATGATGTGGAGAAAAGGGAACCCTCCTGCACTGCTGGTGGGAATGCAGACTGGTGCAGCCACTGTGATAAACAGTATGGAGATTCCTCAAAAAATTAAAAATCAAACTGCCTTTTGACCCAGCCATCCCACTTTTGGGAATATATCCCAAGAACACCACATCAATGAGTCAAAAAGAGAAATGCACCCTCATTTTTATGGCAGCATTTTAACAATAGCCAAGATCTGGAAACAGCCCAAGTGTCCGTCAGTGGACGAGTGGATTATAAAGCAGTGGTTCATATACACAATGGAATACTATGGGGCCACGAAAGAGAAGGAAATATTATTTTTTGCAACAGCATGGATGGACCTGGAAACTATTATGTTAAGTGAAATAAGCTAGGCAGAGAAAGAAAAATATCATATGACCTCACTCATCTGAGGAATCCGATGAACATTATGAGCTGAAGAGCGAAATAGAGACAGAGGCGGGATCAAAGGATCCAAAAGGAAAGCGGACAGAGGGAAAGGGGATGATACGCTGATAGGATGGGATGAGAGCAGAAAAGCAAATCCTGGAGGGAAGGGGGGAGGGTGTTATGGGGAGGGAGACAGGGTGGATGTACTGGGGAACATGGGGGAGGGGAGGATGTATTCGGGGGGACACTAGAATCTATGTAAACACTAATAAAAAATGTAAAAGTACTATCAAAGTTATTGTTTTCAGAAAGATCAATTAAAGTAGAAAATAAAAAGCTAACTCTACCCTGGCTGGTTGGCTCAGTGGTAGAACGTCGGCCTGGCATGCAGGAGTCCCGGGTTTGATTCCTGGCCAGGGCACACAGGAGAAGCGCCCATCTGCTTCTCCACCCCTCCCCCTCTCCTTCCTCTCTCTCTCTTCCCCTCCCGCAGCCGAGGCTCCATTGGAGCAAAGATGGCCCAGGCGCTGGGGATGGCTCCTTGGCCTCTGCCCCAGGTGCTAGAGTGGCTCTGGTCGCGGCAGAGCGACGCCCCAGGTGGGCAGAGCGTCACCCCCTGGTGGGCGCATGCGGGAGTCTGTCTGACTGTCTCTCCCCATTTCTAGCTTCAGAAAAATACAAAAAAAAAAGAAAAGCTAACTCTAAGTTTCATTTATATTCATATTTTATTTATTAAAAACAAGAATTTTCCAATCAGTTCTATTTTATTCCCTATTTCCCTCTCTCACTTTCTCCCATCTCTATATTAGCTTCAAAATTCAAGTTTCCATTAATGACTTAAATTTTTTTATTTCTGTATTTGAACCAGTTTTGGAATTGAATTTCTTTCAAAAAAAAGTTATTCAGGTTAGTTCTTCCCCGTTCCCATTCATTCCTGTAGGCATTTCACTATAGGGTTTTTCTTCATTTCCATTGATTCTTTTTTCAGTATGGCTCCAAAAGCCAGAACTTTATAAAAAGTTATTTTCAGAGAAGTATTTCTTTCCCCCATTCCTTTCACTCTGTTCCCACCCCCTCTTTTCATCTTTTTCCTACTTCCCTCTTACAGATTCTAGTTTATCCTTTCTGTGTTTATTTTGTATCAGTGAGTAGATTCTTTGATATTTTCTTATTTCCCCTTCTTTTTTTATGCTAAAGGTATCACATTAGGAATTGTCTTTCACACATTATATTTTTCATTTAACAATGTATCCTTATGAATCACTCCATATCTATTCATAGAGATCTTCCTCATCAGAACCAAATTTGACTCCAACACTGACCTGCTTAAATCCTTCAGAAGTCTTTCTTGGCCTCTGGGATAAAAAGCAGGTTCTCTCATGTCCCACTCCTCACCCCAATTACCACCTGCCTCACATGCTCCACATTCCAGCCAAACCTGCCTACTGTCTACTCTAAGCACATGGCTATGTGTCTGGCACCTGGTAGGATCTCATAAACATCAGTTGTTTGACTGACAAACACACCATGCCTTTAATCTACCTGGAATGCCTTTCACTCCTGCCTTCCTATGACAAACCATTACTCATGTCTGCTTCCACTTCTTTTCTATAGATTTTTGAGATTTTTGAGCAAACTAAGCTGTTCTCCAAGCTGTATTCCATAGATCTTCTATACTTCTCTATTGTGGTAGCTGACAGTCTTGTGTTAGAGACAGATACCCAGAAAGATAATTAACATGCAAGCTAGTAAGGGGAGAGATCCACATACGAACAGGGAAGTACGAGGCCATCTAATCTATATGGAGTGGGGACAGGGGAGCAGAGAAAGATGCCTGAAGCAGCTGAGGAGGGGTAATAAGATAAAGAGGTATATGTTGCAACAACTCAACAAATGCTCATGTTATCATTATTGTTGTTCCACTGTAGCCCAGTGCTTGGCTTCTTGGTGAATTGAGTTGCACTGTTCTTTATTTCCATTGGGAAAAGTTAGAGCCTTGAAATGGTGCCTGACTATCCAAATGGTATCTGCTGACTGCGCTCTCACACGATTGCCCCCTCGGGTTCTCTGCCCTTTGATAGAGATGACAGCTATACAAGAGGGCTTGCTCCTGCCAACGTCACCTGCACTTCCCTTTCAGCAGCCTGTTCCAGCTCTCATGTCTTGGAGGCTCTTGACACTATGAACAGTCTTCTTATTACCACCCTGAACATCTCTTCTGACAGAAAAAAAAAATGTAATAGGGTTTTCTAAATAACACTCAGATTAGATATTGTCAGGCTTGGATAGGAGAAGGGTGTTTTATGTCCCTATAGCTATTCCAGTCTCAGCAATAGCTTCTGCTCCTCAGGCCTCAGTTTCCTAGTCTACAAAATAAGGGGGTGGGAATAATGGTTTCTGACTTATTTTCTAGCTCTGCAATCTCATATACTGGATCAAAGTCTGTTTGTTCTGAACAGATGTCAGCATGGAAATCTCAAGTCAGGAGGAAGATGGCAAATTCAATGGGTACTGAATTGCACCCCAGGTCTCTATTCATTTGAATGAATGAGCCATAGCCAATTATCCAGGAACAAACACCTCTTCATCTCTCTTTGTGCTCATAAAAAAAATAGTTAATGAATATGAACTGATTTGGGGGAGCTTATTTATATGCATTTGATGATTTATAACAAACCCATAATGAGTATATTTTTTAAAGGTAAGAATAACTAAAAGCGAGAAAAAGAAAAACCTCACTCTTCTCAGACTTGTGAAGATTTACATCTTTATCTCTGGGTTTTTACTCCTTCTGGCCCTTCTTCAACTCTGTCACTCGCATGTTCAAGTATCACCCACTCTAAGAAGCTCCCTTTAATTATCCGGACTGGATGGGGCATTTTTTTGCTCTCCAATAGCTAGTTGAGTTTTTTTCTATGATGACACTGACCACAATGTCCCTGTTCCTGTGAGACTCTGAGCTCCTTCAGGGTGAAACAGTACCTTGCCCACTTTGTAGTTCTAGCTGCTACAAGATTTGTCAGCATTCTTTTATTGACCACTAGAAAGATGGTTCTGGACCTTTTTGACTGAGACAATCTGTATGGAGCAGAAGATCCTACCACACTTGTTCATATGTCCCAGTGGAGAAAAAACTGGGTGATCACTAAGGACTGGAGAGGAACAAAAGACAAAAATCAGCATAAAATTATTAATAATATTATTTATGTCACTCATTTTATAATAAAAACATGGATTAGTGCACATATTTTATTATGAAGTTTATAACTATAAACTTACAATAATCACTTTATTAAGCTTAATCTGATAGCATGTTGGCAGTTGATTAAGTTGCTTGAATCCATCAGTGAACTGTCACTATTGCAGTCAGATGCATTGGTGACCCTCCAGAAACCATGCCTCCTGATATTCAAGTTCTTTATAGTCTCTTCTCTTTGAGTCTGGGCTGTTGCCTGTGACTTGCTTTAACCAAGAGAATGCAGTAGAATTATGCTGTGCCAGTGTCAGGCCTAAGCCTTAAAAAGACCTGGCAGCTTACACTTTTGTGTTCTTGGGAGCACTGAAGTGCCATGTGGAAGCTCAGCCACCTTGCTGAAGAGACTACAGGGAGACCACATGGAGGGAAGGAGGCTTACACTAGGAGGAGAATGAGCACCACACTGATGATGAGGCCTAAAGCCCTAGTGTAAGATCCCTGTCAAGCCATTTCAGGCAGTTCTCAGTCATTTAAGCCATTCCAGCTGTGGTGCTGGACATGGAAGATAAGAAGCCTTTTGGGTTTTACAGCCATAGTAGAAATGATGAGGAGAGGAGATGAGCTGTCTCTGCTGAGCCATACCTAAATCCTGATGCACAGAATCATGCAGAATAATAAAATAATTATGGAGCCAATAAGTTTTGGGGTAGTTAGTTATGTAGTCATAAATAACCAAAACGATGACATAAGTACTTTTGAGGGCAGATTTCACACATACCTGTTTAGCAAGAAGACATACTTGATTCGTGCTTGAACTAGTTCATGTCTAAAAATATAGTTATTACATATTATTATCCTCCACAAACTAATATGGTAATGATAAAGTCAAATGAACTATGATTTTTAATTTAAAAAGCCAAGGAAAACAGTATCTGATCATCACAGCCAACTCAAAACGAACCTGACATTGCAGCAGTAACAACATGACTTTCCCCCAGGTCACAGGACTCTCACCATGTGGCTGAATGAGGAGGCAGTAGTTGATGAACATTCAGAGGCAGCCTGACTTCACAGATAATTGGGTTAGAGCCCCCAGGATACTTAGTAATGAGCTCATTTGACCTTATGAATAGCAAATATGAGTAATCCTTAATACCTCATTTAGTAAATTACCAGCATACAGTCCTTATACAAACATAAAAATAAAAGTCTTGGAATTATGTATTACCCATCAGCATTCAGAGATGACTTGCATTTGAGGACTCTGCATCCCATTAGTGGTCTCAGAGTGAACCTAAAAATCCCTGCTCTCAGAGAGTTGTGAAAATGTTAGGCTGAACAGAGCTACCCCGGTGTGTATGTGTGTGTGGGCAGTACGCAGGAGAGGCGTGCAGGCTCCTGGGAGAAACTGAGTTGTGCTACCTGAGAGAGCTGCCTCTGGCACAGGAAGACAGTGTCAGGCTGAGGAGTGCTTACAGCCCAAGGGCACCACAGCTTGAGTGTGGTTCATTAATTCAATTACGTATTCATCTGTGCACCAAATCGTTAAAATAACAAGTCAGAGCAGCAACCTTCATTTATAGACTACAACACATCTGGTGCTTTGCACACTTCATCTGTAACAGTCACCAAATCCTGTGAGGAAGGTATTTTTTATGCCCATTTTAGAGTTGTAAAATGAGTAAGAAACAACTGGTATTTGAACCCAAGTGTGTTTCGTTCCAAAGCCCATTGTCCTTCCTTTCACCATACCACCTCTGGATTAAAAAGCACTGAGTACATAAGCGCCAGGCCCCATGCTAGGTGCTGATACCACAAGTAAGCCAGCTATGAAAAGCTTAAACCCGCATCCTGAAACTGGAAGGTAAGTTGAAGGCCAGAAGGAAAACCACAGCATGCTCCTGTAAAACCATTATTATTTGAGGGGAAACTACATTATAGAAAACATAAACACAAAATGGAACAGAATGCAAAATAGGCAGAAAATGTAAGGTAAAACATGAGACTTCAAAACACCCTGCACTTGCCCTAGGGTCACATCTAACTGTTCTCATAATGTGAGAGAAGAATCACTTGGCTTTGCCACCAGGGGTGCCACAGTGGAGCTGTTGAAGAGGTGGGGATGTCAATTGCAATGCTGCTATCCGATTCTGTACTCTACAGCTGGGGGGGGGGGGGCAGTGGCCCGGGACAGGACAGAAAGAGGAGGCTTCCTTCACAAAATAACTCCAGGTGTGTGTGTGGGGGGAGATGACTCATCTCCAGTGTCAGGGAAGCTTCTGCCCTCAGCATCAAGCACAAATCAGACAATGGAAGTAGACACCAGAATTCAAATTTTGGCTCCATCGCTTAGAATCAGGAGACATTAAACAAGTTGTGCTTCATCTCTAAATGGGAATAATATGTAATGATGATGATGATAGTAATACATGGTTCACAGAATTGTTATGAGAATTATTTGGATAATGCTAATGAGAGTCATAACAAGTAAAATTTCCTATCAGTTGTTTTTAAAGTGTGGTCCTCTCACCAGCAGTACTGGCATCGCTGGGAACATAAGAAAAACAAATTCTTGGAAGCTATCCCAGATCTACAGAAATTCAGGGTGGCCCAGCAATCTGTTTTAGAGAGCTGTGGAGATACTAATGCAAGCATATGTTTTATAACCACTGCTGTACATTAATGTAAGGGCCATAGCTAAAGTGAGAAGCTTGGAATGCCTGCATCTGTTCCTTTCCCTCACAAGGCCCCTAAGGCAGACTAATTTGGATCTCTCAAATCATTTCCACTTTCCTGAGTCAATAAAACTTTACAGAAAAGCCCAGGGTCCATGACTGCCTGTCATCCTGCCTAGCTCCTACAATTCTCATGTTATGGCATGTTCCCTGTAAAATTTTTCTCTCTTCACAATCTGGATCTATGTTTCACACTCCTCTTGTGACATTTTGTGCCACATGTATCATCTCAAAAGGTCACAGAACAGATAATAGGAGGTTCCTAACATGAAGTGAATGGATAAAAACAAACAAACAGAAAAACCCAAGACGGTGAGAAAATGATAGCTCTATTCTCACCACAGCTCATCTCTGTGTCAGAAACGGAACTTTCCAGGAGGAGACACTGCAAGACATGGCTTGGGGCTCAGGCAAGTCTAGGAAAAAGATAGCACTATAAATGTATGAGGTATGTGGTGGCAGTGGTGTGGTATGTGCTTGTGTGTATGTGTGTTTTAACGATAACCACAACAAAACCACCTGAAATAGACAAAGTTCAAGTTTGGAATACTGTGTGAAACCATGTTCAGGTTGACAAATTCCTGTGGACTGGGAGAAAATTGTGGTGAACTGGCCTGTAAGCATTCTCTACTTCATTCTTCCTCCCCTCCCTCCTCTGACATCCTCTGATCTCCCGTTCTCTAATTCCTTTATTTTCTTACTCTACTTCCTGCTGCCGATAACAACATAAACAATAGCTAGCATTTACTAAGAACTTGCTATCTGTTCTTCATTAATAAAATTCTCAAAATAACCTTTCAAGGTAGGTATTATCTTGCCAACATACCTAGGATCAGACTTTGTAGGCAGCTGAGTTATCATTCAAACCCACGTCTGCCTGAATGCAAAGCCCATACTCCCTCCAGTGTCTCTGCTGGATTTCAGACCTGAGGAATATTGTGAACTGCCTGAGGATTCATTTTATGGTTCATGCTGGAGCCAGGTTTTAGTCTGTGAAGGTACTGGGGAGTCCTGTGCTTCTTGCTCCACCAACTCCAGAGAACCAACAATGTCCCAATGAGCAAGCATGCAACAATGATTCAGCACCACGGACAACGGCACCCAAGGACACTTACACCTCATTCTGATCCCAGACAATATGTCCTTGGATGGTCCCCTCCACCCTAGAGGTTTCTAGAACCCAGCTTGAAAGCCACCATATTAGTAATAGCTAACCTTAGCCCTTGCTGGTTAGCTCAGTCGGTTAAGAACATCATCCTGAAACAACAAGTTTGCAGGTTCGATCTCCAGTCAGGGCGCACATTGGAAACAAGCAAAGAATGCACATCTGAGTAGAACAACAAATGAATGCTAAACATCCCCTTCCCCTCCTTCTTCCTTGCTCTTTCTATCTCTTTAAAAATTAAGCCCTAGCCAGACACCTCATTGGTTGAAGTGTCATTCAGGAGCGTGAAGGTTACCAGTTTGATTCCTTGGTCAGGGCACATATAGAAGCAGCTCGATGCTCCTTTCTCTCTCCCTGGCTGTCTCTCAAAATAAATAAATAAATAAATAAATAAATAAATAAATAAATAAATAAATAAATAAATAGCTAACCTTGACAACATGCCAAACTGTTGTTACTCATAACAGCCCTATGAGGTACATAAAAATATTAAGCCTATTTTAAAGATGAGAAAGCTGAAGCACAGAGCATTAAATAACTTGTCTTAGGTTGTGCAGCTATTAACTGATGGATTCAGAATTCAAATCCAGATAGTCTGACCTGGAGATGTTCTTCACCATTATGTCATGTGACAAAAAGATAACAGGGATGCTGAAATCACATGGCAGTACTTGGCATAAGGCAGTCACCAAGAAAATATAAATGTATTTATCATAATTTTAAAATATCTTGTTTTGAATAAAGCACATAAGGGCTCATTAATTCCAGTTTCAGAAACAGCACAACTTGATGGGTAAGACACTGGTAAGAAGGATATATTCATTTCCCGAGCAAATTGGAGAATGCAAATGATGTGGCCCGGAGCTCATGGGTCTAAATCCTGGTAGGTATTAATATTTAATAGGTAGGTGACTTTGAGAAAGTCACTTTCACTCTCTAGACCTCAGGTTTCTTATTTGACAATTGCCGAGAGTGGAGTAAATAATATTTAAGGTTCCTTCTAACAGTAATCCCATTTCATTCCAGAAATGTTAGACATCAACTCTTTGCTATTGCCATGAAGGATATGGTGCCATCACTTTAGGCTGGGAAATCTCATTTGTTTTTATACTCATCTAAATCATATATTACTGGATAGAAACAATAGTAAGATTTCTTTTTATAATTGAATTTTATTGGGCTGACACTGGTTAACAAAATAATATAGGTGTCAGATGCCCAATTCTACAACACATCTCCGTACACTGTACTGTGTGTTCACATGCAGCAATAGGAAGATACTATTGCTACCTTATCAAATTGTTAACAATATAGGTAATATCAAATTGATTAGAAAGCACAAAAACAGAAGCTCTCCAATATTGCAGGTGTGGAAGTAAGATAGCCAAAATAGCACTATATATCCATAGCCTCAAAGTGTACATTTCTATATAATTTTACTTTTATAAGTTATCTTAAGAAGGTATCTATGGACAATAATAACAGCACTACCTCTGTGACTACTATTACTACTTCTATAAGATTTTAAGTCCAAGGATATTTGTAGCAGCATTGTTTATAATAGTAAAAAAAATCCAAACAATCTAAATGTCTCACAATCTAGGACTGTTAAATACATTTTGATATGTGCACCTAATTAAATTAGCAAAAAAAAAATTATTTGAATAAATGAGACAAATGTCTTATACAGATTAAACATCAAAACAGAAAGTTTGTTAAAACATTGAACTGTTAAGTATTTGTAGTAGTTGAACTGTGCCAACCAGATCCTTCTGGGGAAGAAAGGTGTATTCCCCCTGCTGTTTGGGACTGCTGCTGGCAGACAGCTCTCTGCTGTCAACCCTTTACAGGAATTGCCTTAGCTAGAAAGAGCTGCCCTGCCCGAGGTCATGCCCCTCCCTGCGCAACACACATCCAATTACTGAATGATACAGAAGGAGGGGTATAAAGGCCTGGGAAGAACTCAGCAGAACAATCCTAGTTGAACTTCTCCCTTTGCCAAACCTGCTCTGTCCCTTTACTTCCACAAGTGGAGATCCCAAGAGTACTCCATTTAAGACTAATAACAGTCCTGCAGTGCAAATTCAATCTCAGAATCTGCTTCCCAGGAAATCTGGTCTGCAATACTATGAAAATTTTAAAACCCTACATCTTCTTAAGTAACTTTTCCCTTAATAAGAAAATGAAAATGTGAAAGCATTGCATGTCATTCTAGAAAATGTGCAATTTGGTCATAGCAGTGCTTAAAAGACACTTTTAGCCTTAAATGAATTTCTTAGAAAACAATGAAGATGAAAAAAAAATGAGCCAAGCCTTCAACTCAAGAAGCTAAACACAAATAAACAAATAAAACCCCACAAAAAAACCCTCCACACATGCAAAAAAGAAAAGATATCTAAATAAAACTGAGGAGGGCAGTACTAAGGACAAAGGCAGAAAGTAATGATCTAGCCTCCAAAACAAAACAACTGAACAATTAGTTAATAAAACCAAAATCTCTTCTTGTTGAAAAAAATAATAAGGTAGATAATTCTTTGAGGAGGAAATGAGAGATAGAGATAAATAAAGAAGGAAGAAGAGGGGAGAAGAGGAAAAAGAATAGGAGAAGAAAGAGGAGGAGCAAAAAGAACAGGAAAAAGAGGAAGAGGAGGAGGAGAAACAAAAATATTAGAAATAAAAAAGGGATATAACTAGAAATGCAAGAGATTTATTAAATCATGAGGGAATAAGATATTTAATTCTACAGCACTACATTTGAAAGCCTAGATGAAATGGAATGTTTTTGAGAAAATATTAATTATCAAAAGTGATTCAACAATCCAATAATTTCACTTCTGGGTATTTATCCAAAGAAAACTAAACTACTAATTCAAAAAGATAAATGCACCCCTATGTTCATTGCAGCACTACTAGAAATAGTCAATATATGGAAGCTACCAGATGTCCATCGATAGATGAGTGGGTAACGAAGATGTGGTATTTGAAATCATACTTAGTAGTAAAAAAGAATGCAATTTTGCCACTTGCAACAACATGGATGAATTTAGAGGATATTATCCTAAGTGAAATTAGATAAAAAGATAAGTACTATTATTTAACAGATGTGAAATCCAAAAAATAAAAAACACACATACACATACACAAACAAAACAAAATAGAAAGACTCATAGATACAGAGAACAAATTGATAATTGCCAGAGGGAGGGGGTAAGGATAAGTGAAAAAGATGAAGGAGAATAAGAGATATAAACTTCCAGTAATAAGTCACACATATACAATGTACAACACAGGGAATTTAGTCAATAATATCATATTAACTTTCTGTGGTGACCTATGGTTACTACCTTATTGTGATCACATCAAAAGGTATATAAACATTCAATCACAGTTGTACTTCTGAAACTAATATAAAACTGTATCAACTACATTTTAATTAAAAAAAAACTGATTCAAGAAGTAGAGAAGCCTGACTGGTCCAATAATATGTGATGAAATTGAATTAAAATATTAAAAACTCTCCCCAACCAGGCAGTGGCACAGTGGATAGAGCTTTGAACTGGGATGCTGAGGACTCAGGTTTGAACCCTTGAGGTCACTGGCTTGAGTGCAGACTCATCAGTCTTGAGCGCAGGGTTGTCAGCTTGAGCATGGGATCATAGACATGACCCCATGGTCTCTGGCTTGAGCCCAAAGGCTGCTGGCTTAAAGCCCAAGGTTGTTGGTTCGAGCAAGGAATCACTGGCTCAAGCAAGGTGTCACTGGCTCAGCTAGAGACCCCAGGGTCAAGGAACATATGAGAAAGCAATCAATGAACAACTAAAGTGCCGCAACTATGAGTTGATGTTTCTCATCCCTCTTCTTCCTGTCCCTTTCTCTTTCTCAAAATAATAATAATAATAATAATAAAATATAATTTAAATTTTAAAATGAAATAAAGAAATAAAATCTCCTTGCCCGACCTTCCTGGTTCAGGCAGTATTATGGACAAGTTATAAGAATCATCTAGGAACAGATAATTCTTCCCTTATATAATTGTTCCAGGGCACAGAAAAAGATGTTAAGTTACAATTTATTTTATAAGGTCAGTATAACCTGGTTACAAAAACTAAATAAGGACAGCACAAATAAAAATAAATTATAGACAACCTCTTTACTAAATTAAGCACCCCTCCCCATAAAATAACTAAATCCAGTTAAGTATTAAAAGAACAATATATCGAGTTCATTCCAGGAAAGCAAGTATGAATCAAGATTATAAAACTTACCAATATAATATACTTTTAGACAGAATAAAAGAAAAATTCATATGACCATCTTAATATAGTCAGAAAAAAAACTATAAAATCTGATATTAAAGTATGATGCAAAAGCAAATGCACCTCTAAGCATATTAGCAGGTAAATGGAACCTCCTTTACTTTATAATAGCTATTAACCAAAACCCCACAGCAAACTATATTTAAGTGGCAAAATATTACTAGGGATGTGATGTACCACGTGATGACTATAGTTAGCATTGCTGTGTGATACATAAGAAAGATGTCAAGAGAGTAGATCCTAAGAGTTCTCATCACAAAGAAAAACATTTTATCCCTTTTCTTTTCTTTCTTTTTCTTTTTCTGTATATGAGATAATGGGCGTTAACTAAACTTACTGCAGTAATCATTTCACAATAGATGTCAGTGAAACCATTGTGCTGTACACCCTAAACTTATATAGTGCTGTATGTCAATTATATCTAAATAAAGATGGGAAAAATAAAAATGAGAAAAATAGGCAAAAAGACAAGATACTCTGGGAAGTAGTAAATGTATACTTATTTTAAAAAAATAAATGGCAAAATAATAGAAACAATACCATTAAAAGCAACAACAAAATAAGAATGCACGATCCTGGCGGGTTGGCTCAGTGGATAGAGTGTTGGCCTGGTGTGCGGATGTAATTCCCTATCAGGGTACACATGAGAAGCAATCATCTTCCTCTTCCCTCCTCCCCTTCTTTCTCTTCTGCTCCTGCAGCTAGTGGCTCCATTGGTTTGAGCATTGCCCTGAGTGCTGAAGATAGATTGGTTGGTTCGCATCAGCCCCAGACAGGGTTGCCGGGTAGATCCAGTTGGGGCACATGTGGGAGTCTGTCTCTATATCTCTTTTCCTGTCACTTACAAAAAAAAGACTGTGCATTAAGATGTTTACAGTTCATCCGTGTACTAGAGGCCTTAGACAATTTAATTAAATGAGAAGAAATAAGAGGTGTACATATTAGAATAGGAAAGATAAAATGGTCACAATTTTTAAATGATATGATACTATACTAAGAAAAAACAACATAATATCCCTGGCCAGATAGCTCGGTTGGTCAGAGCATTGTCCAGATGCACAGAGGTTGTGGGTTTGATTCCTGGTCAAGGCACATACAGGAACAGATCAATGTTTCTGTCTCTCCTCTCTCTCTCTCTCCCCCCCTTCCTCTCTCTCTGAAATCAATAAATAATTTTTATAAAACCAAGAGAGTGAAATAACAAACTATTATACAATATTGTAAAGTTAGAGTAATAAAATCTCCCTAATGCAGTTATAATAATTATTAGAACTTATAGGAGGAAATGTATTTTAGAAAAACTTAGAATTCTATGTAATATTTTTTATTTTTTATTTTTTTGTATCTATGTAATATTTTAATGGTGCAAATATATGTATGTACCTGCAGAAAGAGAGATGAAACGATGTGCACAACATAGTAGTTACCTCCAAGGACACAAAGAAATTGGAAATTTGGATTCCATTATTTGTAATGTTTTAATTCTTTTAAAAAAGATAATGCATTATTTACATAATTTTAAAAATATAAAGGGAATTTCATATTTTTACCATCATGGTCTGTTTCTTTCTGTTTTCTCTGGCACAACCCAAATTAATCTTCTCAAAGTTTACCTATGTTGGTTAGAGACCGAGCCTTAGGGCACATTGACTTGAAGGTAGATAGCCAAGCAGTTACTGTATGGAGCACTAATCTGTGTACTACATAGAAACGTGTAGTGGTTGGAGGCTGACATTGTGAATAATGCACATTATATATCTTTTTGTACTTTATGAGTATAATTGTGTATATGTGTATTTCAGCATTTGGAACTATGCATTAATATACACCATGGTTAAATAAAGGAATTACTTACACCCAGAGTTCTTCTCCATCGGAATTGTTATTCTGTACCTCATAGTGGACTCTTTCTATCTTCTATTTATCCTATCTTTTCTTGTAAAGTTTGGTTAAAATAATAATATTCAATTATGCTTTTACAATTACCTACCTCTTGCTATATGTAAATTACTCTACTAGGAGGTAAAGGGGATGCAGGAATGAATGGCGACTGATCTCAGCCTTGGGCAAACTGAGAGCGCACTGGGCACCACAGAGCAGCTGTAGGACTGAGCTGTATGAATGAAGGCTGGCAGAGCTCACAGACAGAAGAGCTCAGCACACAGTCATGCTCATGTGGTTGATGGACAAGAAAGGACAGAGGAGAGAAAAGACTCTTGTTTACTAAATGTATGGGACATACTTGCATAGGAGGGAGCAACTGCTGAAACAAAAACTGGAAGACTCTTAAGTTGGGTCTAATTTAAAAGAGTTTGTTCATGCTGAGATTATTTCTTACATTTTTAATGTCACTAAAAATTATAGCTAATAAATTCCTCAGTTCAAACTAATCAGGAGTGTGCTATTTCATTTCCCCCAAACCTTCCAAACTCATGAGCCCTATTCACTCATGGGTGTGTATCGGTGGGGAGGGGATGAGATGTCAAGAGGTGAGAAGAGCATCTCTTCGAGTGTTCCTTTGTACCACTGGTTTCTGCTGGGAACAAAGTGCCAACACTATCCTACACCTGGACACCTAGATCTGTCAAAAATGTCAGAAAAGAGTGGAGCCTTGCAGTCCAACACACCTGGGTCTGCATCTCATCCATGTTTCCTAGATTTGTGGCCTTAAGCACATTACCTATTCTTACTGGATCTATCTGTCTGAACCCATGTTTCCTCAGCTAGAAAATTGAAATAGTGATATCACCTTACAGAGAAGGATTAAACATCATCAATACAGATTTCCTAGCACAGTGCCTGGCACATGGGGCTCAACAGATGTTAATTTCCTTCCTCTCTTTTTAATCAAATACTTGTAAATGTGCCAGGATTCCCTGATACCTTTAATGCCTTTTATAATGGGGACAGGGGTTTAAGTTAAGAGAAAGGAGGAATCTAGGGATGAAAAGTCTTAGGCCTCAATTTAAAGAGGAAGATGGAAGAAAAAGATGATGCTTTTCAGAATTAGCTGTAAAAGATTAAATGGTGTAAATGTTCCCTTTTACCCCTAATAAGCAATTACTGAATAAAACAAAAAACAATGACCTGGGAACTTTGTGGCAACTTGTGCTTGCAGGTGTTGGGAGCAGCTGGCTGTGTGAGTTAGGTTAGAATACTGGAGGGTTTGGTAAATGAGCACAGACTTAGTCATGTGGCTGAATGAGTTTAACAAATTATAGTCCAACCAGAGAGATTGACCTCCCTGAGTAAATCACTTTGAACTAGACAAAAACAGACAATAGAAACCAGCCCCAGCAGCAGCAGCAGAAGAAGAAGAAGAAGAAGAAGAAGAAGAAGAAGAAGAAGAAGAAGAAGAAAAGAAGAAACTCATTTGATTTGATTGACATTGTTGTGATCAGAACATGAAATCACATCCTGAGTTTAGTAAGGTCAGAATAATATCCTGATGTTGATGGAATCACATGCATTTATAAAGTTCTCCAATCACTCACTAGCTGTGACTTTTCTTTAACAATATAAATATATCTACTCTCAAACTTCCTCCCACCTACATCCACCTCCAAAATGAAGTAACAGATTTTCCTCATTTTCTCAATGGAAATGTCTTTATCCAGATTCAGTATGCTTGCTAATTGGTATTATTTACCTCTGACCTCCTTCCTTCTCCAAAATTTGAATACCAAATCAGAAACCAGCCTACCAGGTTTTGTTATGTTATCTATCAGCTCTGTTCATTTCTTTTTATTTCATTCCTTGTGACAGCATCTCCAGTTTTCAGATAACAGCCCCCTAATTGGCCTCAGTATCTGCCTTTAGTCTTCATAATTTCCTCACTTTATTTTAATCTGCTCTGCGTATAAGCACTTTACTCTACAAAAGCTACTAGCTTCAATTATTCTTTTCCTCAAGAACCAACAGTTCCTTCTTACTGACTATCTGTTTGTGTCTAGTTTCTTTTCCAGGCATTCAAAATCCTTTATCATTTGGTCTGACCCAATCTCCCACTAGTTCTGGGCAAGACAGTGAAAAACTTGGGACTACGGGCGATAGTTGTCATGGACTCTTTCTGATGACAGTTGGGATTCTGGGGTAAAAAGGAAGCAAATAGTGTCAATAGTAGATGTAGCTTTCTGGGTGATGATTCATCTTATGCTGAAAGGGGGGATTCATGTCTAGTGATGAAAGGCTTGTATCTCATGAGCATGTCCCCTCATCTCATAAATGGGGGACATTTATTTGCCTAGAGGCTGATGGGGAAGAGAATCAAAGATCTGAAATAATAACATAAATCTATCCAAAGTATAGAATTGCTGGTAAAATAAAACAAACTTGAGAGGGGAGGCGCCTGCTGACACAAATCTATACACATATATATAGGTTTACAAAGAGTACTAGAAATTGTACTTATGGGCTGATATGTCTACATGGGAATATATCTTTGGGCCCAAAATTGGTTTATAATGCATGACCCTAAAGACAGGGCACCTAGAATATCTTATGAGTGAGCAGAAAAGGAGCATGGAACGCATGTGCCATCATCGTGAGCATTTTTTGTAGGCCACTTGGCCACAAGGAAGAAGTACAGGGTGCATTCCTGTTCTGGTACAAGGGAAGTTGAAGCAGTGAAAAGGAATTGCTACTAGCCAAACATTTGCAGAAAATCTCATCTGGCTAGATAGAATAATGTAAATGTAAATGTTTTTATTTCCCTTCTTGACATGAAGTCATGAAGCTTAACTGGATGAACTGCTCTGGACCTCATTCTGACCAACAAAAAGACCCTGCTTTCTGAAGCAGGCGAAAGAGAAAGCTTAGGAGAAAGAAGCTACTCCAACTCAGAGGTTATGATTGTCCAGAAGGAGAAGCTTGGCTGTAATAAATAGCAAGAAACTCTAGATTAAGGCTAAAACAAGAGGGTAAAGGAATGGTCCTTTATAAAAATAAAAGTGCCTTTAGGAATAATCCATGGGTTCATATCTGAAAAGGACATTTCAAAATAAGGGAGAGGAAAGGCATGCAATAAAAAAATGAATAAGAAGATGGCACAGACTTATAAGAAAAGAATAGCTCAAAATGATCTGAAAATAATAAGAGACATAAACAAACAAAAACTATTGGCCGAGAGAGAGAGAGAGATCAGGGGAAGCTTGGAAAGTGGACTGGTTAATATCAGAGCAAGAAGAGCAAAGAATAGCTTGGACTACCACTTGGGAACAAGGATGACCAGGAGAACTTCTAGTGGAGGTTATTGAATGCTTCTATTAATGAATTTTGGAGAACAGAAACAACAGCAAAAAGCCAAAGGTCTAGCAGCAAGCAAATCTAATCTTATCTCCATTATCAAAAAAATGGAAGACTATAGATTATACAAAGTATAAACAGTGTGAGCATGATACTAGTCTTAGCCAAGAATCCATATCATATTTTGAAATGACTCTAAAATAAAAATCACATATAATCTCACCACCAACCATAACTACAATTGACATTTTGCTATAAATTCTTTCTAGAAGTTTCCTGAGTATGGGTGCATGCATTTAAATGTTTTTTGAACTTTAAAAAATTTTGTTTCAGGCCCTGGCCAGTTGGCTCAGTGGTAGAGCGTCGACCTGGCATGCAGGAGTCCTGGGTTCGATTCCCGGCCAGGGCACACAGGAGAGGCGCCCATCTGCTTCTCCACCCCTCCCCATCTCCTTCCTCTCTCTCTCTCTTCCCCTCCCACAGCCAAGGCTCCATTGGAGTAAGGTTGGCCCTGGCACTGAGGATGGCTCTGTGGCCTCTGCCTCAGGCGCTAGAATGGCTCTGGTTGCAACAGAGCAACGCCCCAGATGGACAGTGTTGCCCCCTGGTGAGCATGCCGGGTGGGTCCCAATCAGGCGCATGCAGGAGTCTGTCTGGCTGACTCCCTGTTTCCAACTTCAGAAAAATACAAAAAAAGAAGGATAAAAAAAAAAATTTTGTTTCACTTAACAATATATGGTGTCATTATTTAGTGTTGTTAAACATTCTTCCACATAGATTATTGTTTTCCATGGCTACCCAGTATCTTATTGTATAAAGAGACCATATTTTATTACTTGTTGCCGATGTTACTGTTCATTTTTTATTATTTATTTCTAATGGTTAAGACTATGACGTTTACTATTTCTTCTTTGAGGAACTTGAGTTTTCTTTGTAACCTAATACAGAATAAATTTTTGTATGTTCCATAAACTATGGAAAAGATATTTCATTCTCTGTGTTTTAGGTACTATGCAACATATATATTTTTAAAAATTGTATTCATTACATTACATAATTCTTGTACTTTTATTATTTTGTATGATTATTCACTATAAGAAAACCTGAAGACGTCAGAGTAATGGCGCGGTAGGAAGCGATACTGATAAATCTCCCCCAAAACTCTACAAGATCTTCAACCAGAAACAGAAAAACCTATCCTTGGAGCCTCCAGATGTTTCACAATACACCCGAAGGTATAGTCGAGCAAAAAATTGGCTAAATATATAATCAAACCCTGAAGGAAATAGGGAGTAAGAAATGCTCCGCCTTCCTCACTAAACTAAATAGGGCTGCTTTCACTGGGAACTGAGAGTATAGAAACTAAGGCGGGCAAAGGGGGTGAATAGCTCCAGGCTACGGCACAAACGGCTGAACCAGGCTGTGGTACGGAGATCCAAGCCGAGGAAAAACTGTGCCTGTGGCAACCCAGTTAATACAAGCTAACACTTGCACCAAACCCAGACAAAGAAAGACAAGTGGTGCAGCCATTTTCCCCAATCTCCTGGTCGGCACGCAGATAGTGAGCGAGAGATTTCTTCAAAAGCCCCGGGAGTGGGTGCCCGTGTTATCCCACAGAGAGGCAGAGTCAGAGGCCTTGGTGTGGGCCAAAAGCGGAATCTCCGGGTCACCCCAGCGCCCTGAAAAAGCCACGCACGGGGAGGGAGCGAGAGCCAATTCCAACACTGGAACTTTTCCGTGCGGGCGGGGGTTTCATTCAAAGTGTGAGGAGGCCTGTCTGATATCCTGGTCTGCGTGCACGGAGAGTGGGCAAGAGATTCCTCTGAGCGCCTCAGCGGTGGGTGCCTGTGTTATCCCACAGAGGGGCAGAGTCAGGGGCCTTTATGCGGGCCAAAAGCGGAATCTCTAGGCCACCCCAGCACCCTGAAAGAGCCGCGCATGGGGAGGGAGCAAGACCCAATTCCAATGCTGGAACTTTTCCGTATGGGCAGGGGTTTCACTCAGAGGGTGAGGCGGCCAGCCTGATATCCTGGTCTGCGCACAGATAGTGAGCGAGAGTTTCCTCCAAGTGCCCCGGGAGTGGGTGCCCACCCATGTTACTGGACAGAGTGGCAGAGCCAGAGGTCTTTGAGTGGGCGGAAGCCAGCCTGATTATGCTAGCAGTTGACTGAGCCTTACCCAGAGCCCTGTGCTGAGTGGGAATAGAGTGGGGAGTTGCCAGCTCTTTGAGCCTCTTACTATCGAGGCAGAGGCAGCAGCAACCCCATAGCTGGATTATCAGGCTACTAATTGAAGAAGGAAAGACTAGGAGAGAGGCTCCAGGAACATGGACTCTCTCACTGTCGGAGCTTATAAATGCTAATGAGCCTCGACTGCCAACGAGACTGAAGCACAATACATGACATTGCCATAGAGACTTATCAACTGCAAACCTCTACCTGAGCATGCCAAAGAGGCAGAACCCGGGGTACAGAGTCACCAACCAGGAAGAGGGAGAGAAAAGAAAAAGCAAGAAGATAACCTCTCAAAATCAAGAATAATCCACAGACTTTATAACCTATCCCATTTTATTATATTTGTTTGTTTGTTTCTCTTATCTTCATTCTTGATTTTTTTCTCCTCCTCCAATTTGGTCGTTTAACTCTCTGCCGGTCTTACTCTCTCCTCTCCTTGAACTACACTACCCATAAGTGTTACATCTCCCATTATCTTTTCTTTCCTCATCCTTTCTCTCTATGAGGGTTGCACTCCAAAACCCTTAACTCTCTCTCTATCTCCTCTTTTTTCTATTTTCTTCTTTTAGTGGTACCCTCTTTTTTTTCTCTCTCTCTCTCTTTTCTCCCTCTATTAGTTTCTTCCTTTCTCCTTTATGTCTCCTCTCATTCAAACCTCAATAATGAACAAATTATCTTATTTGGGACTCAAACTTATGTTTGTGGCATTTTGGGGTTTTTTTACTTCACCTTTTTAACTCACTAGCAGTGCTCCCATTCCTGGCTCTCCATTTTATCTAGTTCTTGTTCCACTAAATACAATAGTAATTTTTTAATTTGTCCCCCATTTTCCTGTTTCCCTCTTATTCCTCTCATCATAACTCTTAGTCAACCAACACCTAAAAGCAAATAATTTTATTCTTGACCCAAATTTTTTCCTTATTTGCTTTTTGTGGGTCCATACACCCCCCCTTTTTTTCCCCTTTATTACTTCTCCCTAATTCAGGCCCTCCATTACAGGCATTGTTTGTTCAATATAATTCACAGTTCACCACAAAATTTTCTCAAGAAAGAGGGGAGAGGAGAGGAGAGGAAAAAAGGAGGGGGGGGGAATAATTTTCTTTTTTTTAAATTTTAATTTAATTTAATTTTTTTATTTAATTATTAATTAAAAAAAACAACTCTTTTTGATTTTTTATTTTTTTTAACTTTTTATTCTTTATTAAATCTCATTAATACTATCAACAAAACCACCCTCAGATGCCATTAAGGAAGAGAAAATCGAATATCATGGATACAAAAGAAAGAGAGGTAACACAGATAGATGAGGAAAAATCTATGGAGAAAAAATTTAATATATTGAAAACCTTGGAGTTAAACAACAGAGAATTTAAAATAGAAATCCTAAAAATACTCAGAGACATACAAGAAAACACAGAAAGGCAATTTAGGGAGCTCAGAAAACAACTCAATGAACACAAAGAATATATTTCCAAGGAAATTGAAACTATAAAAACAAATCAAACAGAGATGAAAAACTCAATTCATGAGCTGAAAAATGAGGTAACAAGCTTAGCTAATAGAACAGGCCAGATAGAAGGTAGGATTAGTGAAATAGAAGACAAGCAACTTGAGGCACAACAGAGAGAAGAAGAAAGAGACTCAAAAATTAAAAAAAAAATGAGATAGCCCTACAGGAATTATCTGATTCCTTCAAAAAGAATAACATAAGAATAATAGGTATATCAGAGGGAGAAGAGAGAGAAAATGGAATGGAGAACATACTCAAACAAATAATAGATGAGAAATTCCCAAGCCGGTGGAAAGAACTAAAGCCTCAAATTCAAGAAGCAAACAGAACTCCCAGTTTTCTTAACCCCAATAAACTTACTCCAAGACACATCATAATTAAATTGGCACAAACCAATGGCAAAGAAAAAATTCTCAAGGCAGCCAGAAAAAGAAGAATACAACATATAAAGGAAGGCCCATTAAATTATCATCCGATTTCTCAACAGAAACTCTACAAGCTAGAAGAGAGTGGACCCCAATATTTAAAGTCCTGAAAGAGAGGAACTTTCAGCCACGAATACTATACCCATCAAAGCTATCCTTCAAATATGAAGGAGAAATAAAAACATTAACAGATACAGAAAAGATGAGGGAATTTATCATCAGAAAACCCTCACTCCAGTAATTACTAAAGGGGGTTCTCCAATCAGATACAAAGAACAACAACAAAAAAACAAAGCCACAAGTAAAAGCTCCAAGAAGAACAAAATAAAACCAAATTTAAACTGTGACAACAACAAAAAGAAAGGGAGGGAGAGGATGGGGATTAACAGTAGCAAAGGACGATGGAGTGCAAAAGTACTCACAAAATAGTGCACTACAATGAACAGGGTAGGAACCCTTTTCATTACTTAAAGGTAACCACCATTGAAAAAACCACCACAGAAGTACATGATTTAAATAAGATAGCAACAGAGGAAAGATGTATGGAATACAACCAAATAAAAACAAAAGATAGAAAAACGAAAGAGAAGGATCAAACAAGACACAAAACTAACAGAAAGCAATCTATAAAATGGCAATAGGGAACTCACAAGTGTCAATAATTACACTAAATGTAAATGGATTAAACTCACCAATAAAAAGGCACAGAGTAGCAGAATGGATTAAAAAAGAAAATCCAACTGTATGCTGCTACAAGAAACTTATCTACATAACAAGGATAAAAACAAATTCAAAGTGAAAGGCTGGAAAACAATACTCCAAGCAAATAACATCCAAAAAAAAGCAGGCGTAGCAATACTCATATCTGATAGTGCTGACTACAAGACAGCAAAAGTACTCAGAGACAAAAATGACCATTTCATAATGGCTAAGGGGACACTGAATCAAGAAGACATAACAATTCTTAATATATATGCACCAAACCAAGGAGCACCAAAATATATAAGACAGCTACTTATTGACCTTAAAACAAAAACTGACAAAAATACAGTCATACTTGGAGACCTCAATACACCGCTGACGGCTCTAGATCGGTCATCCAAACAGAGAATCAACAAAGATATAGTGGCCTTAAACAAAACACTAGAGCACCTGGATATGATAGACATCTACAGGACATTTCATCCCAAAGTGACTGAGTATACATTTTTCTCCAGTGTACATGGATCATTCTCAAGAATTGACCATATGTTGGGCCACAAAAGCAACATCAGAAAATTCAGAAAAATTGAAGTTTTACCAAGCATATTTTCTAATCATAAAGCCTTGAAACTAGAATTCAACTGCAAAAAAGAGGAAAAAAATCCCACAAAAATGTGGAAACTAAACAACATACTTTTAAATAATGAATGGGTCAAAGAAGAAATAAGTGCAGAGATCAAAAGACATATACAGACAAATGAAAATGACAATACAACATATCAGAATCTATGGGAAGCAGCAAAAGCAGTGATAAGAGGGAAGTTCATATCACTTCAGGCATATATGAACAAACAAGAGAGAGCCCAAGTGAACCATTTAACTTCACATCTTAAGGAACTAGAAAAAGAAGAACAAAGACAACACAAAACCAGCCGAAGAAAGGAGATAATAAAAATCAGAGCAGAAATAAATGAAATACAGAACAGAAAAACTATAGAAAAAATTAATAGAACAAGGAGCTGGTTCTTTGAAAAGATCAACAAAATTGACAAACCCTTGGCAAGACTTAGCAAGGAAAAAAGAGAAAGAACTCATATAAACAAAATCCAAAATGAAAGAGGATAAATCACCACGGACACCGTAGATATACAAAGAATTATTGTAGAATACTATGAAAAACTTTATGCCACTAAATTCAACAACTTAGAAGAAATGGATAAATTCCTAGAACAATACAACCTTCCTAGACTGAGTCAAGAAGAAGCAGAAAGCCTAAACAGACCTATTAGTAGAGAAGAAATAGAAAAAAACATTAAAAACCTCCCCAAAAATAAAAGTCCAGGCCCAGACGGCTATGCCAGCAAATTTTATCAAACATTCAAAGAAGACTTGGTTCCTATTCTACTGAAAGTCTTCCAAAAAATTGAAGAAGAAGCAATACTTCCAAACACATTTTATGAGGCCAACATAACCCTCATACCAAAACCAGGCAAGGATGGCACAAAAAAAGAAAACTACAGACCAATATCTCTAATGAATACAGATGCTAAAATACTAAACAAAATACTAGCAAATCGAATACAACAACATATTAAAATAATAATACATCATGATCAAGTGGGATTCATCCCAGAATCTCAAGGATGGTTCAACATACATAAAAGGGTTAACGTAATACACCATATCAACAAAACAAAAAACAAAAACCACATGATCTTATCTTTCGATAAAATACAACACAATTTTTTATGTTTAAGACTCAACAAAATGGGTATAGAAGTAAAATATCTCCACATGATAATGGCCATATATGATAAACCATCAGCTAACATCATATTAAATGGCACAAAACTGAAGGTTTTCCCCCTTAAATCAGGAATAAGACAGGATTGTCCACTCTCTCCACTCTTATTTAATGTGGTACTAGAGGTTGTAGCCAGAGCAATGAGACAAGACAAAGAAATAAAACGCATCCATATCGAAAAAGAAGAAGTAAAGGTATCACTTTTTGCAGATGATATGATCCTGTACATCGAAAACCCCAAAGAATCCACAAAAAGACTACTAGAAACAGTAAGCCAATACAGTAAGGTCGCAGGATACAAAATTAACATACAGAAGTCAATAGCCTTTCTATATGCCAACAATGAAACATTTGAGAACAAACTCAAAAGAATAATCCCTTTCACGATTGCAACAACAACAACAAAAAATACCTAGGAATAAACATAACAAAGAATGTAAAGGACTTATATAATGAAAACTATAAACTATTGTTAAGGGAAATCGAAAAACATATAATGAGATGGAAGAATATTCCTTGTTCTTGGTTAGGAAGAATAAATATAATTAAGATGGCCATATTACCCAAAGCAATATACAAATTTAATGCAATTCTCATCAAAATTCCCATGACATTTTTTAAAGAAATGGAGCAAAAAATCATCAGATTTATATGGAACTATAAAAAATCCCAAATAGCCAAAGCAATCCTAAAGAAAAAGAATGAAGCTGGGGGCATTACAATACCTGACTTCAAACTATATTATAGGGCCACAACAATCAAAACAGCATGGCATTGGCCCTGGCCGGTTGGCTCAGTGGTAGAGCGTTGGCCTGGCATGCAGAAGTCCTGGGTTCGATTCCCAACCAGGGCACACAGGAGAGGCGCCCATCTGCTTCTCCACCCCTCCCACTCTCCTTCCTCTCTGTCTCTCTCTTCCCCTCCCGCAGCGAGGCTCCTTTGGAGCAAGGATGGCCCGGGTGCTGGGGATGGCTCCTTGGCCTTTGCCCCAGGAGCTAGAGTGGCTCTGATCGGAGGGGCAGAGCATCGCCCCCTGGTGGGCAGAACGTCGCCCCCTGGTAGGCGTACGGGGTGGATCCGGGTCGGGAGCATGCGGGAGTCTGTCTGACTGTCTCTCCCCGTTTCCAGCTTCAGAAAAATACAAAAAAACCCCAGCATGGTATGGGCAGAAAAATAGACACTCAGACCAATGGAACAGAATAGAAAATCCAGAAATAAAACCACATATATATAGTCAAATAATTTTTGATAAAGGGGCCAACAACACACAATGGAGAAAAGAAAGCCTCTTCAATAAATGGTGCTCGGAAAACTGGAAAGCCACATGCAAAAGAATAAAACTGGACTACATACAACCATTATGGAAGAAAGTATGGTGGTTCCTCAAAAAACTGAAAATAGAACTACCGTATGACCCAGCAATCCCTCTACTGGGTATATACCCCAAAAACTCAGAAACATTGATACGTAAAGACACATGCAGCCCCATGTTCATTGCAGCATTGTTCACAGTGGCCAGGACATGGAAACAACCAAAAAGCCCATCAATAGATGACTGGATAAAGAAGATGTGGCACATATACACTATGGAATACTACTCAGCCATAAGAAATGATGACATCGGATCATTTACAGCAAAATGGTGGGATCTTGATAACATTATACGAAGTGAAATAAGTAAATCAGAAAAAACCAGGAACTGCATTATTCCATACGTAGGTGGGACATAAAAGTGAAACTAAGAGACATTGATAAGAGTGTGGTGGTTATGGGGGGAGGGGGGAAAGGGAGAGGGAAAGGGGGAGGGGGAGGGGCACAAAGAAAACTAGATAGAAGGTGACAGAGGACAATCTGACTTTCGGTGATGGGTATGCAACATAATTGAAAGACAAGATAACCTGGACTTGTTGATCTTTGAATATATGTAAACTGATTTATTGATGTCGCCCCATTAAAAAAATAAAATTATAAAAAACAAAACAAAAAAACCCCCCAAAAAAACCTGGACTACAGTTTGTCCCCCTGTACTAAAATTAACTCAAAATGGATCAAAGATCTAAACATAAGACTTGAAATAATAAAGTACATAGAAGAAGACATAGGTACTAAACTCATGGACCTGGGTTTTAAAGAGCATTTTATGAATTTGACTCCAAAGGCAAGAGAAGTGAAGGCAAAAATTAATGAATGGGACTACATCAGACTAAGAAATTTTTGCTCAGCAAGAGAAACTGATAACAAAATAAACAGACAGCCAACTATAATGGGAAATGATATTTTCAAACAGCAGCTCAAATAAGGGCCTAATATCCAAAATATACAAAGAACTCATAAAATTCAACAACAAACAAACAAACAATCCAATAAGAAAATGGGAAGAGGACATGAACAGACACTTCTCTCAGGAAGAAATACAAATGGCCAACAGATATATGAAAAGATGCTCATCTTCTTTAGTTATTAGAGAAATGCAAATCAAAACTGCAATGAGATACCACCTCACGCCTGTTAGATTAGCTATTATTAACAAGACAGGTAATAGCAATGTTGGAGAGGCTGTGGAGAAAAAGGAACCCTCATACACTGTTGGTGGGAATGTAAAGTAGTACAACCATTATGGAAGAAAGTGTGGTGGTTCCTCAAAAAACTGAAAATAGAACTACCTTATGACCCAGCAATCCCTCTACTGGGTATATACCCCCAAAACTCAGAAACATTGATACGTAAAGACACATGCAGCCCCATGTTCATTGCAGCATTGTTCACAGTGGCCAGGACATGGAAACAACCAAAAAGCCCATCAATAGATGAACTGGATAAAGAAGATGTGGCACATATACATTATGGAATACTACTCAGCCATAAGAAATGATGACATCGGATCATTTACAGCAAAATAGTGGGATCTTGATAACATTATACGAAGTGAAATAAGTAAATCAGAAAAAACCAGGAACTGCATTATTCCATACGTAGGTGGGACATAAAAGTGAGACTAAGAGACATTGATAAGAGTATGGTGGTTACGGGGGGAGGGGGGAGAGGGAGAGGGAAAGGGGGAGGGGGAGGGGCACAAAGAAAACTAGATAGAAGTTGACAGAGGACAATCTGACTTTGGGTGATGGGTATGCAACATAACTGAATGACAAGATAACCTGGACTTGTTATCTTTCAATATATGTATCCTGATTTATTGAGGTCGCCCCATTAAAAAAATAAAATTATTAAAAAAAAAAAGAAAACCTGAGAATGGCATTTTGAAATCTTTCACTATTATTGTGTTTTGTATGCAATATGACCTTTTCATCCATTAACATTTATTGATGCATATATTTCCATGACAATATATTTCCACTGTGAACTAGACTCTTCATTTATATAAAACAACTCTCATTGTTCTGTTTAATGATATAGGTCTTAATTGCATTTTGTCTGATATTAACATCATAACATCTCTTTTAGTGTTTATTGCATCTGGATGCCATACCTTTTCTCAGCATTTTTCTTTTAATCTTTGCACATCATTTTGTTTTAAGAATGACTATGGTTTGCCTGACCTGTGGTGGTGCAGTGGATAAAGCATCGACCTGGAAATGCTGAGGTTGTTGGTTGGAAACCCTGGGCTTGCCTGGTCAAGGCACATATGGGAGTTGATGGTTCCAGCTCCTTCCCCTTTCTCTCTCTCTGTTTCTCTCCCTCTCTCTCTCCTCTCTAAAAATGAATAAATAAAATTAAAAAATATATATCTATAAAAAAGAAGCATCAATAAAAAAAAAGAATGACTACGGTGAAAAACATATGTTTGGATTTTAGTTTTGGACCTAATATAAAGACCTTTATTAAAAATAAGTTATAGGCCTTGGCTGGTTGCTCAGTGGATAGAGCATTGGCCTGGTGTATGGACGTCCCGGGTTCAATTCTCAGTCAGGGCACACAGAAGAAGTGACCATCTGCTTCTCTCCACCATCCTCTCCCTCTTCTCTCCCACAGCCAGTGGGTTAATTGGTTTGAGCATAGCTCTGGACGCTGAGTATAGCTCCGTTGGAGCGCATCAGCTTCAGGCACTAAAAATAGCTCAGTACTGAAACATCAGGCCCCAGATGGAGTTGCTGGGTGGATCCTGGTTAGGGCACAAGTGGGAGTCTGCCTCACTATCTCCCTTGCTCTCACCTAAAAAAAAAAAAAGGTTATTTAGCTGCTAGACTGGTGGTGGTGCAGTGGATAAAGCATTGACCTGGGATGCTGAAAACCTAGGTTCCAAACCTGGAGGTTGCTGGCTTGAGTGCAGGCTCACCAGTTTGAGCACAGGGTTGCCAGCTTGAGTGCAGGATCAACAACATAATTCCATGGTTTCTGGCTTGAAGCTCAAGGTTGCTGGCTTGAGCAAGGAGGTCACTGGCTAAGCTTGAGCCCTGCCACCTCTTGGTCAAGGCACATATGAGAAGCAATCAATGAACAACTAAAGTGCTGCAACTATGAGTTGATGCTTCTCATCTTTCTCCTCCCTCTCTCTCTTCCTTCCATTCTCTCACTAAAAAAAAAAAAAAAAAAAAAAAAAAAAAGGTTATTTAGTTAGTTCATTTATGTAAATTGTTATAACCGAGGTATTTGATTTCATCATTTCCATGCTCCTTCTAATTTTTTAAATATTTCCTTAGTATTTCCTTTATTTTCTGTCTTTTGCCATATAGTGTATATTTCCTTTGACCCCTTGGTTTAGAAGATAGATTAATGAAAAAAGGAATTATGCAACTATTATTTTCCAAATTTAAATGTAAAAATGAAATGACACCCTCATAACTGAACCAAGAAACTCAGAACATTTTATTTTTAGTGTCTCATCCTTTCCTAGAAACTGCAAACACTAGTTTTTTTTCAGGCTTTGAAAAATGTAATCTGGGGTTTCAAATTCAGGTTTGGTGTTTTATAACTTTTTGTAAGAATGCATATCTTCTCTTTGAATTTTACTTTGCATACTTGTTTTGAAACAGGATTTATAATAATTAGCTAGATCTCTCTTTTTAAATTGGCTTTAATGCTAACTGCCTGTCCTTTAAGACACTGCTTCCTCCACATTCTTAATTTGATTTTCTATAGAATAAACTCTGCTCATTAGTTCCACCTAATAGATTTTAATTCTGTTACTGTGCTCTAGTTCCCTTGCAGTTCTTGCATGTCTCATTCATATCTTTGCAAACCATATTTCACTTCATCTCAGCCTCTTCTGCTTCTCTCCTGATTTGTAGAGGTCATGGCTCCTTGCGCTTTTAAGAGGATTCCAGTCTCCTAAAATGCCCTTTGAGGCCCAGCTGGAGGAGCTCATTTATTTTCATTCTGTATGCTATTCTTTACTCCCTTATCTTGCATTTTCCCTTAGCTCCCGCTTTACTCTTTCCTCATTTTTAAAGAAGGAAGTATTCTATAGACCAGATGCTTGTCAAATAGCAGGTCTTGAGTCTTGTTCTCCCTGAATACTGAGTTGATAGTGGCAGGTGGTTGTATACAGCACCCGGGCTACATCGAGTTTCCAGAATAAATTATCCTTTTCTCTTACTGCCAAGTCAGTTTCTACTTTTTGGAATGTATGACAATTTTCTTTAAATGTGATCAAAGTTTCTCAATATTTCCTAAGCATTTCAATAGATATATACTTGAGTGTGAAGTCAAGTATATCTTTATTGCACCAAGTTTCTTATATCCTTAAAATTCTTTACTCACTCATTTGTTTTTTCACTCCATATGTTGAGGATTGATAGAAATAGATTGTTTTCCTCTGTGATTGTTTTTTTTTTTTTTTTTTTTTTTTTTTTTTTGTATTTTTCTGAAGCTGGAAACGGGGAGAGACAGTCAGACAGACTCCCGCATGCGCCCGACCGGGATCCACCCGGCACGCCCACCAGGGGCGATGCTCTGCCCCTCCGGGGCGTCACTCTGCCGCGACCAGAGCCACTCTAGCGCCTGGGGCAGAGGCCAAGGAGCCATCCCCAGTGCCCGGGCCATCTTTGCTCCAATGGAGCCTTGGCTGCGGGAGGGGAAGAGAGAGACAGAGAAGAAGGAGGGGTGGGGGTGGAGAAGCAAATGGGCGCTTCTCTTATGTGCCCTGGCCGGGAATCGAACCTGGGTCCCCCGCACGCCAGGCCAACGCTCTACCGCTGAGACAACCGGCCAGGGCCTGTGATTGTGTTTTGACAATATCATTTTATGTACTTTGAAATTTATGTTATTTAGAATGAAAATATTCATGGATATTATGTGTTCTAATGCAGTGGTCCCCAACCCCGGGGCCGCGGACCAGTACCAGTCCATGGGCCACTTGGTACCGGTCCACAGAGAAAGAATAAATAACTTACATTATTTCCGTTTTATTTATATTTAAGTCTGAACAATGTTTTATTTTTTTAAAATGACCAGATTTCCTCTGTTACATCTGTCTAAGACCCACTCCTGACGCTTGTCTTGGTCACGTGATATGTTGCCGCTAAAATTCAACCCACAAACTAGCAAAATGAGTGAAAAACAAAATTCTATTGAAAGTTTTTTTGCGAAGTGGAAAAGGGCCAGTGAGAAGACAGAAGAAGAACCTACGACCTCAAAGAAAAAGAAGGCTTCATTTAACAGACAATACCAGGAGTCCTACTTGAAGTATGGATTTATCGCAACTGGTGATTCTCGTGCACCAAGGCCCACTCTGCATAATATGTGATGACCGGCTAAGTAATGAGGCAATGAAGCCTTCAAAACTGCTTTGCCACTTGGAGACCAAGCACCCTACTTTAAAAGACAAGCCTTCTGAGTATTTCGAAAGAAAAAAGCATGAACAAGGACAGAAATAATTACTGGTGGCCACTATATCAATAAATGCGAGTGCACTGAGAGCATCATACTTGGTGGCTAATCATATTGCTAAGGCTAAGAAGCCATTCACCATTGGTGAAGAATTGATCCTTCCAGCCACTAAAGACATTTGTCGTGAACTTCTAGGAGAGGCTGCGGTTAAAAAGATAGCACAGATGCTTCTTTTGGCTACCACCGTCACATGGCGCATTGAGGAAATAGCAGAGGACATTGAATCACAATTGTTGGAAAGGATTAATAAATCACCCTGGTACGTTCTCCAGGTTGGCGAATATACAGATATTGACAACAAGGCAATGCTACTTGTTTACATGTGTTATCTTTACCAAGAGGATGTGCATGAGGATATGTTATGTGCACTATCATTGCCAACCAAAACCACAGCCGTAGAACTATTTAAATCTCTGGATGACTATATATCAGGAAAACTGAAATGGTCATTTTGTGTTGGCAAATGCACAGATGGAGCTGCTGCCATGACCGGAAGGATGTCTGGTTTAACTACTCAGATTAAGGAGGTTGCACCTGAATGCGAGTCTACGCATTGTGTCATTCACAAGGAAATGCTGGCTAGCCGAAATATACCACCGGAACTTAACAGTGTATTGAATGATGTCGTTAAAGTTATAAATCACATCAAAGCACACGCCCTTCACTCACGCCTGTTCGAGCAGCTTTGTGAGGAAATGAACGTGGAGCACAGACACCTTCTCTTATACATAGAAATAAGATGGTTATCCCGAGGGAGGGCCCTGGCCAGAGTGTTTGAATTACGAGAGATGCTGCAGAGATTTCTCTCAGAAAAAAAGTCACTGCTAGCAGCACATTTCAGTGACGAGGAATGGGTCGCAAAACTCGCTTACTTATGCGACATATTTAACCTCCTCAATGAACTCAATCGATCACTTCAGGGGAAAATGACAACGGTCTTCAAGTTGACAGAAAAGTAGCTGCATTTAAAGCCAAACTGGATTTGTGGGGACGACGCGTGAACAGGGGTATATTTGACATGTTTCAAACATTCGCGGGAATTTTGGAAGAGACTGAGCCCAAGACTTCATTGTCCCAGCTGGTGCACGATCACCTGTATTTGCTTTTAAAAGAGTTTGAATGCTATTTCCCAACCACAAAAAGACCCACGAATTGCCAAGGAATGGATCCGCGATCCATTTGTCAACAATCCAGGTGAATCCAGCTTGTCTATGCGAGAAGAGGATCAACTACTGGAGATCGCAAATGACGGCGGCCTTAAAAATATACTATGTTCGAGACTACAACTCTGCTGGTGTTCTGGATTAAAGTCATGTCAGAATACCCTGAGATCGCCACAAAAGCACTAAAAACCCTGTTGCCATTTCTGACATCCTATTTGTGTGAAGCGGGATTTTCTGCAGTGACAGCAACCAAAACAAAATTACAGAATAGACTGGACATAAGCAACACACTTCGGGTGCCATTGTCTCCCATTACCCCTAGATGGGACCCTCTCGTTGCAGAGAAACAAGCTCAGGGCTCCCACTGATTTAGCGTTATGGTTGTTGAGAGTTAGGCTACTATCTCTCATTCTATATAAACATTATAATAAATAACCCTTAACTTACAATATTCATAACAAAGGGGAGTTGTATTTTTCATGCACTTTATATTTGTTTTTGTGTTGCATCTTATTTTTAAGGCATGTTTAAACATTATCATAGCTACTGGAGAGTGTTTGGAGGCAGAGAGGATGTTACTCATGTTATGTTGTTGGTGCGATGTTAAGAGGACGCTTCTAATAAAATTGCATACGAGTACACAGTGGATTCACGTTTATTTTTATTGTCGTAGGTTCATGATTGGTAGCGAGCCTGAACCTATCATATTACATATTGATGTCAGACATGAAATGTTGTCAGAATAACAAATTTAAATACAGCCTGAATAATGAGGACATGCTTGTTCCTCCTTTACCTTAGCCTGATAAATATCGTAAGTTTGACAATTATATTTAAAAATACCACAGTTTTTACGCCAGTCGCATAATTTTATTTTGTGCATTTATCCGTCCCACCCTAAAGGCTGGTCCGTGAAAATATTTTCTGGCATTAAACCGGTCCGTGGTTCAAAAAAGGTTGGGGACCACTGTTCTAATGGATTATATCTTTTAGTCACATTTAATGCATTATTTAAGGTTTCCTGCATTAAATTCTACTTTTCTAATATTAATATTTCTCTCTCTTCTTCCTTTGGTTTGCACTTTCCTGGTATATGCCCTTTCCTTTTTCTCTCATTTTGTTTCTTTATGTCCCATTTTGTTTTAAAACAGCATATAATTAAAGTTGGTTTTTGCCTAACATGTCTCTTTTAATAGAAACAATTAAACCATTCACACTTATTGTGATAATATGTTTGACCTCACTTTTAGTATCTTATTTTATACTTTCTTTTTTTTATGTTCCCTTGCTATTTTCTTTATTAGTTTTTAAATCTTGGCTATAGCATTTCAAATACTCTTCTTAATTATGAAGCTAAACATGGCACGTTTAGATTTATGTTCATCTGTTTTCTTTCTCATTTAAAAATGTATATAAACAAAGCCTGACCTGTGGTGGTGCAGTGGATATAGCGTCGACTTGGAATGCTGAGGACGCCAGTTTGAAACTCTAGGCTTGCCTGGTCAAGGCACATATGAGAAGCAACTATGAGATGGTGCTTCCTGCTCCTACCCCCTTTTTCTCTCTCTCTAAAAATCAATAAATAAAATATTTAAAAAATATATATTTAAACTTATATTTATTTATATCAACAATAAAACAATATTCAATGTCTCACACAGAACAAGATGAGAAATTTAGCACTTGAGTTTTTTTCTAGAGTAATCTGAGATTTTAGCACCAAATTATTTTCATTATATTTTGTATGTATCTTTTTTTTTACTAAGAATGATTTTTGACAGTTGCACTGTTTCATAACCATATTAATACCATTTAAACATGAAGTCTATATTTGGTTTTCATTTTTCACCTATCTTTTTATATCACATCTTCTCCATTCCCAAATTTTATTATTCATTAATTTCCCTTTTGATAAGAATATATTGAGTAAATATTCTGTCCAGTAAAGGATTTCTGGGTATTTTTCTTGTCAGAGACTATCTTTCCTTTTTCTTCATATATTACTGAATACAAATTTCTGGGTCACAATCTTATCATTTCAAAATTCTATAGCCATATATCAACTTCCTTCTAATACTTAGTGTTACAGAAAAGTCTGACATATTTTTAGAATAAAATAGTTTTTCTAATTATATATCAATAAATTTTGTACTCTTATAATTAATAACTTTCAGTAGGATATACCTTTAATTGTCCTTGGTACACAATGAACTGAAATCAGAAAAAATACTTTAAATGTTTTTTACTATAATTCATCCTCCATTTCCTCTTTCCTTGAAAAATCTGGTCTTTTATACTTAATGTGTAGAACTGTAGCTTCCATCTTTCCTTTCATTATTTCATTTCTTTATGTGTCTATTAGTACAATAAGAATTTATCTCATTCTTAGTTTTCTGCATTGTTCTAATGTTTGTGCTTCCATTAAATGGTTTAATTTAACACAGTATTTTTCATTTTAAAGGATGTAAAGATTCCTAATCTCAGACTTCTTACTTTTGACAATTTCTGCTGTGTCTTTTTAAATCTCCGTAAATATAACTTAGATATATTTTTAAGTTTTTTTCTTTTTTTATAGTCTGTGTTATAGTGAGACATTACTTTTATATTCTTTGATGTCTCTCTTCTTTAGAACTGCTAAAGACTATTTTCATGAACTTCCACCATGTGTTTACTGAAAGGGAGTCTGTGGCCCAGTGCTGTGTGTGCTGGTCAAGGCATGTCTGAGGAGGCACTAATATGATGAGACAAGTATTTCCCATCACCTACATGTATGTGTGTATATATGTGTGTAAAATTTTACTATCTCTATGAATTTGAGTATTCTAAATACCCCATATGAGTGAAATCATATAATATTTGCCTTTTTATCATTGGTTTATTTCACTTAGCATAACCTCTGTAAGGTTCATCTATGTAGTAGCGTACGTCAGAATTTCATTCCTTTTTAAGGCTGAGTAATATTTCACTATGTACATATACCACATTTTGTCTATCCATTTATTCATCAATGGACACTTGGGTTTTTTCCACTTTTTAAAAATTTTTATTTATTTATTTACTTTAGAGAGGGAAAAGAGAGAGAGAAATGGGGAGGAGCAGGAAGCATCAACTCCCATGTGTGCCTTGACCAGGCAAGCCCAGGGGTTTCGAAACGGTGACCTCGGTGCTCCAGGTTGATGCTTTATCCACTGCGCCACTACAGGTCAGGCTTCTTTCATTTTTTAATTATTGTGAATAAAGCTGTTATAAAATAAATGTGAAAATATTTCTTTGTGACCCTATTTTTTTTTTTAATTGAGAGGAGGGGAGATAGACAGACTCCCGCATGTGCCCTTGACCGGGATCCTCCTGGCAATTCCCATCTAAGGCCGATGCTCAAATCAACCGAGTTATCCTCAGTGTCTGGGGTGATGCTTCAACCAATCGAGCCACAGGCTGCAGGAGAGAAAGAGAGAGAGAAACAAGGGAGAAGGATGGAAAAAGAAGCAGATGGTCCCTTCTCTTGTGCCCTGACTGGGAATCAAACTTGGGATGTCAATACTTCAGGTTAACGCTCTATCCACAGAGTCAAGGCCAGTTACCCTATTTTCAATTCTTTTGGATATATATATCCAGAAGTGGAAATGCTGGATTATATGGCATTTTTAACTTTTTGAGGAACTGCCATACTGTTTTCTGTAGTAGTTGAAACATTTACAATCCCACTAACGGTGCTCAATTCTTCCACATCCTCATCAACATTTTTAATCATAGCTATCTTAATGTCTGTGAAGTGGCATATCACTGTGGTCTTGATTTGCATTTTCTAATGATTATAGATGTTGAGCATATTTCATGTGATTATTGGCCATTTGTAGGTCTGCTTTGGAGAAATGACTTTCAAATCTCTTGCCCATTTTTGAATAGGCTTGTTGTTGTGTTTTAGGAGTTCTCTATATACTTTGAATATTAATCCTCTTTCAGACATATGACTTGCAAATATTTCTCCCCTTCATTACAGCTCCTGCCACCTTAACTTAGAGATGCTAGTAAAATTCTTGTAGGAGTCCCTTCCTTTTCATCTCTCTCCAGGCCAACTTTTCCTCCACTCTGGTGACTTATAGGTTGGTTGGGCTTTCCCTCAATTCACTCTTGTGTACTGTACACTCTTTTCCATGGAATATTGTCAAAATTTTTACATGTGGATTATATGGTATCTTTTCTGGTTGTCAGTAGTATAATAAATATCTTAAAATATTCTATATTTCAATTTGGCTATTTCAGTAAAAAATTAGGGGAGTGGGTATAAGTTAAATGTGTATTCTTCATTTCCCATTTTTAAGGCCATACTTCACAAAGATGGTATACCTAAACCAGAATCACCTGGGTGATGGTTAAAAATGCTGATTAAGTCCCCTCCTTCCACACCTCTGAATCAGAGTCTCTGAGGGAGAGTCTCCAGGAAATTCTAATGTAAATAAAAATTAGAGACCTGCTGGGTTGAGTGCTGCTTTGTAACCACTTAGATGAGAAAGCAATGAACCCTTGGAACTAACCAACAACTGGTCAGAAGTCATAGCAAATGATTCTTAACATCTTTTTGACAAGTATATAAGTATGTGCCTTAGAGAAAAATGTGGTAGATAGTAGTTGTAAGCCAGGATATTTGACAAGGTTTCCCATGATTCTGCTTCCCAAGGTTCTCCTTGCAGGCATGAGGGAGAAATACCTATACAATGCAAAGGCAGTGAAAGTGGGCAGGCAAGACCAGGACTGGTGTGCAGTGTCCAGCGTAGGTTCTGATGCTTAGAGTGGTTTGTAGAGAAATTGTAATGCACTCATAGAAGATTTGCCGGAGGAGCTAAGAAACGAAAAACTCTACAATTTGAGAAAGTAGAGAGGAAACTCCTTGTTTAGTAATGCTTCTTTTACTTTTTTTTTTTTCTAGGTGATAGGCAGCTGAAGTGCATTCCCGCAAGTGCCTCAACTGGGATCCACCTGGCAACCTCATCTGGGGCCGAAACTCAAGTAATGGGCTATTTTTAGAACCTAAGGCTGATGCACTCCAATGGAGCCATCCTCCGTGCCCAGGGCCACACTCGAACCCATCTAGCCACTGGCTTTGAGACAGGAAGAGAGAGAAGGGGGAGTGGAGAGGAGAAGCAGATAGTTACTTCTCCTGTGTTCCCTGACTGGGAATTGAACCCGGGACGTCCATATGCCAGGCTGACGCTTTATCCACTGAGCCACTGGCTAGGGCTAGTAATGTTTCTTAACTCTACTGAACATTGTGTCACTTGGGGACCCTTAAAAAACTACTCAGGTCCAGGCCCAAACCAATTAAATCAGTATCTCCCTGAGTGAGACCCACAATTGCTATTTTTGCAAAGCTCTCCCAGTTATTTTAATGTTTACCCAGAGTTGAGGACCACTGTTCTAGAAAGGAAAGGACCACGTTTACAAATTTGTGAAGCTTCAGTGTGGAAGGGGAATATAAACATTTCCGTAACAAGTGCCATGCCTGACTGTTCACCTGACAGAGTCGACGTTGGTCTAGCTGAGTCAGCAAATGGCCACTGCCACAGCTCACCTGCCAAGCCCAGACTCTCAACATTGTGAGACGTTTTCTTCCCTTATTAAACAGACATGGGCTCCTTGACAGGGATCTTTCAGATCCTGGCAGTACATGTATCAAGGTAAATGAAAATAGACTTTCCCATAATTTCATTGGCTCTACCTCTTATGCTGCCAACTCTCTAATCTGGGTCTCTAGCCACAGAGCTCACCACATCTCCTTCTGGAACTCTCACTGACACCTCAAATGTAACATGGCTTCATTATCTAACCCCAGTCTCACTTCTATTCTTTGGAGTAGATGAGCTTAAGCTGAAATTTAAGGGTTAAACAGAAGTTAAATGAAGAAGTGAATGTGGGTAAAATTGTTCTTGTGGTCAATGGGACAACTACTGTCACAGGCACACAAGACAGAAGCCTGGGAGGTACCCTTAGTTCCCCTGGCTCCCCCACTATCCTCAAAACTATTCATTTCCCATTTCTTTCCTGATTCTGTGCTTTCTTCCATCTGAACTACCTTGTTCACTCCTCCTATTACTTAAATTTTCACAACAGCCGCCCAACTGCCTCCCTGTTTCCTGTTTTCTCCCTTCCCAAATTGTGGCTGGAGGGGTTGCTCTCATGTTAAAATCTGACCATGTCAGTTCCCATTTTTATTTCTCAGTGGTTCCCCCATTGTCTATAAGAAAAGAGCTACACTCTTTAACTTGAAAGACAAGACACTTCTGCCCACATTTCCAGACTAATCTCCCAACATTTCTCAATACACAGTTTTGGCTCCAGTAACACTAAACTATAGACAAGGACTGCCTCTGAGCCGTTGCTTACAGTGTTCCTTATACTGAGACTATATTACCCACATTCACTTCTTCGTTTAACTTCTGTTTAACCCTTAAATTTCAGCTTAAGCTCATCTACTCCAGAGAGTATACCTGACCTCCTTGGTTCAATATCTCCCTAAGCTGGGGAGGTGGTCCTCTGCTTGTCATCTAGAGATAATGCTACATGGTATCTGTTTCTGACTCTGTTCCATACAGTTCCATCCAGCTCCTGGAAACTCAGTTGGTCCAATCCCCAGAATCTAGGCCTGTGCCTAGTACAGAGGGGGTGCTCAATACATAGATATATCTGCTGACTTAGAGTTGGTAAAATGATTGTGTGAATATCCTCAGAAGTACATTTGCTATGATTTGCATGATTTAAGAATTAGGAACAGTGAGGGCTTTCTTGGCTATAGGAAAATACAGCTGTGACTTCTTAATTGTTGGGAAAGTTCACTTTGTGATCAGCCAAAGGCTGCTGGACATCCTGGCATGAGAAAAGGGAGGAGAACGACTTCCACTAGTAGGTGTCACAGGGTCAGGTTCTGGGGATCATGGGCATCTTGTTGATAAAACCTTGGGATGGCAATGTGGGGCACTGGATGATAATACCATTTTGTATGGCTCTCAAAGATACTAGAAGGAACACTCTAGTCCTCTGGAAGACTGAGAGCTTTTTCTAGCTTTTTCACTTTAACTGAGGCAGCTGGTAATGTCCTGTTTGCTGCTGTCCCAGAGCAGAGAGGTGGAGAAATGCAGTAAGGAGTGAAAACATTTGGGCCAAACATTTCAAGCATTTCAGCATTTAAGTATTAAAGTGGCCTAATTGACTCTGGCCGCTTGGAACTTTCACACCAGATCAGCCATCAGGAAAGTGAAAACTTAGTTCCTATGTAGATGATACTGTTTATGCCTTGAGTGAGGAGAAAACTATCCATGCAGACCATACAGAAAAGAGTGAGGAGCCCAAATGACTAGCTAGGCAGGCAAATCTGGGGTTTGTCAGCTGCTGTGTGGCCACTGAATTTCATTTTTCATCCTTTTTCTTGTCATAGTAGACTCCTCTAGATCCCAGCCGTTGCTCTGGTGAAATCACACTAGTGACATAGTCTGGTGCCATCCATGCTGCTTGCCTCATACTTATGACTGGAATCAGGAGAGATGATGAATATGAATACATTGTTATCTTCTCAGTGTGGCACTGTATTAAAGATGGTTAGTATTATTGTGATTTTAATTATTTAAAAAGTCTTTTTTTACTTGAACCTTTCCTTTCTGTGCCTCTGTCCTGCCATGCACAGGGCTCTATGTCCCACTTGGAAAATCAGCTCTCTCCTCCTTTCTCTTTTTATATTTTTAATTTTTCATTAATATTTTTTCATTTATTGATTTGAAAGAGAGAGAGAGAGAGAGAGAGAGAGAGAGAGAGAGAGAGAGAGAGATCTGTTCCTGTATGTGCCCTGGCCGGGGATTGAACTGGCAATGTTTGCACTTTGGGACAAAGCTCTAACCAACCAAGCTATCTAGCCAGGGCTCCTCCTTTCTCCTTTGAAATCATGATCAAGAAAGAAACTTAATTTTAATTGCAGTATCAATAATTTAAGAGGTTTATTTCAAGAGAAAAAATACACACTTCCAGAGAAAACAAAGCCTTAGGCTCCTTCAGAAACGAAGATGAAAGAAAATTATGCCCTGGGGAAAGCGCTGGGTAGAGTAGGAGACCTGGGTTCCTATCTGGGCTGTGCAGGTAGGACACAGACATTTTGGATGGAGGATTCCTCATTTTGAAGAGGAAGGGACCAGATGTTCTCTCAACTCCTTCCTTGGTCTCATTTTTAATGATGTTTGAGTTTCTTAGGTCCACCTCAAATAAATACAAACATTTTGGACTAATTGAATAATATCCTAGGATGCTAAGTCAACATGCAACTGAGATAACTAGACCACTCTCTGTGATCTATTCAAAATCATACAGTAAGGAAACCACCACCACCACTATTGTCATCATCACCACCACCACAATCACTACCAACCACCACCACCACCACACTATCGCCATCACCACCCCCATCACCAGTACCACCACTATCCCCAACACCCCCACCATTGTCACCATCAATAACCATCCCACCCCCACCATATCCATGACCACTGTTACCACCAGCACCACACTATCACCATCACCACTATCACCTCCACCACCATCAATAACCACCACCACCATCATCCTCATTACCATCATTGTCACTAGCATCATCATTACCACCACCACCATCACTTTTATGGGCAAATTCAGCTCTATTTTTTAAAATGGGAAAAGTAACTTATGAAAATTTCTTAACTTGTAGGGTTGATATTAAACCCAGGAAACATTCTGGAATGAGATGTGAAGTGAGCTGTTATGACTAACGTTGTGAAAGTAGTTTGTCAGACTAACAAAGCTGCTTGTTTGACAGTGTTATTGGGCGGGCAGATCAGAGAAATACCAGAGATAAAGAGTACCTTTCATAAAATTCCTCTGTTAATCTTTTGGAAAAGATGAATAAATACGGGTCGAGGGATAGTACAGAAAGAAGAATAAATTTTCTAAAAGAGTACTGTTCAGTTATTGAACTAATATCTATCTTTCAGGAGCATATAGTGGAATGCCTCAGCATCCTGCAATGTTCATCATTTTTATTGATGACTTAGTTGAAGAGGTCATACTCATCCGATTTGGAAATGACAGGAAGCCAACCAGAAGGGTCAGTAACTAATAGAATCAAAGCCAGAAATTTCTAGTCAAACTGGCAAGATAGACTGAATTGAAGAAGATAAAATTAGGAATAAATGCAAGGGTTTTATGTTTGGGTCCCAGGTAGTATCTGTATAAGCATGGAGTGAGGGTGGGCAGACAATAACAGTTCAAGAGCAAACTTAAAAGAGAATTGAGTATGTTTTTTCAGTTGATACTAAACTTAACAGGTACGACTGGTGTAGAGTCCTAATTCAACCTTACAGGATTTCAATAGAAATATAAAATGTAGAACAAAGAAAGTGATCATCTCACTCAATTAGTGCTGATTATGCCTCCCTTGAAATTTTGCATTTTATTTTGTTAAGAATGGGGAAATTAGAGAAAACTGGGGTAAGAGTGATAACGATAGTGAGGATGTTGGAACCAATGACTTATGAGGCAGGGCGGAGCAGTGGAAAGGGCACTGAGCAGGAGGGGGGAGCCCGGTTATGCCATCAATCGGCTGTGAGATTCTGACCAAGCAAGTATTTCTCTCTGGAGCTGATGACAGGCCTTCCTGGGTAGAAATATGGATGGTTGTGGTTGGCTGGCCTGTCATCCTAAGGAGGTTTTGGCCATCTGGCTAGGCCACACTATAAGTGGGTAAGTGGGTTCCTTTCTCCCTACCACTCCCATCAAGGAACGAGGCCTCTTGAGCTTCTGAGCAAAATTTTACACTTTTGAAATTCCATTAACATTTGCAAATTACACCAATTCTTTCCGTTGGGAAATCATAGTGTCCTGAATTAAAACTCAGCCTCTCCTTCTAGCTTTGTGACCACTTGGACTTTCTGAAACTCCCTTTCCTTATTTGTAACATAGGATTAATACCAGGTTCTGTGTGATGTCAATATTAAGTGAGGCAATGCATATACAAAATATAGCACCACGTGGGGCACAAAGTAGGTGCCCAATAAATGGTAGAGCTAATGTTACTACTACATTTATTACCACCATCCCTTTTCTTTCTTTCTCCCCCTCCTGCTCAGCTGGCCAGGAACTGGGCTGGTTGCAGGGATACGGTAGAAAACAAAAGTCATACCCCCTTCCTGCAACACACTTACAATCTAACCAGCACCTCCCAGCTGAACTTTCTACAATACTTGAAATGCTCCACATGTATATTTTCCAATATGGTAGCCAGCAGCCATATGTGGCATTTAGGCACTAGAAATGTGACTAGTGTTACTGAGGAACTGAATTATTAATTCCAGTTTTTTTTCCCATTTTTCCGAAGCTAGAAACAGGGAGGCAGTCAGACAGACTCCCGCATGCGCCCGACCGGGATCCACCCGGCTTGCCCACCAGGGGGCGATGTACCGCCCCTCTGGGGCATCACTGTCCATCCAGAGCCATTCTAGCGCCTGAGGCAGAGGCCACAGAGCCATCCTCAGCGCCCGTGCCATCTTTGCTCCAATGGAGCCTTGGCTGCGGGAGGGGAAGAGAGAGGCAGAGAGGAAGGAGAGGGGGAAGGGTGGAGAAGCAGATGGGCGCTGTGTGCCCTGGCTGGGAATCGAACCCGGACTCCTGCACACCAGGCCGACGCTCTACCGCTGAGCCAACCGGCCAGGGCCAATTCCAGTTAATTTTAATGAATTAAATAAAAATAGAAATAGTCCCATATAGAAATAGACAGCACAGCTCTACATATACCTTTCAGGTACATTTCTGAGACCAACCAGTATGAGCAGAGTCAATATGCATCAAATGAGAAATGCACATAAAACACCAGCATAGCCTGGCCAGTGGTGGTGCAGTGGATAGAGCATTAACCTGGGATGTTGAGGACCCAGGTTCTAAACACCAAGGCTGTTGGCTTGAGCATGGGCTCATCCAGTTTGAGCATGGGGTCACTGGCTTGAGCATGGGATCATTGACATGATCCCATGGTCACTGGCTTGACCCTCAAGGTCACTGGCTTAAAGCCCAAGGTTGCTGACTTGAGCAAAGAGTCACTGGCTTGGCTGGAGTCCCCGGTCAAGGCATGTATGAGAAGCAATTATGAACAATTAAAGTGCCACAACTACAAGTTGATGCTTCTCATCTCTCTCTTTTTATGTTGCTCTCAAAACAAAACAAAAACAAAACAAAACAAACAAACAAAAAACCCCACCAGCATAGTACCTGGAAGATTTTCTTATTTGTTCATTCATCACATTTAATTGTCTACTGTACATGAGTACTGTCTCAGGTGCTGGGGGTACAGTGCCAGCTGCACCTTCCAGGAGCTCACAGCTGAGTGGGGGATATGCAGGGAAATCCTTTTACCGTAGGAAGGTAAGTATTTGCACAGGTGTCGCAATGCAGCGGAGGGAGCTCCCTGACCCAGATGAGCAGTCAGAGGAGACTTCTCAGAAGGCAAGACCTGAGCAGTCTTAAATAAGTAGACCTCATAGTGGAGGCTCAATTGATATTTATGGCATTTACAGCAACAGGTTTTATCCCAGGACCACTAAGCCCACTGCCGGTTGCAGGGGTGGCCATGAAGCAAACGAGGAGAAGCTTGTAGCCAGGGCCAATTTGTTGTCTTCAAAAATTTTCCCCTTTGTGTCTTTCAATATTGCCTAATTCAATTTCTCTTCTGTGACCATATTTTCTTCACCTAAGGACAATGTTTTTGATAATGTGTATAACCTTATTTTGTACTGTTTTATTAGTAGCCACTAACCGTGAGTGATTTGAGGAAAGGTGAGCTGGTGAACTCTGTTACACATAAAGTGACATCAACTCCCACTGCGGTTTGGTTGTGGAATTCGGATACTTAGTGTAAACAAACAACTCTGTGAATATGGCCAGTCTTGAAGAAGCCACTAGGGATTGGTTGGGCTGGCTGACTGGCTGTGATGGTGATGTGCACATGCATAGGAGTGAGGGATGTTCTATTTGCTTGTGTGCAGAAGGGAGATCTTAGGCCCATTTATATATTTTACACAATAGTTCAAAGTCAATCTGTGACAATGCTGCAACTGACACATTGATATAAAAACAGGTACAACTTTATATTGTATGCCTTCCATAATTCTATAGTACTTGTGTGTCTAAAGCAGGATTACCTGTATGATCCCATCTCCTATGAGATCAGGGAGATGCTCGTGTGGTCCAACTTGACCGCACGAGGTCCTGGTCTATGTGAAACCCCAGCAAGTACCTGCTTTGACTGTGACAGAGTTGCCTTTGCTCGACAGAAGTGTAAGTTGATGTACCCTTTTCCGTAAAGCAGCTTGTCATATATACCAGGGGCTTTAAAATATTTATGCCCTTTGGCCCAGTGATTCTACTTCTGGGAATCTATCCAAAGAAAGTATTTTGAAATGTGTGCAGCAAAGATTTTGCTTGGGAATGCTGTTCAGTTATCTTTAGTTGCTAAAGTCAGGAAACAATTTAAATGACTAACAGTGTAATAATATGCAGTCATGAAGATGATGTTCATAAAGGACTTTTGCTACAACACCAATTAAGAAAAAAGGCAGAGAAGCATTAGCTACAGAGGCTAAGCAACCACCCAGGAGTCAGACAGCCTGGGTTTGAATCTTGGCTTTATCACTTACTAGCTGTGTGACTTGAGCAAGTCAATGGAACTCTTGGCTTGGTAACACGTAACACTTGTCTTAGAAGGACTTCTGGGGATTAAATGACACAATGAATACCAAATACTTAATACCTGCAAAGTACATGTTTCGGGTACCCAATAAATGTTGGCTGTCTGTGGACTATAAGTTTTCAAGGTATAAAAATAGATGGAAAGGAAATATGCCGTTATACTAATGGGTGGTTGAATTGTGGCTGCTTTGTCTGATTCTTTGCACACTTTTTGACTTCCCAAATTTCCTGCAGTCAACATTAATTACTTTTATACTAAAAGATTATACCATGATGATTAAAACAATAAGATATTTTTTAAAAAGAGTTTTACCACAACAAAATGGTACTTCTCTCTTCCCCCTTCTCTCCCAGGGGAGGAGCTGGAGGCGGCGCTTTCCACCAGAGACCAGCGGGAGAGGGCAGAGCTGCTTTGTGGCTTCCTTCCCTGGCAGAGCCACATAAAGCACATCCCCGAGCTCTGGGAGTACCGGCTTGGTGGAATCCTCTGCCACTTGTTGGAGGTAATGTTTATCATTTTCTTCCCATGTCTTGGTTGATTTGAACCAAACACTGACATAAAGTTTTAGGATGGGAAAAACTCACTCCTTGCTCTCTATCCCCAGACCCCTCCCGTAAGATACCTGTAAAAATGCCTACCCACTATAGGTAAACTTCAAGAGAGATTGGCAAAGAAAGGCCTTAGACGGGAAGGGGGTACAACAGGAAAGTTAGGTAGTTGCAGCTGCTTTATTTAATGAGTATAATTTATATTCAGGACAGAATCTTTGGCAAGTACAGCCCTTTCTAACACCACAAACAGTGAAGTCCCTTCCCAGGTTCAGGCATATCCCTGGAATGAGAAGGTCATAAAGCACAAAGATAGGTGTGTTGTGTCACCAATCTGTGATGACTTTTGCCATCTAGGATCTAAAGTCCTTCACTGACAACAAGGGTGCCTGAGGGTGTCCAGGCACCGAAATAATTAAGTCATCCCCGGGACTGGAACCCAAGGAACAATCCTTGTTTCTGTGTCCCTACCGCTGACCCCCTGGTCCAAACCTCCAGACCTAAGGTGCGTTCCCCCAAGTACCCAAAATGAGAGAATGATAAACAGCGCTTCCAGGCCCTCTTCCGGACAGCTAGGTCATCCTATGCTAATGAAGCCAGAGGAGAAAACCGCGCGGCGCCTGCCTGCGAGCGCGCCTCTAGGTTCGCAGTTCTTTCGCACGCCACTGCGGCGCAACCACAAAACACAGCGCGCTGCAGCAGACTGTTCCACCGCGAGGGGCCGGGGAAGGTGGGGGAGGGGTCTCTCCCGCCCGCCACTTCGAGTTCTACCGCTGGATCGTTCACATCGAATGATGCCTCCTCCTTCCCGTCCCTTGCTTTCCACCGCAATGGTGGCAGGGATGGGGGCGGTGCATCAGAATAACCTGTAGGGTTTTTCAAACTCGATAGCCCCTTCCCCAAATTTTAGTCCACTCGTCCAGAGAATAAAATTTCAGAATATGCAAGATACGGTGAACTGGTAGAGTTTTCGAAAGCTCACAGGTGATAGTAGATGGGCGCCGCTCAAGACACGCACGCGCGCACGCACACACACATACACACACACACACACGCACACCCACCCACCCACCCACACGCACACCCACCCACCCACACCCCTTGTGACTCGGAGACTTAACAGGTTAGCTTTTTCTCTCCCTGACCCTTCTTCCGTTCCCTAGCTTATATTTGTCAAGGTATCGTGTTCTCTTCAGCTTCCCTTTAAGGACCCCTAGCCGAGGAGCTTTGCAGGGTGCCTAAAGTCCTGGAACCCTGCAGGACGGTCACAGCCTGTGACTCACAGGCTCTACGGTCAAATGTTAGGAAAAGTGTCCCCCGCTCCTTGCCGCCCTAGTGCACCCCGGAGCGCGAACTGGATACCAAGGAGCCAAGGTAAGTGTAGAAGGGGAAAAATCTGACTAGTTGCTTCAGCAAACTGCTGGAGCAAGGCCGCCTCCCGCCTGCACACCTTTGAGGTTTGGAAGGTCCTTCCAATCCCAGAGGGAGCCGGTGCCCCACCCTGTGCTGCTCCGAGCCGTGCTCTCACCCTTTCAGCGGGGTATGTCTTCCTGCAGGGACTTTGGAGCAGGTGGGACCGTCAGACTGGGTGCAGTGGCCTCACCTACGGCTCCTTTCTCTGGCCGCGGGACGGGCTCCCGCTTTGCCCTCCTTTTCCAAGTTGCTGCAGCCCACGTTCCTGAGCCCGAGTCCCGCTCCCCTGCGCCCGCGACTTGCCTTACCTCTCACCAGGCAACACTTGGTTGCGCGGTTCCCCGGAGCGCTCCTTCCTCGTGGCTTATTCCCTTACTTGGGAGGAAAAGAGGAACCAAGAGACAGAAAGGGGACAGAAGCCGGCGTCTAAACGTGTTCCCGCCAGCGTAGCCCGCTCGGGGAGGAGCTGGCAGCCGGAGTGGGTGACGTGGAGCCCGGGCGGCCCTACTGGGGTTAGGCAGCACTGGGTTTTTCTGCCTGCTCTGTTATCTGCGCCTTCAAAACAGTCCTTCTCGGCTGCCCGCTACTACGGCACTGCGGCGCCCTGCCCCTAGCGGTTTGGTAAGTCCAGCTGCCACTCTCCGTGTCGAGTCCTGCCTACGGGTGCAGAAACCACCCCCGCCACACAACCGCGCGCGCGCACACACTCACACTCACACACACACTCCAAACGCGCGCGCGCATAAGCACACACATGAATGCAGATCATCTCAGTAGGAACCCACCACCTTTGGCGCAACTTGGGTACAGGCATGGTTTGGGCGCTTCTCACTGGTAGAGCTTCAATTTGGGAACGAAGTGTTAGACACTTAGGGGTTTGGAGAGGATACAGCAGTGGAGCTCCTCAGGGGTCCAGAGGCCCGCTGGCTCTGGGGACGGATGACAAGTTTGACAAAATACCCACTGGGCATTTCCACATCTGGACCAGATCTAGGCTACCTTAATATCTCAACCCAGTCAGAGAAAAAAAATATCAACAAGTTCTCTCCATTTCCCAGGAACTGCATATCTCTAGCCTCCAAGATGCTCAAGGGCACATTTCTGACATCTCTGACCTTGGTGGCAAGGGGTTGGTGGCTGTTGGATCTGAAAAGTTTCCCCCTCCTCAGATATGGTGTGTGTGTGTGGGGGCATTATAGTCTGTCAGAGCTCGGCTGTGAACGCCAGAGCAGGTCTCAGAGACGGAGGGTTGTTAATTTTCTTCTCCTTTGCTTTTATATGACCATGAACTGTTTTTCTTGCACAGCAAATAAACCACGTTTTATATTTTAAAAATGTAGAAAGCTCAGAAAAGGTGCTCAGGTGAGGGGTCAGTGATGAGGGCTCGCATTGGCCAAGGCACCAGTGACTTGTTGTTTCTTCTCTTTCCATGACGTACATGTCTGCATGGGGCTGTAGTGGTGGTGGTGACACTCAGGCATGTCGCACTAGCAGGATGACTTCTGTTCATTGCACACCACATTTAGAGTCATCGGGAATTTGGATTCTCATCTGTAAAATATGTGGAGTTTACCAGTTTCCACAGCTGAGAATTCTTTTCCACCAGCAGGCAGTGAAGGTCCCTGGGTCAGGATTGCAGCCAAGAAAAGCTTTCTGCAGATGCAGAGGCACCAAGGGGCCCTGGGTTTCTGGGCATTTAGGGAAGAAGCCTCAAATATGAATGTTAAACGGCCCTGAGGACCCTGATGGTCAGTGTCCATATTGGGTCATTTGCAGGCAGACAGATGGGAAAGATGAAGAATTGAGGCTCAGAGATTTCCTCAAGGCTCCACATGGCAATGAAGGCGGAACCAAGATCAGAGCCCCCTGTTTACACTTCATCCTGTTATTCCCTAATCACATCTTGTTCTATCACCCTGGGTTGGTTCTCAAAGCTCCCTGTAGCTAGAATGAAATAATCCCAGTTAGGAGCCTCTCAAAGGTTTTTTTTATCTTTTCTTGTTTCCCTTTCACTCACTGACTTCTTCATTTCACAATTATCTATTAAACTCCTGTGTCTTCAGGCACTTTCCCTGATTCTAGTCCTGGACCCTACCTGGAAGGAAAGAGGAACCAAGAGACAGAAAGGGCTTGGAACAGTCTCTATCCCTGGTAAGGGAGAAGGCTGATCACAGTCTTAATTGATGTGCTATTACTGTTCTAGGTTGGACAGATGTAGAAGACACAATCCCTGATTTCTAAACTGCATTCCCTGTGGAGGAAAACACTCACATACATGTTGTAAGAAAAACACTCTTGTTCTGTCTATTCTTGACTCCTTCTAAAGAAGGAGAAAGGGAGGTAGAGCCTATATTTAGCTGAGCATCATGATGGATCTGGAGATGCAAGCTTGCCGGTAGGATTTGGGGCAACACTGAGCTGTTCTGTTTATTAGAACGGGAGGAAGTTGGATGGTGGAAATAGAGAAGACAGGCAGAGATAGAGTGCGGAGACTTGGCTTGGCTGGGATAGTACTAAAGAGTAATGAGACAGAAATTCCTAGTATGGGGCTGCCAAGCAAGGATTTAGAGAACAAAAATGCTTGCAAAGATTGGTAAATGGTTTGCTGGGGGAAGAGGGGCTATGAAGTCCCTGTTTTCCAACCTGCCTATGAAATAAATAATTTGTAAAGACAACATTTCCCCTCAGTTTTGTTTGTGAGTGGAATTTGGAGGGAACTCAGGGTGGTGCTGAACTCAGGACATGGCATGGGCTAACAGAGGCCCTGGCTGCTGAGCTCTCTCTTTGAAAAGGCTGAAGCTGTGGTGAAGCAAGTGAGGATTTATCGAGCATTTATTGAGCAAACATAAGGTAAAGGGAAAGAGCCTTTTTTTTTTTTTTTTTGTATTTTTCCGAAGCTGGAAACAGGGAGAGACAGTCAGACAGACTCCCGCATGCGCCCGACCGGGATCCATCCGGCACGCCCACCACGGGCGACGCTCTTCCCACCAGGGGGCAACGCTCTGCCCCTCCGGGGCGTCGCTCTATTGCGACCAGAGCCACTCTAGCGCCTGGGGCAGAGGCCAAGGAGCCATCCCCAGCGCCCGGGCCATCTTTGCTCCAATGGAGCCTTGGCTGCGGGAGGGGAAGAGAGAGACAGAGAGGAAGGAGAGGGGGAGGGGTGGAGAAGCAGATGGGCGCTTATCCTGTGTGCCCTGGCTGGGAATCGAACCCGGGACCTCTGCACGCCAGGCCGACGCTCTACCACTGAGCCAACCAGCCAGGGCAGGGAAGAGTCTTGAAGTCAGGAGGAGCTGTGAGCCTGAGCATGTCCCTGCTCTTTGGTGACACTCCAAGATGCACTGTAGGTACAAAGCGAGGGGCTCATTTACTTCCCTCAGAGCATTGGCAACCTGTGTTGGCTAAGAAACACTCAAACCAGCTAAGAAGAAGCAAGAAAAGACAGCAAAAATCAAGTGCCAAATTGCATAGAGCAGATTCTCAAGACGTGAGAGGAAAGAACTTCTCTGGTCTTGAACAGTCAAGGAAGGCTTCAGGGAGGAAGAGGTCTGGGCTCAGAGTGAAGTGCATGTTGGCTCTGAACTGGAGAAGAGCTGTGAGCAAAGGCCAGACGCAGGGAAGCTAGTGGAGGTTTCTGAGCATGTGAGTTTAGTCCCTGTGGCCACTCTAATGCCATTCCCAGTCATAGCTCAAACACTGTGATGAGTCACCCTTGTTTCTGAGAGATGGCATTTTTGGATGTTTAGCTGGCTCAACCCTTTACATTCCCTGAGACTTCAAAGTTGGCAGCTCATACTCACCATGTTGCGCTGGGAACACATCCTACAAACCGACAGCGGATGCCTGATTGCCATTGCCAAGGCAAAACCAGGGCTGAGTCAGGTACCTGTGTCTGGAGATTCATATGTCAGACTGTCTCTGACAAGCTGGCTGAACAGCATGGGACACTGTGTACAGCTGAGATCACAGAGGTGGGGTCCAGTGACTAGGGACCAGGTGACCTGGTTTGTAGTCTTGCTCTGGGAACTCAGTTTGCCTTTTTAGACCTCATTTTCTCACCTACAAAACTAAAGGGTTAATAGAAAAAACGACAACAACAATAACAAAAAAATAGAACACAAAACTAAAGGATTATACCAGATTATCTCCAAGCTGCCTTCTACTTAATATTTTCTGATTTTATATAGGATCCTTCCATTTCATCAAAAAGTACAGGATGGGAACTGATACTAGCCAAGTCTTGACCTTAACGCTATGCTTTGGTTGTAAAGGTGGGCTCTGCTCCTCGTCAGTTTTGCCATGAACAGGAGTTGTAAATCCAGCCTTGGAAATGTAGACAAGTCAGCCCTCTCTGTGGGCCTGTTCTCTTAGTGGTAAATAAGGCAATCGGAAATGGTCTCTACAGTCCTTTATTGCTCTGATACTCTACGGTCAACCAAACCACTTTTTTTAAAAAAAATTTATTTATTCATTTTAGAGAGGAGAGAGAAAGAGACAGAGAGGGAGAGAGAAAGGAGAGAGAGACAGAGAAAGAGGTGGGGAGGAGCTGGAAGCATCAACTCCCATATGTACCTTGACCAGGCAAGCCCAGGGTTTTGAACCGGCGACCTCAGCATTTCCAGGTTGACGCTTTATCCACTGGGCCACTACTGGTCAGGCAACCAAACCACTTTTAAGTACTGCCCCATAACTGGGGTGGGACCTATCCACAAGGTATGCTGGGAAAATGCCCACAATAAAACTGATATGCTTAGGAAGAAAGAAAAGCCCTGATGTTTAGTCAGAGGGAAGGGGGGTTGGAGGGTAGAATGAAAGAAGGTGAAGGAATTAAGCAAAAACACGGATGTATGTAACACAGACAACAATGTGATGATAGCCAGAGGGAAAAGGGGGTGCGGTAGGGGGAGGTAGGCAAAGAGAGGGCAAATGAGAATGGAAAGAGACTTTGCTTGCGGTGATAGGTGCATAATGCAGGGCGCAGAGGATGTTTGGTTGAGTCATACACTTGAAATCTGTATGATTTTATTAACCAATGTCATCCCAATAAATTTAATTAAAAACATGACTAAAGGTACAAAAAAAAAAAAGAGTAACAAATAGACCATTTATATGGAGTTGGAAGACCTGGGTGTTGTATAGAAGCCTTAGTTTCCTCTTCTGCAAAATGGGGGTAACAATACCTGCACCATTGCATGGGTAATGATTAGGTAAAGAAGTATATCTGAAAATGCTTTGTATATTAAGAAGTGCAATGCCAAACAATATATAATTGTTAAAGATAGTCTGTTCCCCTAAGTCAGTCTGTTAAAAAGAAAAACAAACATTACATTACTCATTCACTTGTTTACTTCCCAGGATGCAATGATTCAGGTCAGCAACTGTCTCTGTACTCCTAAGTATAGTAGTAATATTTTAACATGAAAACTTAATAAGGAGCTAGTGGACTGCTGGACTGACAAACAGGCTGCAAATCTGCCCCCTGCCTGGAATTCTGCAATGGCACTCGAATTCCTCACAGTTGATTTCTCAGGACCTTTGATTGGGTTTACTTGGAAATAAAGGAGACAGACACTGATTCAAGACCCTGCTTTGACCATTGCGTGTCAAGAAAGGGATGGTGGAAAGAAGGCAAAGGAGGGGTGAGTAAGTAAGGAGAAAGAGAAGGAGAAAAACCCGTCCTGCAATATTTTGGGCAGTGGATGTTAAACTTTATGCTTTAATGAGCTTGTAAAGAGGCTAATTTTGGTTCGCTCCCATTACTCTGGCTCTGCTTTCTGTTCCGCCTGGTCAGGAGGCTCTGCAGTGGAATTCTGCACTGTCGACCCTGCAGGGGAAGATTCCACGTGGGCCCCTGGGAAGAACCATAGGGAGGAGAAAAAGATTCTAATTCCATAAATGACCATGTGCCTCAAAACCTGCCAGATTCACAACCTTTTGAGAGGATGCTTAGAAACATGGGTCACTTCACTGTCTCTTTTTATCCAATTTGGGAGACAAAATGTCACAATACATTAGAAATTAAGGGAACCTCTAAAAGCTGGCACTTCTGCTACTGCTAGAATGACTTTCTGAAAGTATAAACTCCAGAACTCTCTTTCGCAGAGAAGTCTCCACTTTTTTCACTCATAAAATGGGCATGGTAATACTTATCAGGCATAGGTTTTTGCAGGGATTGGAATAAATATTTATAAAAACTTCAGCACAGTGTCAGTCCCATAGCATGTTCTCAATAAATGGAATGACTAGTTGTTACTGCTTTAGGATCAAGTTGGTATTCCTTAAAATGGCATTCAAGCCTAACCAGGCGGTGGCACAGTGGATGGAGCGTTTGACTGGGGTGCGGAACACCCAGATTCGAGACCCCAAGGTCACCAGCTTGAGCGTGGGCTCATATGGTTTGAGCAAAGCTCACCAGCTTGGACCCAGGGTCGCTGGCTCAAGCAAGGGGTTACTCGGTCTGCTGAAGGCCCATGATCGGGGCACATATGAGAAAGCAATCAATGAACAACTAAGGCGTCGCCATGAAAAACTGATGATTGATGCTTCTCATCTCTCTCTGTTCCTGTCTGTCCCTATCTATCCCTCTGTCTGACTCTCTGTCTCTGTAGTAAAAAAAAAAAAAAAGGCATTCAAGGCCCTCCATGAAGTGGTTGCAGCTTATTCCTCCACTTACTCTTCCAGTAAGCCCTTGAAGACTTGGATCATGTGTTGACTGGCTTCATCATCCAAACACACCTTGCACCCAGCCCTCTCTGTATCCTACTCAAGCTGTTTCCAAAGCTAGGGAAATTGCCTTTTTTTCCTCTCTCCCAATCTTTTTATAGTGCTACCTCTCAAAGACACTCCTTTCAAGTTAATTGCCCTCTCTCCTATACTCCCATTGAAATTTAGTTATAACTTATTCTAGTACTTACAACAGGCTGCTGCATACCCACCACCCTGCCCCATCCCTGGACAGCAATCGATCTTCCATAGACTAACTACAACTTAATCATCTTCCCATCACTCATAGAGTATTGTACAGAGTAGTGGATCAATAATATTGGATTGAATTTAAAGAAGGCCATTGGATGTCTCTATTTGGCTTTGACTCTACATTGAAAGAAAGTTTATTCCCACTTGCAAATTTTCTCAAGAGCTACCAGTCACTGAAGACCTACCATGTGCCAGGCACTGTGAGGAATTGTAGTTAACTCTCCCCAGAGGCATGTGGGGAGGGCACCGGCAGCCTCTCTTTGCACACACCTGATTGCTCAAGGTCTCCCCGGCAGTAATCATGGGCGCCAATATTAGCAACCAGAGCCTCTGTGTGCAGTCTTTACTTCCTCTATGAGAGCGCCTTCCACCCTGGGCTTGCCTGAATTTTCATTCTACAGCATTTGTGAACAAATTAGACTGTGTTATATAAAACTGGTTTATTGCTGCCCGGCTGCACTTTTGATGTCTTTGTCTTGATTTTCTGAGTAGTTGTAGAGCAATATAATAATAAAAATAGCCAAAAAAGTGTTGTTGATCCCATTCTACAAAGAGTTTAATTGGGGGAAGCTACTGTCAGAGGAGTACTAGGGGTTGGCGATATTTGGGGTGGAGCTGTTTCCCAAGAGCTACACAGTTTTTTGCTGTTTTAATCACCAGCATACCTGCTGAATCTTAGCTCTCTCAATGTTTGTTGAATGAACGATGGATTTTCTTTAATTTCCCTAGCCTGCTCTCTAACCCTTATTCCTGATCCATTCATATCTGTTGGAGTGACAGGTACTCACTGCCATCTTCGTCTACCACTGAGAGAACACAAAGGAGAAAAGGGGGGACATGGCACTATAACAAACAGAGTCTCAGGAGATGAGACTTCAGCACCCCAAGTCCAGCAGGAAAAGTGGTCCTTAAACGGCCTGGGTCAGACTCTCTTGAGGCAGGGGGCCAGAACTCTGCGTTTTAAACAAGTCCTTCAGGTAACTCCGGGGACTCAGGAGTCAGCACCACCATCTGTGCCAAGCTCCTGTCAGGATCCTTTTCAACTGCAGCTGCTCCAAATGAAACTGGCTTTTTTTTCACGTCTCAGCATCCACAATAAATAAAAAGAAGCCACTTAAAATCTCATTTTATCACTTCCCAGTATTGCTCCTTGTCCAAAGTCTACTGTGTAGTTTGACACATTTCATATGTCTATTTTATGGTGTTTAGAATAAAGAATTGCTGTCACAGTATATCTTTACTGCTTCCTATTATTTTCTTGTGCAGATGTCTTTAGTTAGAGCTACATTGTCAGTTACTCTTCTTAACATGGTTCTATGAGAGGCCCTGGTTGGTTGGCTCAGTGGATAGAGCGTAGGCCTGGCATGTGGATGTCCTGGGTTCGATCCCTGGTCAGAGCACATATAAGAAGCTACTATCTGCCTCTCTTCCCCTCCCTATCCCTCTTCTCTCTCTCTTCTCTTCTTGCAGCCAGTGGCTCGATTGGTTCGAGCATCACCCCAGGTGCTCAGGATTGGTCAGTTGGTCCAAGTGTTGGACCCAGGGCCTGAGGAGAGCTTGGTTGATTCTGGCAAGGCTTCAGCCAGGTGAATCCTGGTTGAGGTGCACACAGGAGTCTGTCTCTCTATTTCCCCTCCTGTCACTTAAAAAAAACAAAAAAACAAAAACCATGGTTCTACAAAAAAGTGTATCCCAAATTTTAAACAACAATTTCATATACAGACATTAATAACTCAACATGTTCCTAAGGAGGGTACTATCTATATTTTAAAGTGTGGTAGTTTTTTTGTTTTTGAGCAAGTCAATGGGGGAACTATGAGTTTTCCCAAATCACTTTCTCACAGAATTATGGCTGGTTTCAGACCTGAAATGATCTGCAAATTATTTCTAGGTACGCCTGGGAGTTTGCCAGTTAGACATAAAAATCAAGGTTTCAGGAAGTGGGTTCCTTTTTTTCTTATTTATGAATTTGTTCACTTAACAAATGCAGCTTGAGTACCACTGATGTATCAGATGCTGTACTAGGCACTGGAGGTATAGTCAGGAGCCTCCCTCTCTGTCCCCAATAGGCTCAGAGTCTAGTAGGTGGGGCAAAAGTGACAGGCTACACAGGGAAGGAGTTAGTGGTGAGAAGGGTACTGTGAGGTTAAGGTTTTAAGCAGCGGAAGTCAAGCAATTAGTAGAGGAGAAATGAGAGAAATCCTGAGCATCCACAAGGAGTTCTTATTATTCATTTATATACTGAGAGGAGACACTCAGGACTGTGACCTCTGTAACTTGAGTGACCCCAGCCTCTGCTGGGCTAGGCATGCACACCAGCAGATGTTCCTTCGATATTTGTGACAATAACAAAAACTCATTTCCCTGTCCTGGGTTGTAGGGGAGGGCTGGAGACAGGGGGAATGGACCAAGGCCATTATTCAAGTGGATGAGGATCAGGAGATGCTGAGAGGTATTCTCATATGTCATAGGGGCTCAAAGAGATCCTAGATCTGTTTCCTGCCTCTTCCTCTTGTGAGTCCTTGTTTTGCCCATTGTTATTCATAAGAATAAACTGCGTCCCTTTTTTATATGACATCTCTACATATGTTTGATGCCAGCTTTTGTGTTCCTCATCCAATCCTTAGAATGTTCACTCATCTTTAATTCTGATATCCATCCAATAAGCATTTATTTACTAAACGTTCCTTATGAGCCCACTTTTCCCGGGCGCTCTGATAGGCACTGGGGGTATAGGAATGAAGAATGGGCCCTGTGTTTAATGGGAAGACTGGTGTGTGGACAAATGATGACACCAGGCCTCCCAAGTGATCTGGGAGAGGAAGGCATGGGATCTAGCTGGGGTGGATGAGTAGAGGAGGGCGGAAAAGAAACTTCACAGAGGCAGGTGATGACGCCTTATCTGTGTCTTCAAGGCTAGCAAAGACCTTCCCAACTGCCTTTCTGTGACATGAGGAACGTATTGACAACTATAGGCAGTAGTGGTCCCAAGGCGCTGACCCGTGGTGTGTTGAAGACAAAGGTGTACCTCTCTTCCAAATTCTGTGTTCAGTGACATCATGTGGATAGTTTGAAATCAGCCATAGTGGGAGTATTTATACCACTACAATCCACAAATGCTATAAATCAGGTACTCTGACCTACTCCTGCCAGAGCTGGTTGTCAAACATTTAATAGTATGTCATTGGTCTTACCATTTTACCCCATATGTCATATGTGTTAGAAACTAATACACAAACAAGGAAGAAATGGAACTTAGCTTCTGGTCCTAACATGTAAATCATCTGCTTCCTTTCCTATGCCTACCTCTCTGGGCTTCTGGGTGAACTGTCTGTGCGGACCCTCACAGTGACCCCTGCCTTTCATTGGGTCCCTCAACAGAAGCCCAACTAAGTGTCTAGGACTGAAGGGTGTTGAGAACCAGTGAGCAGGTTTCTGACAATGGGTCTTCTAAGCGTGATGAGGATAGGAAGGTAGGGATTGTTACCCACACAGCTTTTCTCTAATGTTCTCCTGGAAGTATCATTATCATTTCAGCATTAACTTGTGTTGTCCTCCTTGGTCCCAAGGCAAAACTTGAAGCATGTCATTGCAAGCTTTCAATTTCTTTACTGCTTCATGTTTGATCCTTAAAATTTATATAAATTTGAACTTCAACTCCATAATCTTTTCATGATTGCTTAATACAGAAATAAACAGCAGAAATAGGTTGTTTATCCTCTTGTTTTTGGATGGTCAATGGGGATGGAGAAGAGTCTCTCAAATGAGCTGCTGAAGCCGGGTGCAGCTACTTCGTTCTGAGTGACTGCCTCTTACATTTGAAAAGATTAAACTCAGAAATGGAAATATAATTGGGCATTTTCTTTCTCAGCCTGGGTATTGATGTTACCTCATCTCTGAATCATCACCAAATAAAAAAATAAAAAAATAAAAGGGAAGACTAGGAACTTGGCCAGTTTGCCATCAATCCACAAAGTCAGAGTCAGCTTACTCTGTTGGATTCTGGACACTTGTTTTTCTGTTCTCTTCTGCTGACAATTACATTTAATAGTCATTTAAGAGATTGAGTTATATCATTAGTCCTATGCAGTTTTATATTTAATTTCTAATTTTCTCTGGAGTCTCAACTCAATTGAGAAGAAAGGAAGGGTGAGAAGGAGAGCATGTGTCTTGTGCCTGCTTTGTGCACTCTCTTGTGGGTCATGTAATTTCTATCTCACAGTAGCCTTTCAAAGGAGAGACTATAACCTGAAACTCAGGGGAGTTGGGGGAGTTGCCCAAGGTCACATAGTTGGGGTGGTAGTGACAGGAGGCAGGTGCAGTTCTGTCAGCTACCAAGACCCAGGCTATTTCCACCTCATTGCATCTCCTCATAATCCCAAACCTTACATTTTCACAAACCACTAGGGCCCTCCACAGCTTCTTGGGTGAAGATATGCCCAAGAAATGTCCTGCAGTCAGTGTCCTCCTCAGCTCCAGGCATTTGGCCAGAGTGTTCCTCAGCCCTGGGTCCTGTCAAGAGTGCAGGATGGTGCCTGTGGTTGTGAAGCTATCAGAACCAGTCCGAGAACAGCTGGAAAGAGGAAAAAAGACACAATCACAGCAGTATTAACTACTGAAATGAACTAATCTGTGCTGCAATGAACTCATCACCTCCTTTGCACTGATCACCATACTTGACCAATTCTCACTCTGAGCCTGCAAGGAAAGTAGTATTCTGAACATTTTGTAGGTGAAGAAAATGAGCCCCAGAGAGTTTCTATGATTTGGCCAATGGCACGCATTCAGGCTTATACCTGGGGTTTGCACCCAAGAATGTGGAGCTCGAAAACTTGCAATCTGTAGTCCATAAAGCCACCTTCTAAAGCCCACTTTGAAGTCCATATTTTTTTTCTCCCTTTGTAAACCAGATTTTGGATTCTTTTGTATATGAGTTCTTTGTCATATTTTGTTCTTTTTTATTGTCCCTGCTTTTAATTTATCCTTATGTTTATCCCTGACATTCTCCCCACCATTGTGACTTTTCCCCTTTAAGTAGCACTGATCACCTTGGGTCATCTGTGACTTCTTTCTTCAGGAGCACAGAGCTGCTGTTTTCCCTCTACTTAAAACTGTTGCCCTCGCCCTTCTACAACCGAAACCAGCAGAGAAAAGGCATATTCACAATGAGCATACCTGGATGGTTAGGACAAAATAAGAAGTGGTAAATTTTGTTCTGCAGTAAGACTTCTGGGTAGAAAATTTAGAAGCATTTCTAAAACCAGCCATGGCTTCTACAGCCTCCAAAAGCACTTTCCAGGAAAACTGTCATACTGAAGGAATGAATAGATTGGTCTTGGCTAGTTGGGCTCTTCATCTTCCTAGAAATAAAACCTGGGGAAATGACACCTTCAGATAGGATCTGTCTAATTGTTTACCCACATCAGTCTGGATTCTATACCAATAAATGAAATATTTGAAATATTACCTTCAATTCAACATGTCCCAGTCTCAACTCATCTCCTCATGTCCCACAAATTTGCTTCTCCACTTGTCCGTTCTGGTAGATATTGGCTCCCACAATCTGCAAAGCAACCCAAGCCAGAAGCTTCCGGACCAGCAGGACAACCCCCCTCCAGTGCTCCCTTCCAACATCAATCCCTTCGCAATGACCATTTGTTTAGCTTCCCTGTTGATTTCCAAATCTGCTTCAAGAGAGTCAGAATCTTAATTATCCCACTTCCTGTTTTCATTTAGACTCCCATCATCTCTTTTGAGAGGACATTATCCCTATAACCAGCCTGGTACAAATCTAATCCAGACCTTCTGCCCTGTAGCTAGAGCAAAATTTCCAAAATACAAATCTGATCATATTGCTCTCCTATCATCTTATCTTTTACACTCTTCCCAATACTTTCAGTACAAAATCATAAAATCCTCTGTCCAACCTATAAGACCTTTTGTGACTTGTCCCCTGCTTACTTTGTTCTTATTTCTCACCTCTACCCACTCCTGTCTATACTCCAGAATTCTGAATTACTGCATTTGAAGTGTTAAGTAGTTATTAGTCCTTAAACAACTTATTTTTATACTCTTTTTCAGGTGAAGACTGAACCTCAAATAATAGAGCTGATTAGTGGCAAAATCTGATTTTAAAGACAAGTCTTGCTGTTTCTGAAGACCAGGTCTTTTCAACAGACTCAGGAAGCCTTTTATACTTTATGGAGTGTAGCGGGCCTGCAATGGGGGACAAATTGGGAACTGAACCACCTCTACTCAGAAAGTTCTGACATTATCTTGCTGTGTCCCTGTCCTGTCCCTCTGAGCCACATGATTTTGCAGATGTAGGGGTGACTGAGCCCTAAGATTAATAATCACTGCAAATTTCACTGTGGCCAAGGAGAAGGCACATCATTCATCATGTGAACTGTGCTCAGAGCCCATTGCTTGAATTTAATCAGACTAATGAACCAGCTGGCTTCCTCTCTAAAGTGATTTCTGCTCTTTCCAATACTGAATAAAAGCACAGCAGGATTTGAATGAGAGAAAGAAGAAAATTCAGCTGGGAAGAAAAAACATCCTCCAAGTTAGCCAGCTGATGGGTTGGCTATGCTCGGGGAGGCGGGGCAGAATGTCCAGGCAAAGCCTATCACCTTTAGGCAAATATTTCCAAGGAAGTTTGGAAGTTTTTAAAATGCAAAAGAAGACAGTCCCAGGTGACTTAGAGGCAGTGTCTTCAGAAGAGAGCATCCAGAGTGGTGAAGGAATGTAAATCCAATAATGCATTCATTCATTTAACATGTATTGATGCCACTGTCATGGCCTCATCTAAACACCAAAGATACAACAATGAACCCAACATGGCATCTGACTCAAAAAATCAAGGGTAATTGTTTTTAAATATTTTTTAACCACAGAATCCTTTGTTCAAACTCAGCTTTACCAATAAGTGCAATAATAATACAAAAACAAAACTCTAAGCTGCCCTTGTGAGGCTCCTCTGAATCTTAGGGCTACAAAGATAGCAGAACACGACTGGGGGCTGGGGACTCAAGAGCTGTCTTCAAACATATGAAAGGGGATCCTGACCATCCAATGTAGTGCCATGTTAGTCAATACGTTATTAAGAAATAGCGGAAGCCTTGGTGGTGGCACAGTGGATAGAGCAATGTTGTTGAGGTTGCTGGCTTGCGTATGAGTTCATCCAGCTTGAGTGCAGGCTTGCCAGATTGAGTGTGGGGTTGCCACCTTAAACATGGGATCATAAACATATCCCCATGGTCACTGGCTTGAGCCCAAAGGTCACTGACTTAAGTCCAAAGGTTACTGTCTTGAAACCTAAGGTTGCTGACTTAAACCCAAGGTTGTTGGCTTGAGCAAGGGGTCACTGTCTTGGCTGGAGTCCTCCCCCATCAATGCACTTATGAGAAAGCAATCAATGAGCAACTAAGGTGCTGCAACAATGAGTTGATGCTTCTTATCTCTTTCCCTTCCTGTCTCGCTCTCGCTCTTTCTCTCTCTTTCTTACAAAAAAGAAAGGAAGGAAAGAAGGAAGGAAGGAAGGAAGGAAGGAAGGAAAAAAGCAAGCAAGAAAGAGTGAGCCTAACCAGGAGGCTAGGTGGTGGCTTAGTGGATAGAGCATTGACCTGGAGACCCAGGTTTGAAACCCTGAGGTTGCTGGCTTGAGCACAGTCTCATTTGGCTTGAGTGCGGGCTCACCAGCTTGAGCGTGGGGTTGCTGGTTTGAGCATGGGATCATGGATATGACCCCATTGTTGCTGGCTTGAGCCCAAAGGTAGCTGGCTTAAAGCCCAAGGTCACTGGCTTGAGCAAGGGGTCACTGGCTTGCCTGTAGCCCCTGGTCAAGGCCCATATGAAAAAGCAATCAATGAACAACTAAGGTGACACAACGAAGAATTGATGCTTCTCATCTCTTTCCCTTCCTGTCTTTCTGTCCCTATATGTCCCTGTCTCTGTCTCTCTGTCTCACTAAAAAAGAAAGAAAGAGAGAAAGAGAGAAAGAAAGAAAGAAAAAGGAAAAGAAATAGCAGAAAACCAAAACCTCTGAATCACCAAACTGCAGAAAGAGCAGAGAAATGCATGGCCCTCATGAACTACTGGAACCAGGGACTGAATGCTGCTAGATCATAATCTTTCTTCTCTCCTCTTCTTTCTCCCCATTCTCTCTCTTTCTCCTACTTCCTCTCCCCTACCACCCTACCCCACCCCCAACCTTAGTGAGTGACCTTGAACATGTGAGTGCCTACATACTGTGCCATGAAGCAGTGCTCACTGACACCATTGATTGATTCATGCCAGTCACCTGACATAAGAACAGCCAACCAATCTGGAAGCTTGTCAGGGCTATAACTTGGGCTTGCCTTGAAAAGATGAACTGGGATAATTCCCTATTGCTGAAAACATGAGCCATAGGACACAGAGAAAAGTTGACAGCTTTGGGAAAGAGAGAGAAAAACTTTTATAGATTTGGGGTCTGGAATGGCCATTATAGATTGGGTGACCACAAGTCTCAGTTTGTCCTGAAGAATCCCATGTATCCCAGTATAATTATGAGGGTCTCCTTTCGCTCTTGTAAGTTTCTTTTTGAATGAAAATTATTTAATTGCCCTAATTATGGACCATAATGGGATGTGGAATGGGAAAAGGAAAGGGAGAAGGGAGAAGACTGGGGTCAGCCCTGATAAGCCTTGTGGTTCTGGCTAAACAATTTGACTTTATGCTGAAGTCAAGGGAGACTTTAAATATAGAAGTACAAAATCAGATTTAGCTTTTAAAACGATCACTTCGATACAGTACAGACAGTGGGTGAAAGGGGCGCTGAAGTGGAGTCAAGATCAGCTGAGAGGCTGGTTGAACAATCTGGCCAAGAGCTAGGTGGCCTGAATTAAACAGGTAACTGCAGAGAGGAGAAAAACAGATATGTTGAAGAGCTAGCCAGGAAGAAGAGTTAAAAGCTTTTTGGAAACTGATTACATTTGGGGGATGAAGAAGAAAAAGGTGTTAAGGTTGAACAGTAATGCCTTTAACCAGGAAGGTGTTGCTGATGGCAGAGAGATAGTAAATATTACTTTGGATATGTTGGTTTTGAAGCTCATTAAGGTGGCAACTGAGTGATTAGAGCTTGATTAGAGTCAATGGCTTGGGCTGGAGATGGTTAATAGGGGTAGTGGCTGGGGAGGTAGCTTCATTCATGGGAGTGGGAGGGCCACACAGAAAGGATAGTAGGCTGAGGAAGAGAAAAAGGTGGAAGAGATGATAGCTAAGGAAAACACTCAAGTTCTTTGTGCCTCTGTGTCTCATACTCCACTTTGCATTCTGGTTATATTTCTTCTTGTCACTCCCCAATAGAGACTATAATCTGTTTGAGACCTGGCATCCTTGTGAATGTTGAGTCATCAACCACCATGCTTTTGTGTAGCAGATAGTTAGTATATATTTGGTACTAGATAATGAAATTTTGTAAATATCCACGAAGTTGAGCACCAGGAGGTCACTGATAAACTTAGGAGAGCATTCTCACATTGTGTGTTGAGGCAGATGCCAGACTGTAATGGTTCATAGAATGGGGGATGAGAGAGAGACAAATCGGAGACTCCTGCTGCAATCTGAGCTGCCTCACTTTTCATGAGCCCATCCTCTCCTTTCTTACTTTGGAGGCAGTGTTATTTTTAACTATTTTTGACAGAAGGCCTTGAGATACTTAGTCATTTAGAAGGGGGCAAGTATAACTGGAAGAATCAGAATGTCTGGGTTTTCCCACACACACACCAAGTCCAATGACCTCAGAGAAATGACAGCACCATGATGTAATAGGAAGTGCTGTGCTGTTTGAATCCCAGCTTTGTACTTGGGAAAGGCACCATTTAGATAGCTTAAAATAATAAAAAAACTTTGGGATTTAAAATCTGATCAACCTGTTAATTATTTACTTAATAGTTTTGTAAACTTTGTGAAATTTCAACATCTCTAAATTTGCATTTAATCATCATAGAAATGGGGATAATAATGACTGTCTTTTAGTTTGCATAGCTAATCCATGGGAGGTGAAAACGGAAGCTCACGGACTCACTTGGCTAGTAAGTGATAGAACTAGGATTTCATACAAGGATTCATGAATTCTGTTACTTTTGTACTTTTGAGGGCACTCTGCCGCCTGGCACACGGATGACTTCTAGATGCCCTCAACTCTTTTTTTGGAATGAAACAAGGCATGCATAACTAGATAAATGCCTAGCTCAAGAATATGTAAAGTTTCCCTCCATACCTTAGGAAAGCCCCTTGTTATTGCTGAAGTTTCTCATTTATAAATGGGTGGGAAATTTTATGACCTATTGCAGAGGTTAATTGTGAGGATTAGACTAGTTAATATTGACAAAGGTACCCATCAGAGTGTTCACATAGTAAATGCTAATTAAACGGTAACTAAGATTCTAGCTTTTAGGTTTGGGGTTAACTGTTCTAACGAGATTTGTTGATAATGACAATAATTATTGCAGTGGTGGGGGTAGTTGTAGTAAGAGCAGCATTAACTAACATTTGTAGAATACCAGGAATTCTTCAAGAGCCAGAAAATGACTCTCATTTAAATAATATCATTTAAATTTACAACAACCATCTTAAACAAATGTCACGATTTATTCTTATTTTTACTTATTAAGATAGCAAAGCATAAAGAAAGAAGATAGTCACTTGCCCAAAGTCACCTAACCATTAAGTGGAAGAACCGGGATCAAAGCCAGGGCTCTGGGTATTAATGCAGTCTCCACCTCCAGCGAGGCCAACACATGAATCCAGGGTTTGGTTGGAATTTATTTCCATAAGAAGTCCTGTGAGCTAAAAAGGAAACACGAAGGCACCTTTTAGGAAGCACATGACTGCTGAATAGGCAGACCTAATCGGCTCCCTGCCTCTGATTCCCAAAGTTGACCCTAGGTTTTCAAGGACAGTGCTAGTAATTGAGACAGAGGTAAGGTCATTGTCACCAAACCATTGTCTCTCAATGGGTCTCCAGCCTCAGGCTGCACTACCACACTCCTCTGGCCAGGCAGTCCTCATCTGGAGGATCCATCGGCTTTGGTGAGAACAATGGGCTAAAGGCTGAAGAGAGACTCACACAGTCAGAAGGGCAAGAAGCAGAGCAAGGAAACCTGCTGTGGAGGGGTAGCAGGGAGGCCACCAGCTCGCTTATCTGTATGCTCCACGGTGAGGGCTGCCACAGAAGGCACTGTCTTGCCAGAGTCACTTGGATGTGGGCAGTGAATCAATCAAATCTCATATCACTAGTTCTGGTTTTCTGGGGTCTCTGATCCCATTCTCTGCTTGTCCTTGTTATCTTCATCAATCACAAGATTGGCCTGTATATGCGTGCATGCATGCGTGCATGTGTGCATGTGTGTGTGTATGTGATGTGTTCCCATAATAAAGAGGCAGAAAAGATGGAAGCCCTAAAATCCATTCTCATCTGGGGGCTCAATACCAGAACTGTGTTCTCTCCCTCTCCCTGTGGCTGCTCTGGAGTCCTCTCCCCCAGATTGTTGGCAAAGCTGCAGAGCTTCTGATTGAGTGACATTTTACAGGATCACTGTGTTCTTTCTTCAGAGTCATTTGAGATAGAACTGAGAACAGGAAGCCCACTGTCTCAGAGGACTGGATCGAGAATGGTGCTCTCTGAGCAACTGAAGGCTGTCGGATCTCAGAGCGGTGGGGAGAGCAGAGGAAAGGAACCAACACCACTGTATTCCAGGCCTGGCATCAGATATTATCACATATTGTCTTTTCTTTTAATCCCTTCAGTAATACTAGGAAGTGGGTAAAAACGTCCCCACTTACAGGGAGAGGCAATTAAGCTAAGAGAGATAAAAGTGACTCAACTTAAAGTCATTCAGCAGATAAGAGACCTACAAGATCTTTAACACTAGTCTTTTCTAATTCTCTGAGGTGGTTTGTCCTTATATTATGCAGCCCACAATTTTTGCCACAAGCTAGAGTTCTTGGGACACATCATTGGTTCATAAAGCAAAGCCACATGGTGTGAGCACGGAGGGGCTTCCACGTGCACAGTGGGTCATTGTTTCTTGTCCCTTCTACACACTCTGAATTTAGGTTCTGTCAGAAATCCTCCTGGAAAGACAGATAAATAGCAGACTGAATTGGCTGCCTTCATGCATATAGGCATGCATTTGTCCACACTAAATCAGACAGACACACATATACACATTGACCAGAGAATCTTGAAGCTGGGAGAAAATATATAAATCATTTCATCTAAATCCCTGATTCATGAATTATAATTTCAACAGCTGAACTAAACAGTTTTCTAGTCTGTGCTTGGAGATTTATAGACTGTAAGACTAATTTCTACAAATGCAGAAATTGTTGTAAGAAATAGTAACAAGTAAGGTATGACCCCAATGATACACAGGCTTACACTGTAAGTATCCAGATTGTATGGTGGTAGTGGTTGTAAGTGAGGTTGTAGGGAGACAATAGTAGTGAAAGAGGTGGTGGCATCGCTGGTGGTGGTAGAGGAGGTGGGGTGGTGGTGATGGTGGCAGTGGAGGTGGCAGCAGTAAGAGTGGTAGTCAGAAAAATGCTGGCAGAGGAGATGACGATGGCCAGTCATGGTAGAAGTGGTGGTGATGATTAGAGGCGAAGGTGGCAGTGGTTGAGGAGGTGGAGGTAACAGGGTGTTGTTTGTGGTAGTGATGGTGGCTAGAGGTGAAGGGGGAGGCGATACTAGAGAAGGAGGTGGAGATAAAGGTGGGAGTGATGGCGGTAGTGGTCTTGAAAGGAACGGGGTTTTGCCTTCTGAGATTTAAGGTAATTTGAACTCTCCAAAATTTGAGGATCCAATGTACACTGGGAAAGCCACAGGGCAGAGGGTGAGGTCTCTCCCAGAACACCAAACAACTGTCCAGATTGCCTCCACGTACCTCCTTGCTGTCAGGAGAATGGGAAGTTCATAGCTCTACTGGCCCGTTCAGCCTAGGGAGCTGTTTGCCTCTGGTGACCACCAGCTTAGAATCCTGCTGGACACAGCCAGTGCCCTCCACTCCTGGGTGGCCAGGAGACGGCCTTGAGGCCTGGTAGAATTTTTGAAGCTTCTGTAAAAATGTTTATGGTGGAAATATAGGTTCACATACTTGAAAGCATTTCCTCTGATAGGTATGTATGCACTCACATACACCTAATACACTCTGACACTTAATGTACACTCACTCACACACTCATACACAATTTCTGCAGAAGCTCTTGCTATCTGCCTTTAAAAACCATTATGCATAGAATGGAGTGTGTGCCTAAGTACCACATGCCTGCCTCCACCACCCTGATCCAGCTGAGTCACATAGTGCTGGCAGCTTCATCACTGGCTCAGTCACTGGGACACCACTAGTGAAGAAAATCAGTATGTTGTTTGCGTCTCTGAAATGAGAGCACGCCAGATGACGAGTAACAAGAGTGGCCTTGGCGGCAGCTATGGATAATCTTCCAGTTGACACCAGTTTTGCCTTCTGTTCAATTTTAAAATTTTTAATTTTTCTATCATAGTTTACATTCAATGCTATTTTGTACTAGTTTCAGATGTACATATAGCACAGTGGCCAGAAAAATCATATACTTTACACAGCAATCCCCCAATACTTCAAGGACCCATCTGATACCACACTTAGTTATTACAGTATTATTGACCACACTTCCCGTACTGTATTTCACATCCCCAGGACTGTTCTGTAACTACCAGTTTGTACTTCTTAATCCCTTCCCCTTTTCACCCCATCCACCAGCCCTCCTCCACTCTGGCAACCATCAGTCTGTTCTCTGTATCTATATTTCTGTTTCAGTTTTGTTTGTTAAATTCTACATATAAGCAAAATAATGTAGTATTTATCTTTTTCTGTCTGATTTACTTCACTTACCCTCTAGGTCCATCTATGGTGTTACAAATGATAATATTTTTTATGGCCGAGTAATATTCCATTGTATAGATGTACCACTTCCTACCCAGTCATCTGTTGGTGGGCACTAGGGTTGCTTTTATATCTTAGCCATTGTAAGTAATACTGCAATCAACATAAGAGCCCATACATTCTTTTGAATTAGGGTTTTGAGTTTCTTAAAATACTCAGAAGTGGAATCACTAGGTCATAAGGCAGTTCCATTTTTAATTTTTTGAGGAAACTGTTTTCCATAGTGGCTGCAACTATCTTTGTTCATCTCAACAGTGCACGAGGGTTCCCTTCTGTACATCCTTGCCAACATTTGTTTATTAACTTACTGACAGGTGTGAGCTGATATCTCATTAAACTTTTAATTTGCATTTCTCTAATGATTAGTGATGTTGAGCATCTTTTCACATGTCTCCTGACCATCTGTATGTCCTCTATGGAAGTGTCTGTTCAGATCTTCTGTCCACTTTTTAATTGAATTTTTTGTTTGTTTTTGGTGTTGAGTTGTCTGAATTCTCTATGAATTTTGGATGTTAACTCCTATAGGATGTATCATTGGCTAGTATCTTCTCCCATTCAGTGGGTTGTCTTTCCATTTTGTTGATGGTTTCCTTTGCTGTGCAAAAACTTTTTAGTTTGATATAATCCCATTTTTTTATTTTTTATTTCTTTTGTCTGAAGAGATGTATCAGGAAAAATGCCTGTTTAACTTTAACAGCTCTCTCACCTGTCAGGAGTGATATGTGGGATACCTGATGAAGGCTAGTTGCTCTTTTCAAGACTGGTTGGGTGTAGCCTCAACCCAGAATAACCTCTGTCACCTATCATGCTTCAAAGTAGCCCTTCCCCACAAAAGCATGTGCAGTTTGTACTGCATACACTCCTCACTCCATCATCCCTCATTTTCTCTGCAGTACCACCCAAATCACAGATTCACTAAAGTGTCTGCCTTTAAAGTGATCCTTTACTTTCTCATGTGAGAGGAGTAATAATCTGCAGGGTAATAGGATAGAAGAGCATGTGAGCATCATTTCTTCGTGGTGCTTGGTTCTTGGGAGGTGCTTAGAAAATACATGCTTGGGCCTTGGTTGGTTGGCAGAATGGTAGAGCATCAGCCTGGTGTGTGGGTGTTCTGGGCTCAATTCCCAGTCAGGACACACAGAAGAAGTACCCATCTGCTTCTTCACTCCTCCCCTTCTCATTTCTCTCTCTTGCTCTGCTCCCCTCCTGCAGCCATGGCTCCACTGAAGCAAGTTGGTCCTAGGCACTGAGGATGGCCCCATGGCCTCCACCTCAGGTGCTAAGAAAAGCTCAGTTGCTGAGCAACAGAGCAACACCCCAGATGGGCAGAGCATTGCCCCCTAGTGGGCTTGCCAGGTGGATCCTGGTTGGGGCACATGTGGGAGTCTTTCTCTCTGCCTCCCCTCCTCTCACTGAATTTAAAAACAAAGATAGAAAGAAAATATATGTTTGATAAAGGGAATGAGGACTTGGGGACACAGTTGTGAAAGCCCTTCAGTTTTTACAAGGCCTCATTAACTACAGTATATGAAAAAGATCATATTAAAGTCTCAATAGACAGCCTCCAGGAGGCAGAAGGTCCAACTCAGTATTGCTAGACCACAAAAGCAGCTTCCTCAAACCATAGGCTGTAGAGATGAACAACAGGCAGTCTCTGCCTAGATGGTTTGCACAAGACAGTGGCACATGTTGGTACCTGGTAGTTCTCCAGAGACCCAATTTTATGGATTTCTTCCATATCCTGGTTGCCTCCATGAATACAGGATCAGCCCTTGGTAGCTACAGCCCCTTGAAACTCTGTACAGTGATTCAGAGACTAGCCATAAAGAAGTCATCTTCTGCGGGCACAAGGTGCAGGCACTATGTATACCTGGCAACAATGTCTCTGCCACCCTACCTGCTTCTCAGCCTAGGTGCAAAAAGGGAGTCCCCAAATTCTAGCCAATCACAGAAACCACAACCAGTTCAAGAAAATTCACACTTGATAAAATTATACCCAGCCTCTCTGCATCAGATTTTGTTGGTGTCCAATGGAACTTCTTCCCTGAGTCCTGATTTTATCCAGGTGCTCACCCATTATCAGCTATGGGATCCTACTGGCATCCCTCACTGATCCAGGTGTGAAAATATGGAGAGAGTTTCATTCAGACTAAGGAATTTTAGTCCACACTTGAGGAAACATCACACTTCCTTTCAGGCATAAGACTCATGTTGCCCTGACTGCCATTAGTAGCCATCTTAAAACTACAAGGGAAACCAGCTTTGGTAGAAGCTAATGCTGGGTGGAATGGCAAAAAGAATCTGTGTATTTGATGCCCTCATTGGTACACAGATTTCAGTATGCCCACGACCTGTTCTACCCTGGCCCTCCTGTTATGTCAAATAATATATTTCCTTATTGTTTATGGCAATTAGATTCAACATGTTCTGTTTCTTGCAGGCCAGAAAATCTTAAGGGATACCTACTGTGCAGATTGGCTGGGGAAGAAGACATTCTATGTGGAGAGAGGCAGAAAAACAACATAACCCAACTCTTATTTCCAAAGATTCACCTTCCATGGTGGTGCTACTCCCCTTAAATGCCCTAACCATAATTTTTCTCTTAAAAGTCCCTCTGTAGCCTGACTAGGCAGTGGTGCAGTGGACAGAGTGTTGGACTGGGACACAGAGGACCCAGGTTCAAGACCCTAAGGTTGCTGGCTTGAGCACGGGGTCACTGGCTTGAGCGCGGGATCATAGACATGATCCCGTGGTCGTTGGCTTGAGCCCAAAGGTCGCTGGTTTAAAGCCCAAGGTTGCTGGCTTGAGCTCAAGGTCACTGGTTTGAGCAAGGGGTCACTTGCTCTGCTGCAGCCACCCAGTCAAGGCACATATGAGAAAGCAATCAATGAACAACTAAGGAGATGAAGGAGCTGCAATGAAAAATTGATGCTTCTCATCTCTCTTCTTCCTGTCTGTCTGTACTTATCTGTCCCTCTCTGTCTCTGTCACAAGAAAAAAAGGTCCCTCTGTAGAAAGAGCAGGTTGAGGTATTTAAACAAATTAAACATGCAACATCCAGAGATAGTAGCAGGAAAATAAACATAGGGAGTAATTTGTAATTAGATAATCTGGTTTTCAGGATATGGTTTGGTTGTTTTCAGATTGTGGCTTTGGGTCTCATTCAGCCTTTTACGATGAGTGCCTTCTAGTAGCTGAGAGTTGTGCCTTAGAAATCCACACCTGCTGACCTCTAGTCTGGTAGTGAAGGTAAGACCCCAAAGAGGAGCAGAGAATCTTCACTCCCTCCTTTTTAGTTTTCTGTATCAGGTCCTGCCTCTTCTTATAGTGACTAACTCAGGAAAGCCCACATTTCCCAGCTCTAAGAAGAGGACATACTAGAGTCCTACAACAGCGATAATGAATAATGTTATTACATAATAAATGAGAAGGAAACCTCATCTCAACAAAGTGCAATGACATGAGCACTGATACAAAAGCCAGAAATAAGCCATAAGGGAAAGAAGAGGATTATTTTTTTTTACAAGAAATGCCATGGGTCATGCTTCTCCACCTCACATGACCCCCTAATCAGCAGGGTTCATGCCTCTGCAGCCCGTGTTGAATACAATATACAAGAAAACGTCACAATACATACCTTCTATTCATACATTCATAGTAAAGTGCAGTAGGAGCAGAAAACTGCCCCACACCTGGTTTCACCCCTTTTCTTCCACTGGCTTGTGTGAACTTAAGCTAGTCACTCAGTCCTTTGAACCTCAGTTTCTTTTTGTGGAAACCTACTATGTAGGTTGTCATGATTATTCAAAAAATAAAGTATATAACTGTACATGTCACATTAGCAGTTTCCCAATATATGGTAATTAGTTTTAATTATTAGTAAGCATTCAGCCTGTTTCCTACTTCCTTCAGTGACCTGTTTTAGGAACTCTCCACTGTGTCTTTGCAGCTCCTTCTGTTGGGCCACCTATCACCGCAGATTCAGCACACAGCTTATTCGTTCCTGAGTTACAATATTGCTACACCATCCTGACATATCCCACAGACATTTTTGGAGAATGGCCTCTCACATCTCCAGGTTCTAGGACCCTTCCAGTCTATATGTGACTCCTTGGACTACACATCTCATTCAACACATCTAGACAGAACCAACCCCAAAGGCTTTTAAAGACTGTGGTTGTACCCAAAAAAGACTCCTCAGGGGAGATGATCCCATGAGGTAGTCCTCTTGGAAATATTGGAGAAGGGCATGCTCTCACTTGAGTCTTTACCATTCCAATGATGTGATGGCTTTGAACGGCAAACTGTGCCAACTTGGGAAGGAAGAAAGTTGGGCACTGCCAGCATAGTAAACAGTTTGATCTCTCTAAATAAGGCCCAACTGCCTGGGGTGGACCAGAGCCCAAGGATCTCCTGGGGCCACTAGAGCCAGATGCCTTTCAACGGGTTTTGCCATCAATCTTAATAAATACAAGGCTTACGTTCAGAAATCTTCACCATTTCAAATCAATCCACCCAGTATTTACAGGGCATCTCCTATGAGCCAGTCACTGCACGAAGCACCGGGACTACAAAGATGAATAAGGCGTGTCTTTGTCCTGGAGAGGCTGAGAGCCAGAGAGAGGGGTAAGGGGTGGAGCCAATGGGAGCTGAGGAGAGTAATACAGTCTTATAGGTTTCAAGATGGGGCATAAATGGAGTATAAAGAGTACACTAAAGAAAGAGGGCTTACTAGTGCAGCCACTGTGGAAAACAGTATGGAGATTCCTCAAAAATCTGAAAATCGAACTGCCTTTTGACCCAGCTATCCCACTTTTAGGAATATACCCCAAGGACACCATAGAATGGCTCCAAAAGGAGAAATGCACCCCCATGTTTGTGGCAGCATTGTTCACAATAGTGAAGATCTGGAAACAGCCCAAGTGTCCGTCAGAGGACGAGTGGATTAAAAAGCTTTGGTACATATATACTATGGAATACTACTCAGCCATAAGAAATGATGACATCGGGTCATTTACAATAACATGGATGGACCTTGATAACATTATACGGAGTGAAATAAGTAAATCAGAAAAAACTAAGAACTATATGAATCCATATATAGATGGGACATAAAAATGAGACTCAGAGACATGAACAAGAATGTGATGGCAACGGGGGGTGGGGAGTGGGGGGAGGGGGATGGGGCGAAGAAGGAGAGAGGGGTTAGGGGAGGGGAGGGGCACAAGAAAACCAGATAGAAGGTGACAGAAGACAATTTGACTTTGGATGAGAGGTATACAGCACAATCAAATGTCAAAATAATCTGGAGATGTTTTCTCTCAACATATGTACCCTGATTTATCAATGTCACTGCATTAAATTTAATAATAATAAAAAAAATTTAAAAAAAGAAAGAGGGCTTAGTTCCTCTGGGAGTAGGAGGTCAGAAAATCTTCATAGAGGAAGTGACCCAGATAAGAGTTCCACAAATATTTATTGACTGGCAGCTGGCACTACTTTCTGTGCTAGAGGATTTCACAGGCATTATTTATGCTTCACAAAAAGCCTTAAGTAGATATTATTATCCCTGTGATTTTCAAAAAATAAGAAAACATAAGTTTAAAGGTCACATGGCTAATAAATGACACTGGAACGTTGGTACAATTAGAACCATCAGTCTAACCACCCAAGTAACAGAAAGCTTAACTTTGGGGGTCTATTTTGCTCGTGCACACAAACTTCAAATGAGCAATTATGTAAGTAGATAACCAGGTATCTATTCATCATTCTGGTGACAGGAGAAATTCAGGCAAGTAAAACCCCAAACAGAGAAGCTAATGTAAATGCCCCTCCATTGTATACTTACTTCTTTCTTCACCATCTTTCTCAGGTTTAGAGATCTCAAACTTGACCAAAAATAATTTTTTTTTTGCCTCCGGAGCCACTATGCCACTATTTCATCATGTTGGCCTTGAAACTGACAAAGAGCCAACTGCCAAGGTTGCCAAAATAAGGTAGGCTGAGAAGGGAGGGACAGCAGGGAGGAGGAGGGGGGAGGGGGGATAGGAGGAAGTCTTGCCAGGGCTGTGAGGACCTAGGGCTCGGGGATGAGAAAACAGGGTGAGTGTGCAGGCAGAGCTGTAATCAGATGGGGAGAAGAAGATATGGAGAGTGAAAAGCAGATGGCTGAGCCACCATAGGAGAATGAGCAGGAAGAACCAGAGTGAGGCCTGAAGAAGGCATAAAGGATGATGCCCACATATTCAGTCAGTCTTGATTACTCCTGCCTCTTGAGCCTTGTGTCCTAGACCAAAAGCTGCTTTAGGGGCTACTGTGCTGGCTCCTTAAAAACAGAGCCTCAAGTATTGGAAATACCGGTTTCTGGGGGGAGGGGCTCCGCAGACCTGGTTTCACTTAGATCTCAGGCTCTCCCTCAGGAGAGGAGGGGAGTGAGAATCAGCCCAGCTGATCTTTCCAGCTGCTCTGACTTCCCAGGATTTCAGGGTCAGTCCATCTTTCCTGGACTCAGTGGAAGAGAGAGGAGGCTAAGAGCCTGGGGACTTGAGCCAACTCGGCAGGACCATGGGAAGAGGCAGCAGATTTAAGAGAATCAATAAACAAACTGCTACTTAAGGAAGGCTGTCTCTTAGCCCTACCCTTATCCACATAGTTTTCACAAAATCTTTTTGTCACCCTACCATAGTTCTCTTTCCCCAAATAGGCTCAGCTTTTACTGGGCAGTTACCCATAGGCAGAAGAGGTCACTAATGGGCAACCCCTAGTCCAGGGTAGAAGGCTGAATAATGTCTCTCAAAGATATCAAGTCCAAATCCCTGGAACCTAGAAAGGCTACCTCGTGTGGAAAAAGGAGCTTGGCAGGTATCACCAAGTTAAAGACTTTGAGATGCAGTGATTATCCTGGAATACCTGGATGATTCAGGCGGGCCCTAAATGTACTCACACGTATCTTTGTAAGTGGGAGGCAGGGAGAGATTGGCACAGACTTGGAAAAGACCACTTGAAGAGGCTGGCTTTGAAGGTTGGAGTGAGTGATCCAACCACAGCTAAGGAATTCCAGCAGCCACCAGCAGCTGGAAGAGGGGAGCAGATTTCCCCCGAGAGCTTGCAGAGGGAATGCAGCCCTATAACGCATTGATTCCTGCCCAGTTGTACTGATTTCAGACTTCTGGTCTCCAAAACTGTCAGAGAATACATTTTGGGGTTTCTTTTTAAGGCACTAAGTTTGTGGCAATTTGTTACAGCCACCATAGGAACAATACACACAGCCTCATCCGCCCCCAGCACGTCCTGCCACACGCCGTACATACCAAGTGTGCCGTGAGCCGGCTGTTTCCCTTGGAGTGATGGGGCCATCCACACTCTCTGGATAAGTTGTAGTAATAAAAAAATAACCATGAACTTGGAAGTATGAAGAGGACCTGAATTGGAAGTCTAGTTTATTGCTCACTTGTGGTAAGCAGAGGAATTAACCTCTCCACGCTGCCTTCACAACTGTGAAATGGGAATGGTAACCCCTGATGAGCTCACAGCCATTATGTTAGGACTACAAAACATTATGAACTTGAAGTCAGTTTATCAGCTTTAAAACTTTGTGTGTGCTTATTATTTTTCATTAAATCCTGTTTCCTGGGCATAATCCAGGATAGATCCCTAGTGATATGCAGGAAGAGTCAGGTTGGGAGAAACTCCTATGGCCCTTGATATTTACCAATCTTGTAGTCTCTGATTCTGTGTGAGAGAGAGCAGTGGGACAAGATGTGATTGATTCTAGGGAGGATTTATGGATGTAAACCCTTTCCCAGCCCCGTTAAAATAAAATCACTAAAGTGCTTTATCCACAGATTGGTCAAGACCATAAAAATCCTAGGTGTGTTCATAACCTTGGCACCACCGAGCTGAAAGGACCTGGCATGAGTCTGATAAACTGTGGACAATGTCTTATTTGTATTGTGTCTCCAGTGCTGAGCATGAAGACCCAATAAATGTTTACTTGATAAATGAAGAAAGAGATGAATGAATGAATGAATGAATGAATGAAATTAGCCCTGAACATCTACAAAACCTCCAAATCACAACCTTCTCCTATCTTCCATTACAATCCTTAGTTATACAATTGGGCTTTAGCCTCAGTTCCCTGTCTCACACTGTCTCCCTGGGTCTCTCTATTCAGCACTTGGGTGGGACAGATCCTTGCAAGTCTCCATCCAAGAGTAACTTCCAATGTCAATAAGCACTGTTCTTGGTCCTCTGCGAAATTAACTGGTTACCTGTAATTACAATCCATGTGGGTTTTCAACCACTGCATTGGTCCCTGTGGGAGCAGCAGCAGATGGCCCTGGTTTCCAAGGGCAGTATCCTCTTTATCCTATCTTCTGTTACAAGTCCATCTGCATCTCAGGGACCAGTAGCAGCTGCATTAGGACTTCCAACCCACCAGATCTTACCTTTACACCATAGCTGCTAGAGTCCCAGCACAGTTCCCTGGACTCCATTAGAGATATACTTCGGAGAGGGAGGAAGACCAAAAATTCCTATAGATCAAATGGAATTTTAAAGAAGCTTCATTTTCTTTCTTTTGTACTGGTTGTTAACAGTAGTACACGTTCATTGTACAGAACTTGGAAAGTACATAAAAGCATAAAATATTTATATTAGAAAAATCATAATTCCACCATCTATAGCTATCGCAGTCAACATTCTGATACATTTCCTTCCAGTCATTTAAAAATAATTTTTACGTAATTGAGATGATAGCATATATACAATTTAAACCATGCTTTCTAAATGTAACATTTAGCATAAACCATTTCTCATACCATCAGAAATCCTCCATAAATATCATTTTTAGTGGCTGCATAATATTCTTCAATCTAATATTAAAATTAATATATAAGTCTAACCCAGAGCTGGCTTCCCCTTAATGCTCCAATTTCATCTTAGTTTCTTTGTTCCCTGTATAATCATTTTCAGAAGAACTCAGCATCTTTCAGCTCTCTAAGAAAAACTCGTTCATTCCAAAACAATGATGAGCAATGAGCAATAATGACTCTCACTGAAGATTTCACAAGAAAGAGGGAAGATTTTACATTGCAAATCCCAAAGCAAACAACTTTCATGAACATGTCTCCTAACCACTTCTGATTTATATTAAGTGCTATCTGGCTAGAGTGCCAGCAGGACTTCTTTTGTTTTTGTTTATCCTGGTTCTTCTTTCCTGTTTCCTAGATATTACCCCCACCCTGGCCATACTTTTCAATTACTATAAGACCTCCTAGCTTCACAGACTTACATTCATCCTGGGACTCAGGAAAACAAAGAGAATCTGAACACGTGGACCACCTGCATTATGCAGAAAGCAATTTAGTGACAATCATTTGATATTGAATAGGCCAAAAAAAGTAAATTCATCTTCCCACCTCTACAGACTTTAGTTATCATCTTCAAAGCATCTCTTCTAGATGCATAAAATGCTTTTCCTAAGAGTGAATGACTCTCAATTTCCTTAAACTGCTGTATAATAACATCCCCTTGATTTGTTTTTCATAGGATCTAATTCTTTCTTATTTAGGTCTGAATAAGAAAAATCTGTTTTAAAAAGGAAATGGAAAATTGTTTATGCAAATATGGAACTTGTATGTGTGAATTCCATAGATACCCAGAAAATGGTTGTATCCATCAGCTTTAATAAAGGAGTATTTGATTGGGGGAAGGAGGTAAGAGATGTCATTTAAACAAAACAATCCCAGTCTGTAGATATATATTCAGTGAAAGAGGGAGTTGGAGGGGTGAGAAAGCCTAAAACCAAGGGCCAGAACGGTATTTTGTCTTCTAGGAAGGTCCCCATCACTGTCAACAGACCTCTCTGGGCAGACCTGGAGGCACAGCCTCAGGGCCCTGCCTAGAACTCCGGGTCCAGCAGGGCACAGCTTATTTCCGAAAAAACCATAGCAAACTGGGGTGTGTTCAAAGGCGAGCTACGTTAACTATATGGATGGCTCTAAGAAAAGCCTGAAAGAAAGGGACAGTGGCACCACGTTAAGCAGCTGGAAGAAGTAGTAGTGGGGGTAACACCCACTTACAACCAGGCAAAGACCGCCTGTCTGGGAGAATCCTGAGAGGTCTGTGCAATAGGAGAGGGAGGAGGTTCCAAGGCCCCGTGGTTGGAGATGAAAGCAACTCCCCAATGTTCCGTGAGCCAAACAAAAGCACTGCCTCCTCATAGCGTTTGTGAACAGGAAAATAAACCACTCTACTGGGAGAGGTCGCTGAAGAGCAGCCCTGAATAGCACCACCCCTTAGCAGCGGCTGTGCTTAGAGTGTGGGCAGGAGCAGTGGGCAGGCTGGGGCTGATGCACTGGGTGGAGCTGTGGGCCCTCTTCATGGAATCAGGGGACTCCGCCCACTGGAGGTAGTCTCAGTCCCACTCACTAAGTGTCCCCAGAGGGAGGGGCTGGGGCCGAGGGTGGAATAGGGGTGCAGATTTGGCACAACACTCCACCCCAAAAACACAAAACCAAACCAAATCCAGGACTCCCAGTTAAATTTGAATTTCACATAAATAATATTTTTAGTGTAAATATATTCCAGAATACTGTATGGCAACCCAAAGGTGACGACAAAACTAATACCTGCCCAAGTTTCTCAAGGGAAGTTAGAGAGGAAATTAGAGAATAGGGAACTACAGTTGTTGGAGAACTTGTGTGTGTGTGTGCGTGTGTGCATGTGTATAAGAGAGAGAGAAAGAGAGAGAGGTTAAACTGTCAACACTGTCACTGGTTGAAGACAGATACTTGGGGAACTCACAAGAAGATAAAAATGATTTTTAAAAAACTTGGTTCTACAGTAAACAGAAAAGTAGTCTGTTTTATGTGAGTTTTCTACCATTTCTGTGGTCTTAAGATACCACCATCCTTTCTTCTCTTTAGATTCTTCTGTATTTGCACCAGCAGAACTATATTTGTGAGAGCTTTTCTGTCCTTGCCAGCCACCTTCTGGCCGTGAAATCAGACCTATTCTCTGCAAAGTCTCTAACATGCACCAATTCTAGGGCCAGGGTGGATCTTTGACTATGTCCAGCTGTCTCTGCCCCATTAAGTATGAACTAACTGGGAAACTGCTTGGAAGTTTTTTTCCCAAAGTTTTTCACAACCTGCTCCCTCTTCTCCATGTCACCATCACAGCTTCTTTATTGGTTGGAATTTGCTCAAGAAAAGTTTATCTGCTACTTCCTTTACTCCCTAGGAGACAAAACAGAATGCAAATTATGAGCGTGTCAGATGCTCTGCTGATGATTCCTCAGATCCGAATAGTGCAGGCTGCTCCCTGTATTTTATGATCTGTATCAGAAATGCATCCTCCATTTCCTCTCTTGGACCAGCTTCTACCATGTTTGTTCCTCTCTTGGGTTTCTCACTTGCTCCTTTGTCTGGTGCTACTCTTGGGAGCATTGTACATTTCCAGGCAGCCCTAAACCTTCTTGACTCCCAAATCTGCTCTGGCCTTTTGGTAATGGATATGTCTTCTATGAATGACCTCTACCCTTCCGTGGTCATGTGTTAGCCTTGAGACCCACATTAGTCTGACCCCGAGAGACATATCAGAGCACGTGGGCTGCCCAATGGACAGCCTGTTTCATTTTGCTCGCCGTCCCTGCTCTATGTTTTGTGGATGGACATTTTGGACATCTGTAAGGAGAAGTGCTGTTCCAGGGACCCCTTGCAGACACTCAGATTCTCTTCTCTTGTTATGGTGGACATCTGTTGCTCTGCTCTGTCCAGGGTTCCTTCCCTTCTCCTGTTTCTGGAGATAACCTTATCTTCCTTTGGGACCTTTCCATTCCACACCACCCTCACCATCTTCTCATGTCTCTGCCAAACCAACAACTGCAACATCCCACCCTCTGGCCACAAGGAAGGACAGTCCCCCAGGCAATTTTGTGATGACTCTTTTCACTGAGACATGCTTTTCACTGAGAAAGCACCTGTACCAATGTAGGCCAGTCTTTCCCTGGGATCACCTATGAGGGCATTAGTAAGGTGAAAAAGACCAGGACTGTGGGCAACAATACTCCCCTCTCCTTCTGCTAAGAGAACCCTGTCCTTAAAGGCAGGTAGAGCCAAGGGGTAGAGAGATAGAGAGGTCTGGTGACATCATTTGAGTCCCTGAATCCATTTATGCCTGTGGTTACCCTACTCCTGGACATCCATTTTTTGCTATAGCTGTACCGTGTTGGGAACACTTACAGCTAATGAGTGCTGAACAAAGTGCATTTGGTATCTACTGTTCTCCCAGATTGAACTGACTCTGAGCGAGTACTTTCTATGTGCCTACAAGTGCATTTTCTCCCTCAGTTCTCAACATCAAGCTCATCAACTTGCTGATCGTCCCCACTGTACAGAGAAAGGAAATAGGGCTGAAAGAGTGCACAGCTAGTCAAGAACTCTGCTGGCACATTTTCTGACCCCAATTCCGATAGTCTTTTTCAAGGGTTTTTTTTTTTTGTGATTCATAGAAAGAAATTTTTACAATCTGACCAAGTACACATATCCTGCCTATTAAGATGAATCATGAAACCACATATTTGACTGCTTTGACCTAATTAATGGTAATTTCTTTCTTTACTATTTTAAGTGGATGTTATTATTTTATTTGATGAGAGGCACTAGTTTGACGTCTAGGTTAAGCATAGGGCACAGGTGAGTTAGAACAACCAATTTATGCACAAATCCTAACTCTACCACCAGCCATTCCATGACAGCAGCAAGTTACTTAGCCTATCTGAGCTTCAGTTTCATCATCCCCAAATTGACAGAATCATACCCACCTTTGTGTGTGTGTGTGTGTGTGTGTGTGTGTGTGTGTGTGTCTGTTCTTTTCTGAAGCTGGAAACGGAGAGAGACAGTCAGACCGACTCCCACATGCACCCGACCGGGATCCACCCGGCATGCCCACCAGGGAGTGACGCTCTGCCCACGAGGGGGCGATGCTCTGCCCCTCCGGGGCATCGCTCTGCTGCGACCAGAGCCACTATAGCGCCTGGGGCAGAGGCCAAGGAGCCATCCCCAGTGCCCGGGCCATCTTTGCTCCAATGGAGCCTCGGCTGCAGGAGGGGAAGAGAGAGACAGAGAGGAAGGAGAGAGGGAGGGGTGGAGAAGCAGATGGGCGCTTCTCCTGTGTGCCCTGGCCGGGAATCGAACCGGGACTTCTGCACGCCAGGCCGACGCTCTACCACTGAGCCAACTGGCCAGGGCCCCACCTTTTTTTTTTAATGGTAATTTTCATATAGTCCAATCTCTATGTATAATGTAACAGAGACAAAAATATCACGGAACAATACTCATCTTTATGATGTGTATTTCACATTAATATTTCTATTCTATACTAGTTCATCTTTTAAAACGCTGGTCACAACCTATGAAACTGATTTCATGACACCCGAATGAGATGTGACCTGTGGTTTAGAAAACCATGGCTTACATGAAACCATCCTGGGAACTGTGCTCCTTTGGAGTTTTGCCTCATTTTCTTTCCAATACAGTCAAAATCCCTTCTGGTGAACTTTTACACACACATGTCCTTCTCTGTCCTCATTTCAGCCAGAGCTCATCTGCCTGGGTTCTCCTCAGAGGTGTCCGGAAGGCTTGTCGCTGTGTCAAATCTGGGTATGGGGTATGGTGAGCCCACCACCAGCACCACGTCAACTAAATTTAAGAACTACATATGGGGTGTTGCTACTTGTAATAATAAAAGTGTTTGTAATAGATGTTATTGTAGAATACACACCACCGTTAGCCCAAAAGAAAATCCAAATTTCTCCAGGCATGTCTGGTTAACTGGACGAATTCATTTTTGTGAAATGAACTTGCTCAACACCTTTTGGTTTTGGCTGAATGAGAAAGAAGGTTTGTGCTGAGGGCTCCGGTTTGAGAAGAGAAGTGATGAAGAGGACAGATAGACATTTGTTGCCTGTCTGGTCCAGGACGACGGTGTCTGAGCCATAGGGAGAGCGAAGCTACAGTGGTTGTGCTTAAGCGGCTGTGTTGGCACCCAAGGGACAGTGTGTGACATGGGTGCAGGGAAATTCAGGTTTGATTAAGCAAACACAATCACATTACAGAACAACGTGTGTGGTGATTACATTACTCAAATTGTTTTCATGTACAGTACATATGTGCAAAGCTCACAACAACTCTTGGAGGAGGGCACAGGATTCCTATTTTTCAGGAAGCAAAGGTGGTAGGCATGAAACAGCGTGGCCAGAGTCATGTGGCCAGGAAACAACAGAGTCAGGATTCAAACCCGTCTGCAGATGCCATGTATTGAATACCTACTATGTCCCAGGCGCTGTGTTTGGAGTTTCATATGCATTATTTTATTTGACTCTCACACTGTCTCCACTAAGGGAGCATGACCACCCCTTTTTACAGATGAGGGAGTTAACTTGCCCAGTGTCACACCGGTGGTAATAAGCAAAGCCCAGACCAGGACCAGAGTCGTGCTGTCCCATCTGGACACCTTTCAACCACACTATGTTGCTTTGAGGGCTCATTGTGGCCATTCCGGATGGAGAGGGCATGAGTGTATGGGAAAGGAAGCAGTGATAACCCCTGAAAACAATTCCTGCAGATGTGCAAACTCACCTGTGCCCAGCTGGTGTGCAGCAGATACACACTGGTAAAGCTGAGCTGGCTGTTTAAATGTTTGCCAGTTGATGGACTGCCACCTGAATGATGATGAGGTATTTCCTCGAGTGAGAGGTCATGAGCTCCGGTGAAGGTTTGCTCAAGGATCTGTCATGATTCTGAAAAGATGTGTGCTTGCAAAAGTGGACATTAAGTATTCTTCACATGAGTCCTGTTGCCCTATTGACTGCCATGATAAAAATAAGAATCCCACTTGAATAGGTAGCTCATTATGGATGGACACAGGGACACCTTTCTGCTCAGGCACAGCTTGGAGTACGGCTGGCTGTTGGAATACTGGATTAGTATTAAAGAAGTTTGTGAACTTGCAACACTTTATTGACCTTGGGATCTCCTGTTACTGCCACCTCTCAACCCTTCTCAGAACATAGGACATTTTCTAATCTCTGGGGATCTTGACTATACTCCGAATTTGTGGAAACTGGCTCCCTTCCTTCCATTTCTGCTGGAAAATAATTATAATATCTCCTGCTTAATGAACAATTCTGATATGTCACGCACTATGCCGGTGGTTAACATACTTTATCTCATTTGCTTGTCACCACAACTTTATTGTGTCTGTTTTATAGGCAAAGAAACTGAGACTTGAAAACATTTTTAGAAATTATCCATGCCAACCCAGCTAGTGAGAGCACCAGTTGTCAAACTCAGGTCTGTTGGATTTCAAATCCCAGGCTCCCTGCTTGTCAGCCTGGGAAGTCAAGGCATCTAACCAGGCTCCAGGTCTTTCTGTGGTCCGGCTGCTGCCTCTCGCTGTGACCTCATCCTGAGTTTCCTTCTCCCCTTACTGTGCTTCAGCTCACAGGCCTTCTTTCCGTTCCGCGGATGCACCCGGTTTGTTTCTGCCACCCTGTTCTTGCTCTCGCAACATGCTGGGCCTGGAAAGTAGGAATGTGGCAGGTTCTGGGGACATACAGACATATAATACACAGTCCTACCCTTAAAAAATCTACAAAAAAGTCAGATCCAGTGTGGGTGAGGCCACTGTGGGCCGCAGCCTGCCCGTCAGAGTTGGAGAGGACTGAAGTGCAGCGGGAGCGGGAGGAGACAGTGCAAACCTTGGGTGGCCTGAGTCCGCAAGATCCAGAATCTCCACCTGATAGTGATTCCGAGTGTTCGGGTTAGGGTGGCACCTCCAGGGAGTTTGACTGGTGGGACTAGACGTAGCCATAAGAGGGTGTCCCGGACAAGTCTCTGCAAAAAATAGCCCGCAGCGTCCGTCCAATGGCCACGATCCAGGGAGAAATCGGTGACTTTCAGGGACACGGCTGCGAACTTCACCCAGAAAGAATGGCGCCCCGTGCCCCCTGCTCGGAGGTGCTTGTACAGGGATGTGATGCCGCAGAACTACCACACCCAGTTTCTCTTAGGGATCACGTTTCCAAGCCAGGCATGAACTTCAAATTTGCAGCAAGGAGGAGAACTGTGGCTATCAGAGGGAAAATCCAAAGATCTTTCTGTCCAGGTAAACGAGTGAGATCAAGCATGTAGGGATCTTTGCAGGCAATGGCACAGCTGAGGGAGGGGGAAGCACCTTCAAACTGCTGTCCTGGGAACTCACAGACTGGCAGAGGAGGCAGGGCCACCTCCTGAATGACACCTCTCTGTAGCCACCTTCTCCATCAGGGTGCCCCTGCTGCTGGCAGGTCTTAGAGGAAAAGATACCCCTTTGCTCTGCTCTCAGTGTGCCATCTCTCCTTCCTCTAATGCAGGGGTCCCCAAACTACGGCCCGCGGGCCGCATGCGGCCCCCTGAGGCCATTTATTCGGCCCCGCTGCATACCCGGAAGGGGCACCTCTGTCATTGGTGGTCAGTGAGAGGAGCATAGTTCCCATTGAAATACTGGTCAGTTTGTTGATTTAAATTTACTTGTTCTCTATTTTAAATATTGTATTCGTTCCCATTTTGTTTTTTTACTTTAAAATAAGATATGTGTAGTGTGCATAGGGATTATAGGGATTTGTTCATAGTTTTTTTATAGTCCGACCCTCCAACGGTCTGAGGGACAGTGAACTGGCCTCTTGTGTAAAAAGTTTGGGGACCCCTGCTCTAATGCAACTTGCTGGCTTATTTTCTCTGGCGTCTTCAGTCTCCCACCATTATTTAGAGATGGCTTTTCTTACTCATTCAGACATAATTGAACTTTCATGTCTCCTGGTTTTGTCTCAGTCATTTCACTGTGGGCTGCACCGACGTGTAGGACACAGCCACAGCCTCGATTCTTGTTTTCAGACTTTCCCTGACGACACCTATCTAGGGAGCAACATGGTCTTCTGCTCGTTCTGTGTTCATGCTGACCGGACTCATTGCCTCCCTCCCCAGTTCCTGAAGTAGCCTCCTCTCCTGGTCTCCCATTTGTTAGGTGCTTCTTGGCTTCAGGTCTTTGGCTTTTTTTTTTTTTGCTTTTCCCCCAAGCAAATCAGCCTTAAGGGTTTGCCTTCCTGCCTCCTCCCCCTTCTTTCTTTATTACAGAAAGGATGTCTCCTAAAAGTTTACCTCCCTCTGGTAGTTGCAGCTCTTTATTTATGTTATAGATTCAGAACTCATCCTTACTTGTACTCTGGTCAGTTTTTCTTTTCACAGGACCCCTCCACTTGAAAGTCCTATGCAGTTCTAATTAAAGATGTAAGATCTAAATTAATCATCTTTTATCTCTAGCCAGCATATTTTGCTACCTGGCCAACTACCCCTTTCTCCCCTTGCCTGCTAGAAACCTGTTATGACTTCTAATCTGCCAGACCAGACACAATGGTCATTTTAGTCTTTTTCTTTCATCCCAGGTTATTTTCCTTTGAGAAGTATCTTAAAATTTCCTGCCTTTTAACGTCCACTGGTACATTTTAAGCCAAGCACCAAGCTTAGATTATGATAATTCCCAGATGAAATTGCTCTATTTTTTTTTATCCATACTAGACTTTTTAATTCAGTAGTTTTTGGATATGTACAGAGTTGTGCAATCCTCACCACGATCTAATTACAGAACATGTTCAACACCCCCGAAAAACCCCCGGTTACTCATTAGCAGTCACTTTCTATTCCCCATTACCCCCCAGCTCCTGGCCACCATTAATCTACTTTTTATCTCTATGAATTTGCCTAGTCTGGTTATTTTTTGTCAATGGAATCATATAACATGTAGCCTTCTGTGACTGGTTTCTTTCACTTAACATAATGTTTTCAAGGTATAGCATCTTCATTTCTTAGTATTCACTCTTTTTTATTTATTTCATTGTATGTCTATACCATGTTTTGTTTATCTATTTATCACTTGATGGACCATATTGTATTTTAATGCTTTATCTTCATAAACCATCCATTTCTGAAAAAGCCATGCTATGACTTCCTGTATCTCATCATTGGAAACAAACTCTCTTGATTTAAATGTCTGCCTCATATCTTCCAGTCTTAGCTTTCTATTCTTGCTAAAACAACCTTCATTTAGGTTGAACTTCTTTTTAGTGTTCTTTGTAAGAAGCATATACTTTCCCTCATTAGATAATACTTTCTTCTTCCTCAAAGCCACCTATTTGTTAAGTTCAAGGTCTGTCTAATTCACAAAACCTAATAAATACTAACACATTTACTTCTTTCTTCTCTGGTCACAAATACCATTTATATAATCTCTACTATACAAATTTAGATTTAATAATATATCCTCTGATGATCTTTTTTCTTTTTCATTTTTTATTTGTTAAAAGGATTGTTTTTGATTTTTGATTTTAGGCTCCTAAAAGAATCTATTTTATTTCTATATATTCTATCTGTAGTTCAAAGCGTGTGGAAGGCAGTTAGATATTACTTGATTGATTGTTATGGAATCTGGCTTGGGAGAAACTTTATCACTTATTTATTTCAACAAATATTTATTTGACTGTCACGCTGAGAAGTATTCTAAAAGAAATAAAAACCATTCCTAGTCCTCAAGAATTTAGAATTGAGTCTTGTTATAGGATAAGAAATTTTGGGGTGTAGGGCCCCTTAGTTGTTGTGTTAGACCTTTCTAACATTTTACTATGAAGAATTTGAAATATATGAGAAGTTGAAAAATTATACAATGAACACCATATACCTGTAACCAAAGTTTTATAGTTAGCATTTAATTTTATTTGTTTTATCACATACCTCTTCATCTATTCACTTGTCAATTTATCTTTTTGGTGCATTTCAAAATAAGTTGCAAATGAGTACATTTCATGCCTACATTTTTTCATGTGCATATCATTAACTAAAGCTCAATATTTGTTAATAGTTTTCAGAGATAAATTTATTAGGCAGATTAAAATAAATCCTTTTTGGTTAAGAGAGGGATTAGTGTAGAAACAGAACTCAAATAGACTAAAACCACAGTCCCAGTTGTAACAGCAAGGATGATTTGCCTTCTGAAATATTTTTCTCGACTTGTGACATTTAACCCTTGATCTCCAAGTATATAAAATGATTGTTTCTGTTAGACCAGCGGCTGCAGATTTTTTCTGCAGGGTTTGAATATCTGGAGCATCAGAGGTGACTTTAAAAAAATTATAAAATATCACACATAGGTAGGATATAAAACTGAGACTTCATGGACATAATAAAAAGTGAGATGGTTACCAGGGGAGAGGAATGGTTGGAGGAGTATAAAGAGGGACAAATAAACAGTGGTGAAAAATAATTTGATGTTGGGTGATGGGCACACACACAATCAACTGTTCAAATGCTATAGAAATATTTACCTGAAACATATGTACTCTTATTGAACAGTGTCACCCATTAAATTTAATTTCTAAATATAAAAAAAGAAATTATAAATTTGATGTATTAGAAAGATGGATTTTGTGGTGTTTCGTAAACAAGATGGGAGTCATGGAGACAGATAGGATCCTGCAAGATAGACTGTGATCCTATTCCCTTTGTAGCTATGCCTAATACTCTCATAATCACTTACTTACTCCTTCCCTTGCCTTCCCAGGTGGCCTTCCTAATTCTGGATTTACCACTGACTCTGGGTCTGCAGTCTGCACTGTCACATCTCTTCACTTGTTCTTTCCTCTATTTTGGGTATTCACCCCAAGCTACAGGACTAATTTCAAAACAAGGTGCATACAATTTGAATTTCTTTCATTTCCTCATTCCTACTGTAGCAGGGTTTTTTTTTCCAACAGAAAGGAATAGGAGACTTTTGTGGTTTGGATTTTCTTCAGACTGGAAGACCAGGGTTGAAACCAAATTATCAACTGTGCTGCAGAGCATATCTGAAGTATCCTTCACACCAACAGTCTCTCACATGCCACGCTGGAAGATGCTTGGGATGTAAAGAGGCACCAGGAAAACTGGAAGATATACCTGAGGCCAGAGGTACTCACCCAGAATAAAATAATCACACCAGAGGAAACTTTTGAGCATAATTAATTTGGTGAAAACTCTAGATTGAACATAAATGTGGTTACACAAATGACTATTTTTTTGGGGTCTAGTGAACTGTGATAGGCTCAGAATCAATTTGAGACATAATTCGAACTTACTTAATCAGAATAATATCCTTGCAAAAAATGATAAATGTAATAAATGTAGAAAAGCTTTTATTCATAGATCTTCACTTACTAATCATGAAAAAATTCATAAAGGAGAGGGGGCTCTCCCTTGTGGTACAGAACAGGGAACGTATGCTGGAAGAAACACCATGAGTGTACTGACTATGAGAAAACTTTTCTCTGAAAGGCACAGCTTACTGAGCATCAGAGAATTTACACAGGGGATACACTTCTGAATGTAATGTGTGAGGGAAGGCCTTCAGCATAACTCATCCCTCAGTCAGCATGAGATGCACACATTGGGGAGAAAACCTAGCAGCACAGTCTCTGTGTGAAAGCATAGCTCCTGCCTTGTTCTACACCAGAGAATTCACATATAGAAACCCTGTTGATGTAACTTATGTGGAACATCTTTTAGGCATGCCATGTCCCGATTCAGCAGGAGGTTATATAGTGGAGAGAAACTCTTTCAATGTAAAGGATATGGGAAAGTCTATAGTCCATGTTCTCCCCTTGTCCACCATGAGAGGACTCATACAAGAGAAAATGCTTTTGAATGTAGCATATATGGGAGGGCTTTGGGTCAGAACCCATCCCTGTATAAATACATAAGGATTCATCAGAGAGGGGAAACTTTACCAGAGAAATCAATATGGTATGGATTTTAACCACAGCTCATTCTTACTCAAGATGCAAGCACTCTGACTTAAGTGAAATCCTATCTATATTGGGGAGAACCTCTGTAACTGTGAGCAGACTTTCAGTCAACAACTTGTTTCTCATCTTGGAGAGAAACCTTATCAATGAAATGTATGTGGGAAAGCTTGCAAAAGGAGTACAAGTTTCATAGAACATCACAGAATTCATACTGGAGAAAAATCCTGGGAATGTAAAGAATATTGAGGAGCCTTCAGTTGACACTTATCACTTACTCAACATAAGAGAACCCACACAGGAGAGAAAGCTGTAAATGTACTGACTGTGGGAAAGTCTTCACTTGGAGTTCATCCTTCATTCAGCATGAGAAAACTCATAACGGAGAAAAACACTATGAATGTAATGAAGGTGGGTGAGCCTTCTGGAAGAAAACCAATGTGCATGGTCATCAGAGAATTCATACTGAAGAAAAACCTTATGCTTGTGAGGAACATGGGAAAAACCACTTCAGTTGAAGCTCAGTTCTCACTAGACACCAAAGAGTTCATATGTGAAATGAACTCTAGGAACCCTGAAATTAAGGAATGTGCAGAAATCTTTAGCTACAATATTATTCTTACCCAGAATCAAAGGATTATTACTGGAAAGAAAGCTTGAGAATATAATGAATTCTGTGTATTTTTATGTTGTTTGCAGAGAAAACTCTGTGCTAGTAGATAGGTTTTTTTCAATAAATAAAAGCCACATTCTCAGATCTGGTTATAAACTTTTATACAAAGAACTACAAATATAATATATAACATGTTGGAAATAAAAGCCTGTGTATGAGACTTTATAAAACTTTTAAATATACATATGCAGGAAATTACTAACTTTCAACAATTTGACATAACTTACTTTTTTTTACATCTTTTTTTATAGATAAAATTCCTGTAGTAATGACCAGAACTCATTTTTAAAATTACTTGATAACTATATCCAATTGCAGCTCTTATATTGAATTCAACATGAAAAACAATTTCATCTCCAGAAATTCACCATTCAAAGAATTTGATCAGCTGGTCCAACCGATTCATTGTACAGATGAAGAAACTGAAGACCAGAAAATGTAAAATGGTCAGCATAGTCAGCTTATAAGGGTAGGGCTGGGCAGAGGATACTGGTTTCCTGGATCTTTGGCCCCAGGATCTTGACACTGAAAAGGTATTTTGGAATTCAGAGGGCTTTTAAATAAATTTTAAATTGGAAAAAGAGAGAAATCTACAATTTAGTGAAGAGGGAAGACCCATAGATAGGAAATTATACTTAAATCTACTAAATTCGTGCATAAAGCTCTCTAAAATTATAATCAGGAGGATAGAAGTGAAACTGAACGTGTGTGTGTGTGTGTGTGTGTGTGAAGGAAAAACTATGAAAGAATGATGTTAAGCTGAGTCTTAAAGAGAAAGCAGGAGAGAACCAGATGGATTGTGTAGGAGAGGGAAGGCAGTGACACATTCTGGGCAGAGAAGATGATAGGAGGAAAAGTCCCCAAATGAGAAACAGTGGCACAAATGGAGTGGGTGATCTGCAGCTTGGCGTTGTGGAACATAAAGTGGTGAGAGATGCAAGAGAGACCCTGAGTGTGAGAAAGTGCTCTAACCTCAAGTCAACAGGAATACACTGGAAATATCCTAAAGGCACAGGGTGTGTGGTTGCTCTCACCTGAGTCTACATTAACCCTTTGAGTAGTGAGTTATTTTCATGCTTGCTGATCCCTGGGAGTGAGCTTTTTTTTTCAAAAAATAAAATTGTTGGAGTGACGTCAGAGACGTGGCACCATGGGGAGCACTCCCGATATCTCTCCCTGAAACTTTAACAAATTCAACAACTAGAGACAGAAAAACAATCTCAGGAGCATTGGAAATACACATACATCAAACAAGGTATGATTGGGCAAAAAGGTGGCTGAATATATAATCCACTGTGAAGGAAATAAGACAGAGAATGAAGTATTCCACTTTCCTCACTGATCTGAGGAAGGGCTGCTTTTACTTGGCACTGAGAGGAAGGAAGGGCTGGGGGTACGGAAGGAGCTGGGCTAGGGCAGAGACATTCAAGCTGAGGAGAGAGTGTGCCCGCAGTTCAGCCCACGCAGAGCTAACGCAAGCAGCTGAACCCAGCAGAGGTGAGCGAGCAGTTGCCTTGTTTACTCCCGGTATCCCAGTCGGCAAGTGCAGGCAGTGTGCAAGTGGATCCACCTGGTACTTCAGGCGTGGGTGCCTGCATTCCCGAATGAAGGGGCTGGGTTGGAGACTGTCAGTAGTGGCCCTCTGTGTGGGCTGTGACCAGAGTTTCTGAATAATTCTGGCTTCCCAAACAACAGCATCTGGGAAGTGCATGAAAGCCGGCTTCCCTACACCCAGACCTGTTTGGGTGCGGCACCTCTTCCAGCTATACAGGCTAACAAAGCACACTCCTGGGGAAGAGAACTGAGGAATTGGGGGGGGGGGGGGAGGGCGCACAGGCAACTTGCATACAGCCTGTGGAGAGTAGACCTGGGGAGTGCTGAGGCATACTAGACATGTCTGGAGGCTCATAGAAAGACACCTGAAAGGCAATCGGCTTCCAGCCCTGCCTAATTATGTTGGTGGCTCTGGCTGGCAAAGCCTTACCCAGAACCCTGTGTTGAGTAGAGATGGGGGGAGATTTGGCAGCTCTTAGAGCCTCTTGCTCTCCAGGAAGTGGCTGGGACAACTTCACAACTGGGTCCCAGGCTGCTGGTTCAGGAAGAAGAGATTTGGGGAGAGGCTCTGGGAAAACAGACTCTCTCATTGTCGGAGCCCGCAAACGCTAACAAGCCCGCCTACCAAGGGGACTTACACCTAGTTTATGTCATCACCACAGTGACACAACAGCAAATCTCTGCCTAAGAGTGCCATAGGGGCAGAACCTGGGGTACAGCACCACCAGCCAAAAAGAGAGAGAAGAAAGAAAAAGGAAGAAGATAACTTCTCAAAACCAGGAAAAATCCACAGTCTGTATAACTTTTTCCATTTTTTTCTTGTATTTTTTATCTTTTTTTTCCCTTCCACCTTGGTCATTTTGTCCTCTTTCCATTTTATTCCTTTCTTTTCATTTTGAACTTTATTACCCATAGGTGTTATATTTTCTATTCTTTTTTTTCTATGAGTATTACATTCCAAAAACCTTACTCAACTTTTTCTCTCTCTCTTTGTTTTTTCTTTTCTCTTTCAGTTTTTCTCTCATTTGAATCTCACCCATAAACAAATTATTTTATTCTAGATTTAAATTTTTTCTTTGTGGCATTTTGTGTGCTTTTTACTTCACTTTTTATCTCTTTAGCATTTCCCCCAACTCCAGCTCTCCATTTTATAGTTTTTTTGCCACTTAATACAATAGAATTTTCATTTTTCACTGTATTTTTTTCTTTTTCTTTTCTCTTACACTATTTCTCTCATTTGACCATCATTTACAAACAAATTATTTTATTCTTGATCCAAATTTTTTTCTTGTGGCATTTTGTGGGTTCTTGGCTCATTTTTTGCCTCTTTGTCACTCCCCCCTTCCAACCCAGGCCCTCCATTCTATGTATTTTTGTTCCACTTAGCACAATAGAATTTTGTTTTTCACTGCATTTTCTCAAAAAAAATTTTTTTATCAACTCTTATTAGTGTTATTACCAATACCACTCTAAAGTGCCATTAAAGAAAAAGAAATTAAATATCATGAATAACAGAATAGACAGAGATGTAGCTCAGATAGATGAGAAAATATTTATAGAAAAAAATTTCAATAGCTTAGAAACCTTGGAGTTAAATTACAAAGAATTTAAAATTTAAGTCCTAAAAATACTCAGGGATATACAAGAAAGCACAGAAAGGCAATTTAGGGAGCTCAAAAAACAATTCAATGAACAGAAAGAATACTTCACCAAGGAAATTAAAACTATGAAAACTCAATTCATGAACTGAAAACCGAGGTACAAGCTTAGCCAATAGAACAGGCCAGATAGAGGAAAGAATTAGTGACATAGAAGACAGGCAACTAGAATCACTACAGAGGGAAGAGGAGAGAGACTCAAGAATTAAAAAAAAATGAGATAGCCCTACAGGAATAGTCTGACTCCATCAGAAAGAGCAACATAAGAATAATGGGTATATCAGAAGGAGAAGAGAGAGAAAATAGAATGGAGAACATATTGAAACAAATAATAGATGAGAACTTCCCAAGCCTGTGGAAAGAAAGCCTCGAATTCAAGAAGCAAACAGAACACCGAGTTATCTTAACCCTAACTGACCTACTCCAAGGCACATCTTAATGAAATTGGCACAAACCAATGACAAAGAAATAATTCTCAAGGCAGCCAGGGAAAAGAAGAATACAACATATAAAGGAAGGCAATTAGATTATCAACAGTTTTCTCAGCAGAACCTCTACAAGCTAGAAGAGAGTGGACCCCAATATTTAAAGTTCTGAAAGAGAAAAACTTCCAGCCAAGAATACTATACCCATCAAGACTATCCTTCAAACATGAAGGAGAAATAAAAACATTCACAGATACAGAAAAGATGAGGAAATTTATCACCAGAAAACCCTCACTTCAGGAAATACTAAAGGGGGTTTTCAGACCAGACACAAAAAACAAAATAAAACAAAACTACAAGTAAAAGCTCCATCAAGATCACAATAAAAACAAGATTAATCTATGACAAAGAAACAAAAAAAGGGAGAGGACAAAGACTAACAGTAGCAAAGGAAGATGGAGTGCAGAAGCACTCATGAGATAATGTACTACAATAAGCAGGATATGTATCCTTTCATTACTTAATGGTAATTACCCCTGAAAAAACCACTACAGAAGCACATGGCTTGAAAAAAGAAGTAACAGAGAAAAGAAGTATGGATTACAACCAAACAAAAACAAATGATAGAAAAATAAAAGAGAAGAACCAAACAAGATACAAAACTATCAGAAAGCAATATATAAAATGGCAATAGGAAACCCTCAAATGTCGATAATTACACTAAATGTAAATGGATTGAACTCACCAATAAAAAGATACAGAGTAGCAGAATGGATTAAAAAAGAAAATCCAACTGTATACTGCCCACAAGAAACACATCTAAGCTACAAGGATAAAAACAAATTCAAAATGAAACATTGGAAAACAATACTCCAAGCAAATAACATCCAAAAAAAAAAAAAAAAAAAGCAGGTGTAACAATACTCATATCTAACAATACTGACTACAAGACAGCAAAGGTAATCAGAGACAAAAACGGTCATTTCATAATGATGAAGGGGACATTGAATCTTAGTATATATGCACCAAACCAAGGAGCACCAAAATATATAAGACAGCTACTGACTGACGTAAAGACAAAAACTGACAAAAATTCAATCATACTTGGAGACCTCAATATACCACTGACAGCTCTAGATCATTCATCCAAAAAGAAAATCAATAAAGAAATATTAGCCTTAAATGAAACACTAGAACAATTGGATATGATAAACATCTACAGGACATTTTATCCCAAAGTGCCAGAGCATACATTTTTTCTCTAGTGTACATGGAACATTCTCAAGAATTGACCATATATTGGGCCACAAAAATAACATCAACAAATTCACAAAGATTGAAATTATACCAAGCACATTTTCTGATCATAAAGCCTTAAAATTAGAATTCAACTGCAAAAAAGAGGTAGGTAAACCCACAAAAATGTGAAAACTAAACAACATACTTTTAAAAAATGAGTGGATCAAAGAAGAAATAAGCACAGAGATGAAAAGATACATACAGACAAACGAAAATAACAATACAATATATCAGAATCTCTGGGATGCTGCAAAAGCAGTAATAAGAGGGAAGTTTATATCACTACAGGCCTATATGAACAAACAAGAGAGAGTCCAAGTAAACCATTTAACTTCACATCTTAAGGAACTAGAAAAAGAAGAACAAAGACAACACAAAACCAGTAGAAGAAAGAAAATAATAAAAATCAGAGCAGAAATAAACAAAATAGAGAACAGAAAAACTATAGAAAAAAAAAATAAAACAAGGAGCTGGTTCTTTGAAAAGATCAACAAAATTGACAAACCCTTGGCAAGACTCACCAAGGAAAAAAGAGAAAGGACTCATATAAACAAAATCCAAAATGAAAGAGGAGAAATCACCACAGATATCATAGATATACAAAGAATTATTGGAGAATACTATGAAAAACTATATGCCACCAAATTTAACAATATAGAAGAAATGCTTAAATTCCTAGAACAATACAATCTTCCTAGACTGAGTCATGAAGAAGCAGAAAGCATAAACAGACCCATAAGCAGGGAGGAAATAGAATCAATTATTAAAAATCTCCCCCAAAATAAAAGTCCAGGGCCAGATGGCTATACTAGTGAATTCTATCAAACATTCAAAGAAGACTTGGTTCCTATTCTACTCAAAGTCTTCCAAAAAATTGAAGAAGAAGCAATACGGCCAAACACATTTTATGAGGTCAACAAAACCCTCATACCAAAACCAGGCAAGGCCAACACAAAAAAAGAAAACTACAGACCAATATTTCTAATGAATACGGATGCTAAAATACTAAACAAAATACTAGCAAATCGAATACAACAACACATTAAAAAAATAATTCATCATGGTCAGGTAGGATTCACCTCAGAATCACAAGGATGATTCAACATACGTAAAACGGTTAACGTAATACACCATATCAAGAAAACAAAGAAAAAAACCATATGATCTTATCAATAGATGCAGAAAAGGCATTTGATAAAATACAACATCATTTTATGTTTAAAACACTTAATAAAATGGGTATAGAAGGAAAATATCTCAACATAATAAAGGCCATCTATGATAAACCATCAGCTAACATCATATTAAATGGCATAAAACTGAGGACTTTTCCCCTAAAATCAGGAACAAGACAAGGTTGTCCACTCTCTCCACTTTTATTCAACGTAGTGCTGAAAGTTCTAGCCAGAGCAATCAGACAAGAGAAAGAAACAAAAGGCATTCATATTGGGAAAGAAAACGTAAAGGTTTCACTTTTTGCAGATGATATGATCCTATACATTGAAAACCCCAAAGACTCCACAAAAAGACTACTAGAAACAATAAACCAATACAGTAAGGTCACAGGATACAAAATTAATATACAAAAGTCCATTATCTTCCTATATGCCAACAATGAAACATCAGAAAACAAGCTCAAAAACACAATCCCCTTCATGGTTGCAACAAAAAAATAAAATACCTAGGAATAAACATAACAAAGAATGTAAAGGACCTATATAATGTAAACTACAAAGCAGTGTTAAAGGAAATCAGAAAAGATATAATGAAATGGAAAAATATTTCTTGCTCTTGGATAGGAAGAATAAATATAATCAAAATGACTATACTACCCAAAGCAATATACAAATTTAATGCAATTTCCATCAAAATTCGAATGTCATCTTTTTTTTTCTTTGTATTTTTCCGAAGCCAGAAATGGGGAGGCAGTCAGACAGACTCCCGCATGCGCCCATCCAGGATCCACCTGGCATGCCCACCAGGGGGCGATGCACTTCCCATCTTGGAGCGTCACTCTGCCGCAATCAGAGCCATTCTAGCACCTGAGGCAGAGGCCACAGAGCCATCCTCAGTGCCCGGGCCAACTTTGCTCCAATGGAGCCTTGGTTGCAGGAGGGGAAGAGAGAGACAGAGAGGAAGGAGAGGGGGAGGGGTGGAGAAGCAGATGGCCCCTTCTCCTTTGTGCCCTGGCTGGGAATCAAACCCGGGACTCCTGCACGCCAGGCCAATGCTCTACCACTGAGCCAACCGACCAGGGCTCCAATGTCATTTTTTAAAGAAATGGAACAAAAAAACCATCAGGTTTATATGGAACTATAAAAAACCCTGAGTAGCCAGAACAATCCTAAGGAAAAAGAACAAAGCTGGGGCATTACAATACCTCACTTCAAATTATATTATAGAGCCACAATAATCAAAACAGCATGGTATTGGCAGAAAAAGTAGACAAACCGACCAATGGAACAGAATAGAAAGTCTAGAAATAAAACCACATGTATATGGTCAAATAATTTTTGATAAAGGGGCCAACAACACACAATGGAGAAAAGAAAGCCTCTTCAACAAATGGTGCTGAGAAAACTGGAAAGCCACATGCAAAAGAATGAAACTCGACTACAGTTTGTCCCCTTCTACTAAAATTAATTCAAAATGAATCAAAGACCTAAATATGAGACCTGAAACAATAAAGTACATAGAAGAAAACATAGGTACTAAACTCATGGACCTTGGTTACAAAGAGCACTATGAATTTGACTCCAAAGGCAAGGGAAGTGAAGGCAAAGATAAATGACTGGGACTACATTAGACTAAGAAGCTTTTGCACAGCAAAAGAAACTGACAACAAAACAAACAGAAAGCCAACTAAATGGGAGATGATATTTTCAAAAAACAGCAGAGATAAGGACCTAATATCCAAAATATACAAGTAACTCATAAAACTAAACAACAATCAAACAAACAATCCAATAAAAAAATGGGAAGAGGACTTGAACAGACACTTCTCCCAGGAAGAAACACAAATGGCCAACAGATATATGAAAAGATTCTCATCTTCATTAGCTATTAGAGAAATGCAAATCAAAACTACAATGGGATACCACTTTACACATGTTAGATTAGCTATTATCAACAAGACAGGTAATAACAAGTGTTGGAGAGGCTGTGGAGAAAAAGGAACCCTCATCCACTGTTGATGGGAATGTAAAGTAGTACAACCATTAGGGAAGAAAGTATGGTGGTTCCTCAAAATATTAAAAATAGAACTACCATATGACCCAGCAATCCCTCTACTGAGAATATACCCCCATAACTCAAAAACACTGGTACGTAAAGACAGATGAAGCCCCATGTTCATTGCAGCATTGTTCACAGTGGCCAAGACATGGAAACAATCAAAGAGCCCTTCAATAGATGATTGGATAAAGAAGATGTGGTAGATATAAACTATGGAATACTACTCAGTCATAAGAAATGATGACATCGGATCATTTACATTGATAGACCTTGATAACATTATACTGAGTAAAATAAGTAAATCAGACAAAACTTCGAACTATACGATTCCATACATAAGAGGGACATAAAAATGAGACTCAGGGACATGGACAAGAGTGTGGTGGTTACAGGGGAGGGGGAGGATGTAGGTGAAGAGGAGGGACACAAAGAAAACCAGATAGAAGGTGACAGAAGACTATGACTTTGGGTAATAGGTATGCAACATAATCAAATGTCAAAATAACCTAGAGATGTTTTCTCTGAACCTATGTATCCTGATTGATCAATGTCACCCCATCAAAATTAATAATAATAAAAAAGATACAATAAAATGGAAAAATATTCCATGTTCATGAATTGGAAGAATCAACATGGTTAAAATAGCCATATTACACAAAGCAATATGCAAATTTAATGCAAACCTCATCAAAATCCCAATGTCATTTAAAAAAAATTTTTAAACAAAATTTACCAGGTTTATATGGAACCATAAAAAACCCTGAATAGTTAAAGAGGGACATAAAAATGAGACTCAGGGACATGGACAAGCAATCATGAGGAAAAATAATGAAGTCAGAGGTTTCACTGTACCTGACTTCAAATTATACTATAGAACCACAATTATCAAAAGAGCATGGTATTAGCAGAAAAACATACAGACCAATGAACATAATTGAGAACCCAGAAATGAAATCACATATATATGCAAATCATCTTTGACCAAGGAATGAAAAACACACAATGAAGGGAATAAAGCTTCTTCCATAAATACACTGAAAAAAATGAAAAACCACATGCAAAAGAATAAAACTTGACTACAGTTTGTCACCTTGAACAAAAATTAATTGAAAATGGATCAAAGACCTAAATATAAGACCTGTAACTATACATTTCAAAGAAGAAAACATAGGTACTAAGCTCATGGACCTTGGCTGAAGCAAACATAAATTTGGTCCTAAAGGCAAGAAAAATAAAGGCAAAAATAAATGAATGGGACTATATCAAACTAAAGCTTCTACACAGCAAAAGAAACTATCAACAAAACAAATAGGCAGCCAACTAAATGGGAGATATTTGCAAACAACAGTTCTGATAAGGGGTTAATATCCAAAATATACAAAGAACTCACAAAACTCAGCTATAAACAAGCAAATAATCCAATAAATCATGGAGAGAAGATGAACGAACGCTTCTCCAAAGAGGACATACAAATGACCAACAGATATATGAGAATATGTTCATTTTCACTAGATATTGGAGAAATGCTAATCAAAACTACATTTAGAAAGCACATCACACCTCTTAGATTGGCTTTTATCAACAAGACAGGTAATAACAAGTGTTGGAGAGGCTGTGGAGAAAAAGGAACCTTCATTCACTACTGGTGGGAATGCAAATTAATACAACCATTATTAAAGAAAGTGTGATGGTTTCTCAAATAATTAAGAATAGAATTACCTTATGACCCAGCAATCCCTCTACTGGGTATCTACCCCCAAACCTCAAAAACATTGCCACATAAAGAAACACGCACCCTCATGTTCATTACAGCATTATTCTCAGTAGCCAAGACATAGAAACAATCCAAGTGTCCTCAATACAGGATTGGATAAGGAAGATGTGGTACATGTACACAATGGAATACTACTCAGCCATAAGAAATCATGACATAGTGCCATTTATGGCAACACAGATGGACCTTGAGAACATTATACTAAGTAAAATAAGTAAATCAGAAAAAGAAAAGAACTGTATTATTTCACACATAGGTGGGTTATAAAACTGAGACCCATCGATGTAGATAAAAGTGAAGTGGTTACCAGGGAGGAGTGGGATGTAGAGGAGGTAGATGGGGGAGGGGTGGGGAGAAGGGTGTAAAGAGGAACAAATATAAGATGATAGAAAATGATTTGACTTTGGGTGATGGGTATACAACACAATCAACAGTTAAATGCTATAGAAATGTTTTTCTGAAACCATGTACCCGTATTGATTAATGTTACCCTGTTAAATTGAATTTTCTAAATAAAATTTTAAAAAGAAAATTAAAAAAAGAATAAAATTGTTTCCAGTTACAGCTTAATTAACTTTAAATCATGTTTGTTTGATAACCAATTTATGGAAACAAAAAGAACATACATTTGCCATTTTTAAATGTTGCCTTACACATTTTTAAAATAAAGATTTTTGTACTATCGTACTCTCAATGCACAGGAGGCACGAGGACGTACATGAATGTTCATTCTACTCGAAGGGTTAAGGAATTTGAACCTCAACCTCTGTACAATGAGGAGAGATTGAATAATTTAAGGGGGAAGTGGCAACATCAGCCTTATTTTTTGAAAAACATTATCTAGGCACCAGTGTGTAGGACAGATCAAAGGGTCAGGGCAGACTAGAAAGGAAAGACCACTTAGGCTGTTGCAATAGCATAAGAGAGAGTAGGAATGGGTTGGTCATGCTGGTGGTGATGGCAGAAAGAAGGATGTTTATTAAGGGATGAAGAAATACCAAGGAGGTAAGATCTTCAAGAACTTATAATTGGTGAAGAGAAGGACGAAGGAAGAATAAATGACCCTCTCAGGATCCTAGATGGGGAACTGGATAGATGTCAATCCCACCCACAGTAATTTTTGAACAGGCTTTGGAGGTGTGGGCCTAATTCAGCTGAGGACAGGCTGATCTGAGAGAATATGGGTGGATGTTTCTAGTCATCTGTTTGTTGGGAGTCTGAAGTTGTGCAGAAAGGTCTAGAGCAGGGGTCTCAAACTCGCGGCCCGCCGAACAATTTTGTGTGGCCTGCAGACTAATCCACGAACTACAGTTTCTGGTCGTTTTGTGACACTGAAAAGTGTTGCGTAACAGTTGCCTTTTGTAGACCTAGTGCGGCCCGCCGAACGGCTGTGATCTTGCTCTGCGGCCCACATGCTGAGTTGAGTTTGAGACCCCTGGTCTAGAGACTTACCTAGAGCTCATCAAAACGTTGAAGAAGATCAAAAGAGTAAAAAAAAGAAAAAAGTCTCACAGAGTATATTCAGTGAGAAGAATGGCGGGCTAACAAGATCTCCATTCTCCTCTTGGTAGTTTTCTTTCAAAAAATAAACTTTATTTCAATAACAGGACATTTAATCAACACTTTAATAATGTGAAAATTAATGAGCTTATGATTTTCCCTTGCAGAAACCTGCCTCAGGCTTTCCAAATTCTTAATTACATTATTATTTTTACAAAATTTATTTCTGTTGGTTCTGCATGGCATGGCTCACTTACTGCCCACTCTGCTGAGGTCAGTGTTTCTTCACTAGGTCGCTGCTGGAGATGGGCAATGGTGATGAAGCTGCAGAAATTCAACTGGGCTGGGGCTTCTATTTCTTCTTAACTTATCTTCTATTTCATTTTATTTTTGAATGTGTTATACATCTACAGGGTTTATAAATTTTTAAATATATAAAAATATGTAGCTAAAGTCTCTCACTCACCTAATCGTTATCCACACAATTCCCATCTTGCTTCAAGTAAACACTGCCATCAATTTCTTGTATGGCTTTTCAGAATTTCCTTAGCATATCTGAACAAATACAAACAGATAGTCAATCCTTTCCTCACCCTCATTTTTACACAAAGATTTTAGAGTATACTTACAGTTGTGATCTTGTTGTTTACATCTAATATATCTTGAATATTTTTTCATATCAGACATAGATTCATCATTCTCTTACAATCATAATTTATTCAACTAGTCCCCTATTGGTGGACATTTGGGTTATTTCCAGATATTTGTTATTACAAACTGCAATGCCATGAATAACATTGTGCATGTGTTATTTTACGCTTGTGTAAGTAGACCTTTGAGATGAATTTGTAGATGTGGAATTGCTGGCTTCAATATTTTATTTCAATAGATGCTGCCAAATTGTCCTCCATAGTAGTCATACCAATTTCCATTCCTATCATCCATGAGTGAGATGAGTGTCACCCTTTCCCCATGGCCTTACCTAAAGAGTGTAATAATAAACTATTTGGGGGCGGGGGAAATGATAGGTCAGGGTAGTTTTAATTTGCATTTCTCTTAGTTTGAATATAGTTGAGTATGCTTTTATTTGTTCCTTGTATATAAATTACTGTATTTGTAGATAACCTTTGCTTATTTTTCTATCAAATTACTGAATTTTGTATGGATTTGTAGTAGTATTAGACATTTGTTGAGGATGACTAGATCTTTGTGATGTTAGATGAAATTACCTTTTCTAGTTTGCCATTAAAAATAGTTTTGGGGAATTTATTTATTTTTTTGCCATGCAGATATTTAATTTTAATTTTTTAAAGACAGTTAATTTATCATTCTATTCTAATGACTGGGTTTTAAATTATAATTTTAATGACCTTCTTATGCCAAAGTTTAAAAAGAATTTTCATAGACTTTCTTCTAATATTTGAATGATTTCAACTTTTAAATTTAAATCTGTGTTCCAGTTAAAACTGATCTGGTAAACACTCTATAGCATGTATCCAACTTAATTTTTATCTAATGGCTAAGAAGTAGTCCCAACATTATTTATTCATCAGTTCTTACCTTCCCAACTAATTTGAGAGTGTACTTTTATCATATTCTAACTTTTCATATTTATTTGGTCATTTGTCATTCTTTTTGTTAGTTTATAGGATAATTTCATGTTACTTTGATTAGTGCCATTTAATCATTTGTTTTGATATCTGATAGGGATAGTTTTTCCTCATTACTTTTTGATCCTGAGCTATTCTTGCTGTGTTTGAATTTTTTTCATTGGAACTTTACAATTGGTTTGTCTACACAGAAAAATCTCAAACTGTTGATGTTTGTACTGCAATCAGTAAATAACATCTTACAGCTGTTGAGACTTGTTACTTAAAGTTTAAAATATATTTTCAATTATTGTCAAACTTACTTTTGTGACTTTCAGGAGTGTTCACCTATAAAATAAAAATCTTACATTTTTTAAATTAAAATTTTCCAAAATATTTTATCTTCTTGAGTATTTGTATACATGATTTTACCCTTTATTATATTTTGAATGGTTGTTATTTTTGTACTTTGCTACTTAATAGGATTCTTTTGTTTGCTGTTGATTCTCTTGATTTTCTAAATATAAAATTACATTGTCTCACCAGGTAGTAGCACAGAGGATAGAACACTGGACTGGAACCCAGCAGACCCAAGTTTGAAACCCTGAGGTCACTGGCTTGAGTGCGAGGTCACTGTCTTGTGCGTGAGATCATAGACATGACCCCATGGTCACTAGTTTGAGCCTAAATGTCACTGGCTTGAAGCCCAAGGTCACTGGCTTGAGCCCAAAGTTGTTGGCTTGAGCAAGGGGTCACTTGCTATGTTGTAGCCCCTCAGTCAAGGCACATATGAGAAAGCAATCAATGAACAACTAAGGTGCCACAACGAAGAATTGATGCTTCTCATCTCTCTCTCTTCCTGTCTGTCTGTCCCTCTCTTTGTCTCTGTCAAAACAAAAAAAAAATAAATAAATATAAAATTACATTATCTTAAGTGGTGATAATTTTTTCATTCTTTCCAATTTTTATAGTATTAACTTCTATTTTCTCATTACTTAGGCTATTAAAATGTTTTTTAAAAAGTAGTAGTGAACATGGACTCGTTTTCTTCCTAACTCTGGGGAAAATGTATAATGCTTGCCATTTAAGCATGCAGCTGGCTCTTAGGCTGGAATAGAGATATTTTGTCACATTAGAGAAGCATCTGGTAATTCATATTTTACTGAGTATAAAATATTTACATAGTTTCACTGTCAAATCTACAGAAGTGTATTAATTCAGGAAATAATATTGATATTATAGAAGTATCTCTAGGATATATTAAGTGAAAATAATCAAGGTAGAGAAAATATGTATTATGTATTGCCATTTATTTAAGAAGAGGTATGTGAAGGTATTAGGTAGAACTAAACAAAATTACATATTAAATTATTTTTGTCTTATGAAAATGACAATATTGTATGGCTCAATCTAATGTACACATACTTGGTTATATTAAAATATGAATGGATAATCCATTAAAATAATCATAATAAAAGTTATATACAGCATGAAGGAACAGACAGAATATACATTTCTCTAAAATATCTTGTTTTGTAGATTTGACTTTGAAACTGTAGCTATTTAACACATCTATACAATAAAATAAAAATTTTAAATGCTATTCTAAAAATCAAAAACTAAATGAAACAAATGTGTGTCAAGTTAGTAGCATACCCACACAGAGCTAAAACACAATTATTTGATGGTACATCCCTACTGTGAGATAGGTAAAGACAAAAAAAAAATGCACGTGTGTGTGTGCGCACACACACACACACACACACACCTTAAACTGTTTTCAGTAATCATATTGTACATAGTAGTGATGGTATGAGCATTTCTAATGCTCAAATTATGGTCATTCTTAAATTCTGTTCCACATGAAAATAATCAGTGCTCCTTGGAGAAATGATTGATTACAGGTCTGTGTAAGGAAATATGTAAGGTTAGCCTAGAACATCTTATTATCAGAGAACAAGAGAACTACTAAAATATACTGCTCATAGAAATTAGGGGATATCTTATTGCTTTATATTAATTTTGAAATGTCCTCTAATTTTTGTTAGCAGTATATAATAGATGAAAATGTAGCATAATGACACAACAGGCAGACTGAGCAAATTCCAGATTATAGAAACTCTGCCTAACTCTTCAGAAAATAATTGACAGGAAAACAAGAAAGAAGAGAGTGAGGGAGAAAAATAAATCTATAAATTAAAAGGAACTAAAATATCATGTCAATGAATTGCCTTGTATGAACTTTATTTGGATTTTGGTTCTAACAAAACAAAATGTAAAGTTACAATCAGTTACTATCCTTATTTTAAGGCAAAGAAGACAGTCACTTATTTATTCAACAAAAGCCAATAAATGGGAAAAAGGAATTTATGTGTAAGAACAGCCTAGAACTATAATCAGACCCCAGGATTCCCATCCCAGTAGCCAACAGTTCAAATGGGGCAGCGTGATCACAGGGGAAGAACAGTAGCATATTCAGTAATAAAACTTCTGACAACTCAAAGCATTTGCTGTGTCAATAATAATTTATGCCAGCATAACAGTGAGTAAGAGCTGAGGCTCCACCCTATCACCAGGGCCAGTAGAGTAAGAGGCGAATAGACTTTTAGATCATGACTGTCCCCAGGTTCATTAAATCGAGAGCTCTTTATCTGCTGCAGGCTAGTCCTGGGATGACACACATTTTATGTTGTAGCGCCTGTGATGACATACATTTTTATGGGTAAGGGAGGGAGTCTTAGCTACCCTGGAACAAAGGTTAAAGTCTCACCTCCTCCCAGCCAAAGTGTAGAGTCTCAACTGAGACAGACTGAGGGAGGGCCTGAGTTGGGATTAGTGTGTTTTCCAAGGAAAAGTGCCCCTCTGCAGATAAACCGGTTTCCCCCGGTCTGCCCTGCAGTTACATGATATCAGGGAAGAAAACAGCAGGTTTCTCTGACCCTTGCTGGTAACATAGGTCTCTGTATCTGCCTTATTGAGTCAAAAGTAGGTAACTGGGTTTTCAACATCAAAATAAGGCCATCCTTCAAAAACTGCATGAACCTATTTAGGTGCAATTAAATACATGCCTGGATGTTATTATTCTCTGAAATGGTAACTGATGAATTCTGGGTGATAAGGTTTGGGATATTTTTCACTTTCCTCACAATGCATATAAAGTATTTTTATACTTGAGCAAAAAGCTACTTCTATTTTGGAAAAGAAAAACAAATTGCCTATGTATCTCAAGAAATATTGCCCCTGCTGGTCAAATAGTAAGCACTTCTGAGTGACTATGTTGCCCTCCACACCAGATGAAGGAGAATTGATTCTCAGAAATATCCAACTCCATCAGCTCCTAACTAGAAACTGGAAACCAGAATGTCATCACTCTTTCTGGCTCTTTCTGGGAGTGAGACTAAGTGATAAGATGTCAAGTATCAGGTCCTTATTTTGTTGGGAACCTCTGTTGTTCATAACTGCCCCAACACTGACTCTCATTCCAGCCAATGCTGGACCTTCTTTTTCTGTGTGTATTTTTCTGAAGTTGGAAATGGGGAGGCAGTCAGACAGACTCCCGCATGCGCCTGACCGGGATCCACCCGGCATGCCCACCAGGGGGCGATGCTCTGCCCATCTGGGGCGTCGCTCTGTTGCAACCAGAGCTATTCTAGCGCCTGAGGCAGAGGCCACAGAGCCATTCTCAGTGCCTGGGCCAACTTTGCTCCAATGGAGCCTTGGCTGCGGGAGGGGAAGAGAGAGACAGAGAGGAAGGAGAGGGGAGGGGTAGAGAGGCAGATGGGCGTTTCTCCTGTGTGCCCTGGCCAGGAATCGAACCCGGGACTCCTGCACGCCAGGCCGATGCTCTACCACTGAGCCAACCGGCCAGGGCCCAATGCTGGACCTTCTTGACTTGGTCTTGGTGCTCCCATGTCTGGTGCCTGGCCTATGTTTCAATTCCATTGGTTTGTGTTTGTTCTCCTTGGTTTTCCTACTGATCTATCTCAAAATTTAATTAGCTTCTTCTACCTGACTTATAAATACATGTGAGCAACCTTAAATGACACGCTAAATCAGATGGCTTTAATTGATATCTTCAGAGCATTGTACCCAAAGCCATAGAATATACATTCTTTTCAAATGCACATGAAACACGTTCTATGATAGACCATGTATTCTTTTCTGTTCTTTTTTCTTTTCCTTCCTTCCTTCCTTCCTTCCTTCCTTCCTTCCTTCCTTCCTTCCTTCCTTCCTTCCTTCCTTTCTTTCTTTTTATTTTTTGAACTTGGAAGGTTTTATTTTATTCAGTTTTAAAAAGCATTAAAAAATAAATCCATATCTGTGTATGATCCTTTCTCTAAGTTTCTGGGCATTGGACATAGTGGGAGCCTTCAGAGCACCTCAGCACTTCCCACATGGCCAGAAGACAGAAGCACTGTCCCTTAAACCCTCGAGTAGTGAGTTTTTTTTTTTATGCTCACTGACTCCTGGAAGTGAGTTGTTGTTGGGTTTTTTTTCAAAAAATAAAATTAGTTCCAGTTACAGTTTTATTAACTTAAAATTATGTTTGTTTGATAACTAATTTTATGGAAACATAAAGAACATACATTTGCCTTTTTTTACTGTTGCCTTATACATGTATGATCGTACTCTGGATGGTCAGGATGCATGAGGATGTATAGGAATGTTCACGCTACTCAAAGGGTTAAGTCTCTGCTACTGTCAATATATTTAAGAAGATTGAAATCATATCGCCTGACCAAGAGGTGGTGCAGTGGATGGAGCATCAGACTGGAATGCAGAGGACCCAGGTTTGAAACCTCAAGGTCACCAGCTTGAGCACAGGTTCATCTGGTTTGAGCAAGGCTCACCAGCTTGAGCCCAAAGTCGCTGGCTCAAGCAAGGGGGTCATTCAGTCTGCTGTAGCCTCCCGGTCAAGGCACATATGAGAAAGCAATCAATGAACAACTAAGGTGCCGCAACAAAGAATTGATGTTTCTCGTCTCTTTCCCTTCCTGTCTGTCTGTCCTTATCTATCCCTCTCTCTGACTCTGTCTCCATCACACACAAAAAAGAAATCATATCAACCATCTTTTCTCCATAATAGTATAATACTAGAAACCAATCACAAGAAATAAAAACTGAAAATTACACAAAGACATGGAAGCTAAATAACATGTTACTGAACAATGAATGAGTTAACAACAAGATCAAGGAAGAAAGCAAAAGATACCTTGAAACAAATGAAAATAAAAACACAACAATTCAAAATCTGTGGGACACAGCCAGAGCAGTCTTAAGAGGAAAGTCGTAGCATTACAAGCCTACCTCAATAAATAAGAAACATCTCAAATAAACAATCTAATTTTATACTTAAAGGAACTAGAAAAAGAACTATAAACAAAGTGCAAAATGAGTAGAAGGAAGGAAATAATAAAGATCAGAGCAGAAATAAAATCTAAAAAGCAATACAAAAGATCAATAAAACCAAGAGCTTTTTCTTTGAAAAGATAAACAAGATTGACAAACTTTTAACTAGACTCATCGCATAAAAAAGAGAGAGGACCCATATAAATAAAATCTGAAATGAAAGATGAGAGGTAACAATATCAAAGAAATACAAAGGATTATAAAATATATATATATTACAAACAGCCCTATGTTAGCAAATTGAATAATCTGGAATAAACTGATAAATTCTTAGAAACATACAATCTTCAAAAATTGAATTAGAAAGAATCAGAAAATCTGAATAAACAGATTATAACTAATGAAATTAAAACAATAATAATAATAATAAAAACTCCTAACAAACAAAAGTTTTGGACCCAATGGTTTCACAGGGGAATTTTACCAGAAAAACTAACACTTATCCTTCTCAAACTATTCCAAAATATTCAAGAGGAGAAAAGGCTCCCAAACTCATTTTACAAGGCCAGCATTATTATAGTTCAAAATCAGATAGAGACTCTAGAAAGAAAAATATTATAGACCAATCCCTAATAAACATAGATGCTCTAGTCCTCAACAAGTATTAGCAAACCAGATCAGCAGTACATTAAAAAAGATCATACATTATGATCATGTGGGATTTATTCCAGGAATGCAAGGTTGGTACCTTGTATTTGTTATCTGCAAATCAATAAATGTTATACACCACGTAAACAAAATGAAGGTTAAAAATTACATGATCATCTCAATAGATGCAGTAAAAAATATTTGACACTCATTTATGATAAAAACTCTCAGCAAAGTAAGAATAGAGAGAGCATACCTCATTGTAATAAAGGCCATTTGTGACAAACTCACAACCAACATCATACTCAATGGGCAAAACTACAAGCGTTTTCCTTAAGATCAGGAACAAGATAGGGATGTTTTATTTTTACCACTTTTATTCAACATAGTATTGGAAATTCTAGTCATAGCAATCAGACAGAAGAACAAATAAATGCATTCAAATTGGAAAAGAAGATGACATGATACTCTATATAGAGAACCCCAAAGATACCACCAAAAATCTACTAGAACTGATAACTGAATTCAGTAAAGTAGCAGGATACAAAATAAATACCCAGTGGTATTTATATATACCAATAATAAACTATCAGAAAGGGAAATTAAGAAAACAATCCCATTTATAATTGCATCAAAAAATTAAATATCTACAAATAAATTTAACTAAAATGTAAAAGATCTGTACTAGAAAAATTATGAGACACTGAAGAAAGAAACTGAAAAAGATACAGATAAGTGGAAGCATATACTGTGTTCATAGATAGGAAGAATTAACATCATTAAAATGTCCATACAGCCTGACCAGGTGGTGGTGCAGTTGATAGAGCATCAGCCTAGGATGCAGAGGTCCCAGATTCAAAACCCCAAGGTCACCTGCTTGAGCACGGGCTTATCTGACTTGAGCACAGGCTCACCAGCTTGAGCATGGGTTCTCTGGCTTCACTGTGGGATAACAGACATGACCTCATGGTTGCTGGCTTGAGCCCAAAGGTCACTGGCATGAAGCCCAATGTCACTGGCTTGAGCCCAAGGTTGCTGTCTTAAGCAAAGGATCACTCGCTCTACTTAGACCATATGAGAAATCAGTCAATGAACAACTAAGGTGCACCAATGAAAAATTGATGTTTCTCATCTCTCTTCCTTCCTGTCTGTCTGTCCCTATCTCTCTCTCTCTCTCTCTCTCTCTCTTTCTCTCTCTCACACACACACACACACACACACACATACACACACACACACACACACACACACACACAAAGTCCGTACAACCCAAAGACATCTATAAATTCAATGCAGTGCAATTTCTATCAAAATACCAATGGCATATTTCACAGAATTAGAACAAATATTTCAAAAATGTATAGATCTACAAAAGACCTCAAATAGCTATAGCAATCTTGAGAAAGAACAAAGTTGAAGGACTCATGCTACCTGTTATCAAACTATATTGCAAGGCCATAGTAAAACAGCATGGTCATACTGGCATAAAAAAACTGGCATAAAAACAGACACACAGATCAGTGGAACAGAATAGAGAGCCTAAAAATAAACCCACGCCTTTGTAGTCAGTTAATGTTTGACAAAGGAGGCAAGAACATACAATGGCATAATGATAGACAATTCAATAAATGGTGTTGGGAAAAATTGGGCAGATATATGCAAAAAAAAAAAAAAAAAAAAAAAAAAAGAAAGAAATTAGACCACCTTCTTACACCATGCACAAGAATAAAGTCAAAATGAATTAAAAACTTACATGTTAGACTCAAAACTATAAAAATCCAAGAAGAAAACATAAGTAGCAAACTCTTGGACATCTCTCATAGCAATATTTTTTCTGATATATCTCCTCGAGCAAGGAAAACAAAAGAAAAAATAAACAAACGGGAATATATCAAACTAAAAAGTTTTTGCACAGCAAAGGATATCATAAACAAAATGTAAAGAAACTCCACCGACTGGGAGAACACATCCACCAATGATACATCTGATAAGGGTTAATATCCAAAATATATAAAGGAATTATAAAACTCAACACCCCTCCCCAAAACAACCTACTTTAAAAATAAGCAAAGAAACTGAATATAGATTTCTCTAAAGGGACTATACAGATGGTCAATAGAGATATGAAAAGATTCTCAATATCACTAATCATCAGAAAAATGAATATTAAAACCACAATGAGATATTACCTCACACCTGTCAGAATGGCTATCATCAATAAATTAATAAACAAGTGTTGGGAAGGATATGGAGGAAAGGGAGCCCTTGTGCTCTGTTGGTGGGAACACAGATTGGTTTCAGCCACTGTGGGAAGCAGTATGGTGTTACTTCAAAAAATTAAAAATGGAACTGCCTTATGACCCAGCAATCCCATTTTGGGGTATGTATTTGAAGAAACCCAAAACACTAATCCAAAAGGATATATACACTCCTTTGTTCATTGCAGCATTGTTTATAATAGCCAAGGTCTGGAAGCAGCTTAAGTAGCTATCAGTAGATGAGTGGATAAAAAAGCTGTGGGACATTTATACAATAGAATACTGATCAGTCATAAAAAGAAAAGAAGAACTTACATTTTGTGACAGTGTAGATGGACTTGGAGAGCATTATGCACGTGAAATAAGCCAGTCAGAGAAAGAAAAGCTTCATACGATTTCAAGTGGAATCTAATGAACAAAATAAATTAACAAACAAAACATAAGCAGACTCATAGATACAAAGAACAGACTGATAGCCGTCGGAGGGGAGGGTGGTTGGTAGGCTGGGTGAAAAAGGTGAAGGGATTAAGCAAAAACAAAAAACCCCACTAAAACAAAACAAAATCCTCATAGACACAGCAATAGTATGGTGATAACCCATGGGAAAGGGGGCTAAGGGAGGGAGAAGAGGGTAAAAGGGAGACAAATGGTGATGGAAGAGACTTGGCTTTGCGAGGTGAACACACAATACAATATACAGATGATGTATTATAGAATTGTACACCTGAAACCTATATAAGTTTATTAACCAATGTCACCCCAATAAACTCATTAAAAAATACATGTGATTTTCTGGGTTTGTATTTGAGAGCAAAGATTCCCAGATCAGGCGACATTTCTACATAACTTTAGTTCAAAGGTTAACAAGTTATTCTTAAGCTAACAGGGAATGAATGATTCTTTCTAACAACATGTGACCTGGATACAGACTCATTAATTTGCTAGAAGTTGCTCTGTTCTGATGTGTTTGAAGCCTGGAGAAGCAGAACAGTAGTCCCTACTTTGCTTTGCAAGGTATAAAAGATGCTGGGCTGCTGGCGGCCGGGGCCTGTGAACAAGGAGCCAGAACCAAGGTTAGGCTGTCATCGACAAACTCCTCTCCATAAAAACAGTGAGAAGGACCAGGAGGCTCTGCCATATGCCAGGGGATTACTCTGCGAAAAAGCACAAGGTTGGCTGCCCACCAAGACACAAGGTTCCCAAATAGAGGCTGCGTGAGTCCTGGAGGGAGAGCGAGCCAGCTAAAAATAGCTGTGACGTCCAAATGTTGGTTTTCTTTTTTTTTTTTTCAGTGAGTTCACCTAAAATAGCCTGGTAATATTTTTTTTTTCTTTTTGCCCTTTAAGTGGAAAAAGAAAAACATCCAGAGAGGTCAAGAGCTGAAGTTAAGCTTTTAAGAAGCCTGAAGTTTCTGCCCAAACACATGTGGTGTCACTCTGGGGCGATGACCATGTCCCCTCCTATGTAAAGGCTGCCTCCCTACAGGGAACAGCCAAGGCCTGGGGATTTCAGGAGGCAGCACAGGCTCCCCTGGCCCTGTGGGTGTGTAAGGGAGCTGACTAGAGACTGAACTGGCAGCCAGGCACTGGAGGGTAGATGGACCTTCAGCATGGCAATGAGGTGCCAAGCTCTGGGATCCAGCCCGAGCTCAGAATTTCGGGAAACCTAGTGCCAGTTCTGAAGAGCTTGGGAAGCAGCAGCCCAGGTCTCTTGTCCAACCCATCACTGCTTCAGGTCAGGGGCAGGATGACCCACTGTCACTAGCAGAAACGGCCCTACCACAGGGAACTGGATTTCCCTGAAGCTAAAGCCACGTGAGGGAGAGGCGACATATAGTAGGTCAACTGCTGAAAAATTCTTTGGACTTCCTTCCTCTCAAAGCGTTTTTGATTTCTCCACCTCTGCCTCAGGTGGAGGATGGCGGTCTCCTCCTTGTCTGCCACCCTGTCCCTGGCCTTCCGAAGCCCTGCCCTCTGAAGGACTGCCTGGCTCACATCCCTCACGGAGTCCTCACTGAGTCCTCACTGAGTCGGGGCCTCTAACCTGGGCACTCCTTTGAAAGACAAGTCCTAAGTCAGGCCTCAGAGCATCAGAAAAGAAGGCAGTGCTGTTCCCTTAGAAACAATGACAATCCAAGGCTGTTTAATTATAATCTTGAGAGTCTAAACAGTGCTTTGTATTTGGTAAAATGTTGCTGGCTACACTATCTATTTGATTTCTCTAATAGCTGTGGGGGGGGGTAAAGTGGAAGGTTTATTTATTCATTGAGCAATAATTGCTACAACTATTTTACAATTGAGTAAACTGAGGCTCAAAGAAGTTGGTGACCTGCTCAAAGCTTTATAGTCGTGAATTTTAGAAAGAAAGGTCAAACCCAGGTCCTGTCTCCCTGTCTATGTTCCCTCACTACTTTGCAGAAGTTCATCTTTTTTTTTTGGAGGGAAAGACTACAGAAGGGATGTTCCTGGGTGGGGTTTGGTACAGATGGTGAGAAGACAGGTGGTGATGTTGGCATGTGCAAGTCTGTGTCCTACCATTCAAGCATTGCCACTTAATAGTGTGTGACCATGGGCAAGAATTCAAACCCCCTGATGAAGTAATCACTGGACTCACCTCACACATAGTCAGACTAAATCAGATAATATATGTTAAGCTTGGTATAAAATAAGCACTCAATAATTTCAGCTACTTTATTATTATTATTTTCATAATGTTCTGTGGTCCAGAGCCTAGTATCATGCTGGCAAACTCAGAAGCCTGGTTTTGTCAAAATACTGAGAACAAATCTTGTCTCCAAGACTGGTTTTTAAAGTCAGGAGATGGGTATGCACTTTCCATGGCTATAGATTGGAGTCTGTGTTCTGCTCAAGCGAGCTGCTCAAGGAGCTGTTTTCTGCTCCTCCCACACTGGGAAGGTAGGGCCAATGGGTCTTGTGAGCTTGGCAGCCAATCAGGTGCACCTTATCACAGCCAAAGGTTAATGACATTGAACCAAGTCTGATTCAGCCACCCTTGCAGTGTGGATACCTGCTGCCTTTCACCCATGTGCTCATACGTTTGTTCATTCTCAAATGCTTTCTGAGCTCCTACTATGTGCTAGGCACTGCTCTGGCACAGGATCACGTCAGGACATGAGACAGGTTCCTACTCTCATGGATCTTTACTTGCTAGGACCAAACAAGGCAAGCTCTCCCCTGCCCCACCCCCCACAGGGGCTGCTGGGAGTGGACAGAGCTGGCATTTGTCTCCTTCCTCTTGCTGGTGCCAGCAGATTTCCTTCTGGACACACAGATGTGTCCTTTGGGTGTGTTCACCAAGGGTGAAGTGCAGCCACTAACACAGTGTCTCCCCAGCTACTGGCTGCACCACTTTGCTGCAGTCCAGTCCCACGAAGATCATCCTTATAGCCCACTGTTGTGGGGACACGCACCTTCTACCTGCCCCCCCCAACATTTCACCCATCCATACCACTCTACTGTCGCCCCTCCTACGCTCTCTCATCGCTGCATTTCCCCACCTCAGTCTCCCTTTTCTTAACTCCCCCACACTGCCCAGCCTGGGCCTCAACTTCCCCCTGTTCTCCATTTTATCCTCTCCTCACAAACCCCAAGCCTTGGAATCCAACTCTGTCTCTGGACCGTCTCTGTCCTGGACTCTGCCTCTGCTCCCCTGCCTGAGCCCGTCTCTTCTCCCAGCCCCCAGGCCTCCTCTCAGGAGCAGCCTTGCTGACGGTCTCTTCCTGTACCAGATCTTGTCCCCAAACTGTCCTCTTCCCTGACCTCCCAGTGAGTGGTCCCCCCAATGGAGTTCTCTCCCCCCACCAGGCCTTACCCACCCACTCCCTCCCCTGCTGCCTGTCTCCTCTACCGGCTGTGGGCCCTCCTTGATCTTGGTCCTTGTGACCCTTGCCCTTTTACTCAGAGGGTCACTTTCTTTCTGTGTCCAGGGTCTGTCCTAATTTTTTTTTTTTTTAATTTAGTTGGGTCAAATTTTTTTTTTAATTTTTATTTATTTATTTATTTTATTTATTTTTTTTTTACAGAGACAGAGTGAGTCAGAGAGAGGGATAGACAGGGACAGACAGACAGGAATGGAGAGAGATGAGAAGCATCAATCATTAGTTTTTCATTGCGCGTTGCAACACCTTAGTTGTTCATTGATTGCTTTCTCATATGTGCCTTGACCACGAGCCTTCAGCAGACCGAGCAACCCCTTGCTGGAGCCAGCAACCTTGGGTTCAAGCTGGTGGGCTTTTGCTCAAATCAGATGAGCCCGCGCTCAAGCTGGCGACCTCGGGGTCTCAAACCTGGGTCCTCTGCATCCCAGTCCAACGCTCTATCCACTGCACCACTGCCTGGTCAGGCCTGTCCTAATTTTTATGTACATATTTCCCCCTGATAGAAGAGCTTCCTTCAATATTTTAACATTTAAAAAAGTGTGGGGAGATCCCTTTAAAGGGAAATTCCATAGTCATGGAATAGAAAGTAGGCAGATATTTCAAGAATTGCGATGACACAAGAATGGAAGCTTGGGGAATAGTGAATGAATGCACCCAGCTGGGGACCAGTTAAATCTTCCAGACTCAAGTGCTAGACTGTCATTTAAAGGTGGATTTCCCTGTGGCTCATCGGATCATCAGCCATGTGCTGATTTTAGAGGGACCTCTCAGGAGACCCTTATTTCAGGTTCTTGAAGAAAGCCTCGCACTAGTCCCCAGGTCCTAACAACTACACCTTGTCCAGCAGGATGGACAATTTCTCCTTAAGAGTAGGTTTTATTGTCAAAATTAGCTTGTAGTTAAACTGGAGCTCATTTTCCCATAGCAACCCTTAAATATTAAGGTAATTAAATTCCAGACCAATATGCAGAATGCCATATCACCCACAAAGTAGTTGTCCAGAATCTTAATTGGCCAGTGAGTCCTGCCTGTGCACCCTGAGTGCCACCCCAGTCTTGTTGGCAGGTGATTGAGAACCAGGACTCAGGGGTGGCATTTGAGTAACATTAACCCAAGTGTCTGGTCTGTGTGTCAGCCATTGCCTCAAGGTCATAGGGAAGGTTTGTTAAAAATGTAGATTTCTAGAACCCATATACTATCTGATAAATTAGACTCTAGGGATAGGGGGTCCCAGAAATCTGTATTATAACAGGTCCCCAAGTAATTTTTATTCATCCTAGAATTTGAAGACCATTGGCAGCCCCCAGAGCAATCAGGGGTGGGTATGGGAATGGAGTCAGGCTAGGGTTGGCAAAGGCCTCTGTGCCATTAACAAGCCAAGTCTGTTATGTGCAAATTTGGCCCACATATAAACTCCACCCCTTCTCCTCTTTGGATATATACATATATCCTGCAGGCTGCCTTTTGTGAATTTTTTCTTTCAAAATTGCTCTTGGTATTCAATGGAACTTAATTCAGTTTACTCCTATAAAATTCTATGTAAGTCAATCATCTGAAGCATTCAGATAAAAGAAAGCCTCAAAGGAAGCTATGAGTTAAGGTAACACCAGCTCTGAGAAGAACCAGGAAGAAATAAACAGATAAACTCAGGGGCTTAACACAATAGAAGTTTATTTCTCTCACACCCAACAGTTCAATGGTGGTGGTTGGGGGGAGGGGTAGTGGGAAGAGGAGCCATCTGTTCTGTACAGTTATTTGTGACCCAGGTTGCCAGTGACTCTGCCATGTAGCCTTTAAGATTGCTCTAGGAAAGGCAAACCCCATCAGTATACAGTGTCCTCAGGTTATTGACAGTCTTGACATACGACGTTTCAAATTTATGATGCTCACTTCCATAAAAAGTTTAAGAAATTGAGATGTGAATGTTTCATCTTACACTGTTAGCATCATACTTACAGACTACATGGGACAAAATGAATAGGAAGAGGTAAAGTATCCCCTAATTTTTGTGAGCAGTATGTTTGGTTGTGCACAGTAGAAGAATATGAAGTTATGCGGCATAGGAGTGAAGGAGTTGGCATCCCCCTGTACACTTACTTATGCCATTTTGGACTGTTAAAAGTTCAAGTGTTCTGTTTGTGTTGAATTGTTTGGCAGCTTTTTGGCCCTTATCATGGCTCCTAAATGAAAGTCTGAGTCTTCAGATGGTAGTGCTTCGAAGAAGAGGAAAGCCATCATGATGGAAGTGAAATTAGACATTGTAAAGAGGTCAGAAAAAGGAGAATCAGTGACAAACATCAGCTACATGCTAAGCCTTAGCCGATCTAGTGTAGCAGCAATTATCAAAGATAAAGACCACATCCTAGAGCGTATAAAGGGATCAGCCCCTCTGAAATTGACTGTGATTATTAAACAGAGACATGGCATAATGATTGAGATGGAAAGATTGCTAGTTTTGTGACTGGAAGACCAGCATCAGTGGCATATGACAGTTAGTCTAATGTTGATTCAGAAGAAGGCTACACGATTGTTTGAGACAATAAAAAGTGAAAAGGGGGAATAAAGTGAAGAGTTTGTGGCCAGTAGGAGTGGGTTTATGTGCTTCAAAGCTCGTGCCAACTTGCATCACCTTAAGGTGCAGGGTGAGGCTGCTGGTGGGGATGAGAAAGCAGCAAGCGAATTTCCTAATAGTTTGGCTGAATTAATTAAAGAGGGGGCTACTGTGCTGAACACGTGTTTAATATTGATGAGACAGGCCTTTTTTGGAAGCATATGCCTAATAGGATCTACATCACCAAGGAGGAAATGTCAGCACCAGGCCATAAAGCTGGCAAGGAGAGACTGACTGCTTCTTGGGGGGAATGCTACAGGTGACCTCAAACTCAAGCCTCTGTTGGTGTACGAGGCAGAAAATCTAAGGGCACTAAAGGGCACTTGGAACTGCCTATAGTCTGGAGGTCTAACAAGAAGGCATGGGTGACGCTTCAGATTTTTGAGGAGTGGTTCTCCAGCCATTTTGTGCCAGCAGTGAAGGACTACTCTGTTAGCAAGGGGCTACGCTTGCAGGGGTCCCCAAACTTTTTACACAGGGGGCCAGTTCACTGTCCCTTAGACCGTTGGAAGGCCACCACATACAGTGCTCCTCTCACTGACCACCAATGAAAGAGGTGCCCCTTCCAGAAGTGTGGAGCGGAGCTGGATGAATGGCCTCAGGGGGCTGCATGCAGCCCACGGGCCGTAGTTTGGGGATGCCTGCTAAGGTATTGCTAGTGCTGGACAGTGCTCCTGGTCACCTTACCCACCTGAGTGACTTTAATCCTAATGTCAAGGTGGTTCACCTTCCACCTAATATCACTGCCCTTTTACAGACCATGGACCAATGTGTCATCATCTCCTTCAAGGCCTACTACCTCCAGAGGACATTTGCTATGGCCCTTAGTGCAACTGAGAAGGACAAGAACCTGACACTCAAAGGCTTGGAAGTCTTATAACATTTACAATGCTGTACAAAACATTGCTTCTTCCTGGGATGAAGTGAGGTGAACAAACTAAAATGGCGTGTGGAAAAAACTGTGTCCCCGGGTTGTGTATGACTTCCATGGCTTTGAGGAGTCAGTGGAGGCTGTAACAGAGAAGGTTGTTGCCATGGGTAAACAGCTTAATTTGGAGGTGGAGACTGAGGATGTCACAGAGCTACTGGCATCACATGGAGAGGAGCTGTCTGCTGAGGACCTCATTCAGCTGGAGAAACAGCTGGTTGAAGAGGAAGAGATAGAAACCCCAGAACCCAAGAGATTTACTACCAAGGGTTTGGCAGAAGGTTTTTCTATGGTAGAGGATGGGTTGGCAAAATTTCAGGCTGAGGACCCCAGTGATAACAGATTCAGTAAGGTCTGCAGAGCTGTCATGCATGCCCTGCAATGCTATCGGCAGATTTTGGAAGAGAAGAAGTCATAAACCTTTCAGACTATCCCAGAACAATTCTTTAAGAAGGTAGAAAGGCCTGCAACAGATCCTGTACCCTCTATATCAGCTGCTTCTCAAGATGAAACACCTGTAGTACAGGTAGAATCATCTCCAGTGTCTCCTGCATGTTCCTGAAATCCTGATTCACCTGGCCCAGTATCTCCAGCACCTTCTGTGGGTTCTCCTGCCTCTCCAGCTTCCTCCAGCTTCCTCCCCCCAATAGCTCACTCTCTCCCACCTTGCAATGCCCTTTCCAGTGTGCACGCCAACCACAGAAATAAAGGTAAGGAATTTTTTTTACACTCATTTTTTGTCATTACAGTACAGCCTGTGGCCATGCCACCCTGAACGTGCCCGATCTCGCCTCATTACAGTGCAGTGTATTTATGTCATTTTCCTTTTTCTGTGGCTTAGTTGTGTTTTTATGTTCTAGATGATGATTTTACAACTGTGTTTGGATAGATAAGTGACTTAGGCTAGGGTGTATTTCGACTTACACCAAAATTCGGGTTATGTCACTGTCATAGGAACAGAACTATGTTGTAACCCGAGGCCCCCCCCATGGGGAAATAGTGCACAACGGACATTTTTATGAGCTCAGCTTGGTACTGACCCTTACCATTTCTACCAACATTCTATATTCCATTAGCTAGAAACTAGTCACATGACCATACCTGACTGAAGGGGAGGCTGGGAAATGTTGTTTAGCTGTGTACACAGGTAAAAGAGGAAACAATGCAATGAGCAGCTGTTTAGCCCTTTTCCATAGACTCCTTGTTCAAAGTCGAGAGAAAGATCTGGGAAGACTTCTTAGAGGAGGTAACACGGGCATGAGTCACGCTGGCATGCTTTTTCAGAACAACGGCTTTAAAATCATATGTAGCTGGGTTTTGCTGGCTGTGTGACTGTAAATCAAATTACTTAAATTTTCTGAGCCTTGTCTTCCTCATCTGTAAAATGAGAGTCAGTAATAGTACCTAACTTTTAGGATTGTTGTAAAACTTAACAGAGGTAATGCAGGAAAAGTGAGTCTTATAGGCCCTCTAGCTCACAGCAGGGTCTCAATAAATGTTAGCTAAATGAGAATACAAATTTGGTGGACAAAGAAGAGAGAAAAATGAGTTCTAGGCAAAGAGAACAGCACGGAACACTAAAGCACCCTGGGCATTCTTGAAAAGGTGGGGGATGTCTAGAATGAGGAGCGGCTCTGGCAGCCATTGGGGAAAGGAAGACAATAAAAGGTGAGGTCAGGCTGGAGCTGAGCTGATACCCATGTCTAAGTTCTGCTTCTGGGGATCTTCTAACAGTCAGTTGCCCATATTTTCCTGGCCTTGGAGGAATGACTATACGGTGCACCTGGGAGGCTCCTGGCCTCTGGAATGATGCTGATATCCTAATAGGATGAAAATAACAGCCCCATTAGACTTCCTGGGCCCAAGGAACCAAGAAGGCCTGGTCAGTGGCCATCTCAGCAGGAACCTCTATGGTTTGTGGGTTTCTGGGAAGCCTGCCAGAATGTTTTGCTCTGCTAAAGAATCCAGAGGCCTTTGCTATATACCTGGAGGTGGGGTTCAGGCTAGGAGGGTGGAGCCACAAAAGAAACAGAGCAAATGACTATAACGCGTCAGAATCGTATCTCCAAGTGAGCATCAGTTAAATTTTGAAGAAAAGTAACATGACTTTTCCAATTTTGTGGATGAAGCTTCATACTCTACACATTTATGAAAAAAAATACTAGATACCAAATTAACCGTCTTTTATTTTTTGTATTGTAAGGCTTTGACATCTGGGGCTTTGCTAACCCTGGAGCAAGTGTGTCCCTCCCAGGTTTAGTCAATTTCTAGTGATAGAAAGCAATTTGTCTAAAAGCGTGCCTTTCAAATGCAAACAAACCAATCAGAACCATTAGCCTAACCAACTTCTATACCTGGTTCTCCTACTCGAGGCCACTATCCACCTGCAATAATCTAATCACCTCAGGGCCAGACAACCAGGGACAGCCCCAATGCCCAGAGCCACTGAAATTATTCAACCTAGATGATCCTAAACCTACCTCATTTGTTCTTTCCCATGGAACCCACAGTAAAGGCTCTTGTTCACATTTTCTCCTCACTCCCTCTGCCTCTGACCCACCTGGTACTTCTGGTGTGACCCCAATGGCAAAGCACATTTCCCCTCTTGGAAACGAACAAACTATCTTTTCAATGGCAATCAACTTCTGGTCTGATGGCCTTACTGTGCTTCAACTTTTCTATACATAGTCTATATTTTAAAACATGTTTTAAAGCATATAATACTTATTGTTTATGTGCTTTATCCAAAGCAGGAGGACAACTAATTTAGACACATTGTCTCATTCAATTTTCACAACTACCCTGTGAGAAAGATGCTATCATTAATCCTGTTTTACAGATGAAAAAATGTAGGTCTCTAGAGGTTTGATGTCACCTGGAAACAGCATAAGGCTGCATGTGAACCCATCTGTCTGATTCTAAAAACCCACACTCTTAACCACTCTCCCACCATTTTGTTGAGTGCTGACTAGCTGCCAAAATATAACATAAGACCCAAGCAGCCAAGGTCATGCCCAAGTCTTTGGACCCCAAGGAAAATACCCTTCTCACCCCTAACCCCTGGATATGGTCTAGGCCTCATTGTTCTCTTGACCTTGCCTGCTCCTGGGCTGTACCAAAAGACCCTGGGAGCACCCTTCTCTTGCTTTATATTTGCCAGGGCGAATAAGAAATTACAAATAACCCTTCACTAATTCATCTGTGACTTCGGAACATCTAGCAATACCCAGCAGCATTTTATAAAGTATATAGCACCTAGCAGGTGTTCATAATATATTAAAGAGTAGCTGGGTGGACAGCCTGTTTGCTGGTGCACCATTCTGGGCGAGTCCTCAGAGCAAAGAGCAGGAGCTGTGGGGAGGGGAGGGGACTTACCCTGACAGCCCAGGAGATGGCTGCTTTAGAGCACATCAGTGTGACCTTACATTTCTTTTCAAATGTGACTCAAAATCCACTTCCTCCAGGAGGAATGCCAAGTGGTGTGGCAGAGCAGAACAAGTTGTACCTTCACAAGAGACTGGAAAGCTAGAGGGTAGAAATGCCAACATTAATCCACAGGCCGCAGGGGGAGGCAGCCCGGGCTCCAACAGGCAAGGCAAGAGAAGCAGACTGCACTGGAGCGCGGGCCTTCTCTGTGTCCCCGCGACTGTGAAGGACTAAGAAGGCAGGCAGATAGGATTCCAGCTCATTTACAAGCAGTGGCTATTTTTAGCTCATTGATCCCTGGGGGTGGTGGGGCTTGCAGGACTCACTGGTCTGAGGTGAAAGCCGGGGAAAGTGCTATCATTCTTTACACACCAGCAGGGCCTAGCGCTCCCTTCACCAGGCACTTGCCGCCTCCTCGGAGACCTCGCTGCTCTCCACAGGGCAGGAAGCAGAGAATCAGGGCAGGGCATCGATATAAGAAAGGAAAGCTCAGACGTGGCAAGAGAGCAGGAAGCCCGTGCCAATGGTCAAATTGGGTCAGAAAGCACAGTTTTTTGAATGCAACCCAGTAAGTGTGAGTAACTGCCCCTGCACGGCCAGGTGCTTGCCTGGTGGGTGCCTTCCCAGCCCTGCGGGGACGATGGGAGACCTCACCTCCTGCCTGCCTAGAGAACCAGACTGACGACCATCTAGAAACCCCCGGCCTTTTCTTCCTTTCCCTGTGTTCTGAGGTCGTTTCTTTTCTTTTCATCCTCCCTTCCTAAAACTGCTGAGGAAAAAAGAAAGGAAGCAGCTCAAATGAAGACACTTTCCTTCTCATCATCTCTAATTTAATATCAAAATTGGGGAGGGGGGTGTCGAAGAAAACCGTTGCCTAAAAAGAGATCACCTGTGGATTTTGTGAATTACTGATGGGTTCTATTATCCCTACTCTGTTCTGATTGGCAAGCTAATCAAAACCTGGCTCCCCCCCCCCCCCAACCTACAGCTCTGGAAGTAAGGGAAAATTATTGTCTGGCTCTCCCTCTCTCTAAGTATAGGCTTAATTTAAGACACTTTGCAAAACTACTTTTGTTCCAATGATTTCTTAGAAAATAAGTGAGTCATGGTATAACTTGATGTGTGTTAAGTTGATTTGTTACTGAAATGTTGTGGGTAAATTGAATTTCTGTATTTTTGTAGGTTAAATCATATTTTAAATGTTTTGGATAACTCAACACTTATGTATTCTCTAGTGAATCCTCTAGGGAAACTTCCTCTTAATCCAGTCCCTTGGATGCAGTTGTCCACAGCCTTCTCCTTGAAACAGTTGTGATTCCTTGACCCCCACACTCACCTGACTCCCCCACCCCACCCCAGGTCACTGGCTGTATCTTCTTAGTGTCCTCTGCTGTCCCCTGCCTCTTCCAGAGCTTGAAATACTAGAGGGACCTGGAGTTCTACCCTTGGTCCTCCTGTCTTCATACCCCTCTTCCTAGGTAATCCAGAGGGTACTCATTCCCTGCATTCTGGTGACTCCCAAATTTCTATCAATAGCTGGTGTCAGAGTCAAAAATTTTTTCCTCTACTTTTCTAGGTTCTTTGGCTGGTCTAATAATTAAATTGACATAAAACTGATTAATGGGAGAAAAGCAAATTTAATTTTGTATGTATGGAAGCCCCATAAAAATATGAGACCCAAAGGCAGTCAGGCAATTGAGGCTTATATTGCCATCCTGAGCTAAGAATGGGACAGAGGCCAGGAGCTTCAAAGGGGAGAAGGGCAGTTAATAGAAAGATAGAAACAGCAGATGTTTGGTAATGAGATGTTTACCCTGTCAAACAGGTAAATCTGTTAGATAAAAAGTTATCTCTGGCCTGACCAGGTGGTGGTGCAGTGGATAGAGCGTCAGACTGGGATGCAGAAAACCCAGGTTCGACACCCTGAGATCGCCAGCTTGAGCGCAGGCTCATCTGGTTTGAGCAAGGCTCACCAGCTTGAGCCCAAGATCGCTGGCTTGAGCAAGGGGTCACTGGGTCTGTTGTAGTCCCCCCAGTCAAGGCACATATGAGAAAGCAATCAATGAGCAATTAAGGTGCTGCAACAAAGAATTGATGCTTCTCATCTCTATCCCTTCCTGTCTATATGTCCTTATTTGTCCCTCTCTCTGTCTCTGTCTCTGTCTCTCTCTCTCTCTCTGTCTCTCTCTCTCTCACACACACACAGTTATCTCTGGTAATAACTCTTTGTCTGGGCCAGGTCCCCTATCTAAATTATTTTAGGCAGTTAATGGAGAGGTAAAAATTTTCCTTAGGTCTGCTGGGTCTTGATTGCCTTCAGCTCAAAATAATCCACATGCCAAAGTAGCATATTTGGAGGAGGCATATTCTGCTCGCCATCACTGGATGTCTCTGTAAGTTCTAGATATACAAACACACTGCCAGCTTATAGCTTATCTGAATATCTGATAGGCATCTCAAACTTAACAGGGACAGAAAAAACACTATTGCTCTTTTCCCTTCAAAATACACATTGCCCTCAGTGTTCCCCATTCAGTATGTGTAGCATCATCAACCCAGTTGCTAAAGTCAAACTCTAGAAGTCATCTTTGATTCCTGTCTTTCCTTCATCTATACCACATTCAATTCACTGGTACTCTTGTTGGTTCTAATCCAATATGTAATTAGAATCTGGCCCCTTCTCAACAACTCTGTTCCTCTGATTTTGCATAACCTCCGCCTCTCCCTGGACTGTCTCTACAGCCTCCTTCCCTGTTTCCACTCTTGCCTCTCCAGTCCATCCTGCATAGGACGGAGTAAGCCTTTGAAAGTGTAAATCAGATCCTATCATTCCCCTCCTTAAAACCCAAACTTAGAATAAAGTCCTGGTTCCTCATCTGGAACTTCAAGAATCACAATCAAGAGCTGACACACGGCTGCCCTTGGGCCAAATAAGCTCCCCCCCCCCCCCCCACACACACACATCTCCCACCTGTGTTTGTAAAGAGAATTTAGTTGGACACATTCACACCCATTCATATGTAAATTATCTATGGCTGCTCTGTCATCACCAGGGCAGAGTTAAGGAGTCCTAACACAGATTGTGTAGCCTCGAATATTTAAGGTGTAGCTCCTTAGAGTTTGTCTTCCCCTGTTCTAAATGGCCTGGCTCCTGCCTGCCTCTCTCATCGTATCTCCCTTTCTTCCTGCCTCTTTTGATGCTCTAGCCATACTAGTCCACCTTCTTTTCTTTACTCATGCTGGGCTCTGCCATAACATCTTTGCACTTGTAGTTATTGCTAGGTTTGTCCCCAAATCTTCATGTGGCCAATTCCTCATTATTTAAATCTCAGCTCCTATGTCACTTCCTCAGAGGTTATTATTCTAGCTAAAACATCCTCACTCCAGTTATTCTTTATTAGATTATCCTATTTTATCTTTTTGATACTGCCTATCACAAAGGGGAACATATTTATACTGCTCACAAAAATGAGGGGATATTTTATTGCTTCATATTCATTTTGAAATATCTCCTAATTTTTGTGAGCAGTATATATCTATTTCTATGTTTATATCTATAGCTCTGCCTATGCCAAAATCAATACCTATATGTATGACTATGACTATGTCTCTGTTTGTGTATGTTTATAGTTATATCTAACCCTATAATGTCTGTCTATGTCTGTATCTATGTTTATATTTATATATCTATATCTATGACAGCAAGTATTAAAATATGAGTTTATTATCTATCTTCCTCATCAAAATATAAGGAGCTTGAGGGCAGAGACTGACTCATTTACCTCTATGTACCCAAAACCTAGTACTGTGCTTGGAACAGAGTACATACCTAATAAATATGGATTGACTAATTGATTGAATCTTTGCAAATCAAATTATTCTTAATGATATAAATAATCAAGCTTCACTTTATAATGCAAGTTCGGATGTTCATTTATTAAATTTTCTTGATTTTCTATATACTTTTCTGCTGGCCAAAATTCTCTTGATACTGTATGTTGCTATTTTTGTTGTTATAATTCATTTCTACTCTTGAGTCCTCAGCACCAGCTATTATCCCATTTTATTTTTTATAACAACCCTGTGAGGAAGGTGTTACTATCTCCTTTTACAGGTGAGGAAATGGGCATGGAGTTGCTAATAACTTGCCCCCGTCACACAGCTAGAAATTTACAGAACCAGAGTTTTAACCCATAGCCATGTGACTTCAAATCCCATATTGTTACTGTGACCCCCACACCATGGGCGAGTCCCTCCCCAGTGCCGTTCCTACATAATGAGCAGATTTTGATGTATCAGCGAATCTTTATGCCATCCTGTCAGACTGTAAGAGGCATTTAGATATCTCTACATTCATCTTACCGAAGGGATGTTGGGCTCCCATTCTCTTCATATTCCTTCTTCTTTTTTTAATTTAGTGAGAGAAGGGGAGGCAGAAACAGACTCCCACATGTGCCCTGACAGGGATCTACCTGGCAAGCCCACTAGGGGGCGATGCTCTGACCATTTGGGCATTGCTCTGATGCTCAGCAACCGAACTCTTCTTGGCACCTGAGGTGAAGGCCATGAAGCCATCCTCAGCGCTCAGGGCCATTTCGCTCCAATTGAGCCATGGCTGCAGGAAAGGAAGAGAGAGAGAAAAAGAGAGAGAAGCAAAGGGAGGAGGGGTGGAGAAGCATATGGGTGCTTCTTCTGTGTGCCCTGACCAGGAATCAAACCCCAGGACTTCCACATGCCGGGCCAATGCTCTTCCACTGAGCCAACTGGCCAGGGCCTCGTATTCCTTCTCAACTGGAGAGTTGACACAGGAGACAGTCCTAAGAAACCCGAAACACTCCCTGCCCAGATATTTTGTCATTAGTGACTAATTTGAAGTGTGTAGAAATTATTCTGCTTTTTAGAGTTTCTTGTAGAAGTCAAATAATCTTGGTCAGAGTAGCACTTTATCAGAGATGAGTTGACAGCTGTCCGAGTGTGGAGACCTGGAGAGTGGAACACAGCAAAGGAAAGAGAGATGTGGAAGAGCTGAAGACCTCACTTGTTCATTTTGCCCATCTTCAGCGACACAGAACATTTGATGACAGAGAAGGATGTTCTGCCCGTGGTTAAGTAAAGGCAGGTTATAACCTGCTATGTTGTTCCTGGTATTTACAGCATGACTCACTTTCCCATACACATAGGAAGATAAGAAGACCCCACACCTACTAACAAGCTTATGTCTGAGTAGTGAAGTTATGAGTAGTTTTTCTTTTCTATTCTTGCTTTTATATATTTTCTTTAATAGAAATATTACATTTTTAATACAAAAATCATAAGAAAAGGAAGTCTCTCCTGGACACTCAGGGAGGCCCCTTCTTTCCCTCCTCAGGCCTCCACTGCAGTGAACTTATAACTGGCTGCCAAAGCGCCCCCTTCCTCAAAGCCCTTCTGGCTCCGATGTGTCTTGCACACAACTGCTTTGTTAAAGCCAAGTTCAGATCATATAGCTGCTCAAACTAGCCCCTACCCAAGCAGTCACTCTGCAGGATAGCTTGCTGCTATTTGCAGCTGGGACAGAGCTCTAGCTCTAAGGACCAAGGAGTCCCGGGACCTAGGTTATGAATAGCTCCTTTTGGTCATCGCCTAAGGGCCCCAGAGGTGAGTGATGACTCTAGCTGAGAACCGGCCTCAGAGCACTTAAGAGAGGGAACTTCCCATGGTGGTTCCCAAATGCCTTGAGGCCTTCCAGCTGCTGGTTTTTGCAAGAAAACAAAGTAAGGTAAGTCAGGGGCAGCAAAGAGCCTCTTCAATCCACTGGCTATGGGCACAAACAAGCCTTAGGGAAGTTTGATGACATTCAGGGAGAACACTCAGGGGCATTTATCTGAATTACACATTTTTCCTGCATTAGCCTGGAAAACTTTCCCTGGAAGAAGACAGTCTGTCTAGGGAGTAGGCTGCTTATCAAATCAGGCTCAGTAGTAAACACTAGTCTTCTGCTGCTAGGCCTTTTCAGCAGTGCAGACTGGGAGGAATCTGGGAGGATGAAATATCATTATGTGAAAAGAGCTTGTTGTAAAGGAGGAGGGGCCGTGTTTGTAAATAAATGTGAAAAATATTTACATACTATGCACTTTTAAAAAACGGTGGAATGCAGGCCACAAATGTTTAAAGTGGTGATATTTATTTACTTGTATAATATGTGCCCATATATACTTTTCAGAATTTTCAAATATTTTCCGTAAGCAATGTGTATTCCTTTTGGAAATAGATAAAAACATTATGCTTTTAGAAATGAAGAGTAAGTAATAAAACACCAAAACAAACAAAAACCATTCTGGTTTTAGCAGTTTATTATACAGTATAATTTTCTATTCTTTTATATATGTTTAAAGTTTTTATAACTTTAAAATAAATCACTGGTAATTCCACCATTTTGACATAAATATTCACATTTTCAGTGTTACTTGCAATTATTTTTGTAAGGTTGGTGGATAGAGGCATGGTCATGTGGGGAACCTAGGCCCGGGAACTTTGGCTAGGACTGCCCACAGTCAAGCGCACCAAAAAGAAACTTCCTAGGACTCCTTGGAAACAAAAGCGACTGACTGTCAGCCAGTAAGATTTCTCTACGTCATTTTAGCCCGACTTCCCTAGAGGGACTCTCTTTTAAATATACCCGCGCGGTCTCTCCATGTGCGATTTTTTCCTGACCTCCATCTTGCATGCCAGTGAGTCTCGTCCGGGGAACGCTGTGTACTGAATAAAGCCTTTTGAACTTGCCACACTTGGTGGCTCCGAGACCTGTTCCTTCCTTCTCGGCGGGGAAAAATACCTTACAATTTTTCCTACCCTTATGTCAATATAATTCAGACTACATTCAAAAAATTTGGACAGATATGAGATGGTTGTATCTTTGCTACATTTTTGTTCACAACCAGTACAGGTAGCAGCTGCAGCAGGTTTTTCTTTGTAAGATAATGTGAGATGTGAATTGTTTCAAAGTCTTGTGCCACCAAAACATGCATGATAATAAATTACATTCCTGGTAAAAGCTAGGTTACCTGGCTTCATCCAAACCATAAACAGTTTCTGCACTAATTTTTTAACAGATGTTTGAATAGCCATGAACCTGGTGAAGAGTTGCCAACGTCCAAAGATAGGTAGTCAGTTGGTGGTTAGGGGATATCTACCCAGTTCTAGTGCTCACGTCTTAACAACACTGTAGGGCCAGGGGCCGCCACTGTTGTGGCCATACACGTGCAGGTTCTCATTGAATTTGGACAGACGGTAAAGAAACAGTGGAGCCAATATATGGTGGGCCATTCCTTTATTAAAGTCTCTCACTGACAAGCAAACACACAGGGAAAACTCTTTGTCTTATTCAGAGCCCCCAAAGCCCTGACACATTCTCCGGTTCCACAACCAGGAGAATCTTCTCCAGTTCCTCCTGGAATCAAAGGCCCCACAAGCCTCAGTAGGGCTCCCAAAGCCCCTCAGCTCTGGTTCCCCATCTGTACACCTTCTCTTTCCTTGCCAACATGGCTTCTCTCTTCAGTACTCTGCATTTTCTCTGCTCTCTCTACAAACATGGCTTCTTTCTGCCTCTTCTCCTCCTCCTCTCTCTCTTCTTCAAAACTTTCTGGTGTGAAAACCTCTCCTCCAGCAAATATTAGCAAAACAATGGCCCTTCCCAAGCAGGAAAGTAATGTGCAGTTTCACAGACCACATATACCTGGAGCTGCTCTGCCTCCAATGCAAACTATAAGCAGCAAACCTATAAATCATTATTTTACAAACGTATTTGACCAACAAACACCTCAATGAGCTTTTCAAAATTTAGGAACCTGGAAACAAAGAAAAAACCAAAAATCTGTTTTTAAAGTCAAGTTTATTGAGAAATAATTTATATAGAGTAAAATTCACCTTTTTAGTGTACATTTCTATAAATTTTGACAAAGGCATACAATTGTGTAACTGCCTTTGCAGTCAAGATACAGACCATTTCCATATGTGAAAAAAAACAACAACAACAACCTAAAAATGGATCATAGAGCTATATATAAAACCTAAAACTACAAAACTCTGAAAACTTCATTCAAGTGTTATTTAAATAGGAAGGCTAGAACTGGGTATTTAACTTTATTTTTTTTTAAACTTTCAAATAGTTTTCAAAAATGCCTTTGTGCCCCTTTGTAGTGGACCCTCCCTCTATTCCCTACCCTTGTCAAGCACTGATCAGTGTTCTCTCTATGAAGTTTTACCTTTTCCTAATGTCATGTATAATTTACTATGGACCTTTGAGTCTGAATGTTTGAGATTCATCAGTTTGTTTTGTGTGTTGATAATTTTGTATTGCTGATTAGTACTGTGTTGTGTAGATGTACCAAAGTTTGTCTATCCATTTACTAGTTGAAGAACATTCAAAGAATACAGTTTCTAAAGAGAACAGGGGGAAAGGGGATGATAGGATGGGATAAACCTGAAGGGAAGGTATGGGTAGAGCACAGAGCACATTCCTAGCAGCTGTGGCTGATCCAATGCTGTGAGAATACTCCAGCTCCCAGAAGCCTCCTGGGCATACCCAGGAAGGAAGCTCACCTGCTTAGCGCCAACCACGCAGCTCCCTGATCTTTTCAGCCATTGGCTGTGAAGGACATGCTGTAACATCCTATTGGCTGAACCCATGTATATAAGCTAGTTTATTTCCTGAATAAAGTGGATCTGCGTCACTGAACCTGGTCCCTGGAGTCGGGTCTTTGCGTCTCCATCGTCCTCACCCCTGGCAGGACTTGTCCACAGGAAGGGGGGGCACTATGGGGAGGGTGGCAAGGGAGATGTTGAGGGGAATATGGGGGAGGGGGGATGCATTTGGGACAATACTAGAATCTATGTAAACAAAATAAATTAAAATCAATATAAAAAAGAACACTTTCTGGTTTTTAGCAATCATAAGTAAAAGTACTATATACATTTCAGCACAGGTTATTGTGTAAACATTTCCTTTCTTTCATACTCAGGAGTGGGATTGCCGAATCATGTAATTAGTATATGTTTAACTTACTTAAAAATAAAAACACTGTCAAATAGTTTTCAAAAATTTTGTACCATTTTGCATTCTCACAAGGAATGTCTGATAGATACAGTTGCTCAGCATCTTTGCCAGAATTTGTTATTGTTTTTGTTGTAGCTGTTGTTGTTTTAGCAGTTCTAATAGATTTACACACCAGGCTCCTGGTTATTCAAATACATTTCATTTGTATTTCCCTGATACTTAATGATGTTGAATATGTTTTTAGGTACTTAACTCCTATCCATACACCTTCTTTGCTGAAAAGTATGCTAAAATCTTCTGCCAGTTAAACAAACTGGGTCGTTTGCTTTCTTATTATTGTTTGGAGCATTCTTTATGTATTTCAGAAGCAAAGACTTTATCAGATACGTGTTTTGCTAATATTTTCTCTCATTCTGTGGCTTGGCTTTTTGTTCTCTCACCAGAATCTTTTGAAGAGCAGGTATTTTAACTTTGATAAGGTCCAATTTAATCATTGTTTTCTTTTGTAAATCTACTTTTGCTGTTGTATGTAAGAAATCTTCATCTAACCAAAGTCACAAAGGTTTCCTCTAATTTTTTTTACAGAAGTTTTCCAGTTTTAGTTTTATGTTTAGTTCTATAATACATTTTGAAATTTTTTCCCCACATATGACACATGGCATGAATCAAGTTTCTCTTTTTTATATTTGGCTGTCTATTTGCCAAAATCATCTTTGAGTGACCTGTAACAAAGGTTTATAGGACAGTTACATATACATATAGTTAATTACAATGCATTTACCTATGTGTCCTCAGTAAACCCTTTAATTATTCGGATATTCAAGCATTTCTCAAGTAACCACTATAATTTAAGATACTAACCATGAATGACCGTGGCCCTTAAGGTGTTTATCACCTAGTATAGGAGGAACATATGTCAATAAAAACTATAAAATGATACATAGAGAAAAAGGTGCATATCACCTTTTGTCCAAGCATAATATCTGAATCATTTCATCTAGAGAATTCAAGAAGTTATGACAGGCTAAGAATAGAGATGACTGAGTAACTGGCCCATCTCTTTGGACAACTGGCCCATGAAGGATGTGACAGAAATGCCAAGTCAGAATGTTTAAATGCTCCCTTATAAGTGACAGGGACCCGAATATCTAAATGGACTTATTAAAATGCTGGAGACTTAGTGAGAATATTGATCTTGAGATAACACGTTTTGCAGCTTTAATCTAAATCTCTTCAGCATTCTGAGCCTCAGTTTCCACATCTATAATTGGACCAAGTATTCTATATATTCCTTCCAGACAAAAAAAATGCAAAAATTTGCAAGTTTGGTGCTATAGCACTGGAACAGTACAGGTTACCATCACATCAGGTGAGTTGATTGGCGCTGGAATAAAGGATGTAATTATTGAACCCTTAGGCAAATATGCTATATGGGTGGTAAAGAGATAAAAGGATATTTCTTTTTAAATTTTGTTTTATTGATTTTAGTGAGAGAGAAATGAAAAGAGAGAGAGACAGGAATATCAATCTGCTCCTGCATGTGCCCTGACTGGGGATCAAACCAGCAACCTCTGTGCTTTGGGACGATGCTCCAACCAACTGAGCTATCAGGCCAGGGCAAAAAAAATTTTTTTTCATTAAAATTAAGACAGATTTATATACCATATCTTTGGAAGGATAAAGAGCATTCATGAGAAAATGAATTAGTGGACATTACTGATATTTTCAATAGCCCTGTAATAAGATTTTGTGCAAAGTTTATTAGAGTATTTTCACCATATCACTAATAACAGTTTCCCTCCACCCCCTCATTATATCTAAAGAAATGCCTAAGAGATTGAAAGTTCAAGTTATGAGAAAAAGCCAACACGTTTCTGGGCATTGAATTAGAAAGAGCAGGAATCCAAGTAAGAGATTGGCCTTAGTTAACATTTTTATGTGTCACATGAAAAGGAATACAACTGATACTGAAAATCTCTTATTTGTGAATATCAACCCAATGGGAACAAACACTTGCATAATCTTTTTTTTGTGTGTGACAGAGACAGAGAGAGGAACAGATAGGGACAGACAGGCAGAAAGAAAGAGAGATGAGAAGCATCAGTTCTTTGTTGTGGCTCTTTAGTTGTTCATTGATTGCTTTCTTACAGGTGCCTTGATGGGGGGGAGGGAGCTACAGCAAACCTAGTGACCCCTTGCTCAAGCCAGCAACCTTGGGCTTCAAGCCAGCGACCTTTGATCTCAAGCCAGCGACCATGGGGTCATGTCTATGATCCCACACTCAAGCCAGGGATCCCATGCTCAAGCCCACGTCCTCAGGGTTTCAAACTTGGGTCCTCTGTGTCCCAGTCCAATGCTCTATCCACTGTGTCACTGCCTGGTCAGGCAACTTCTGTGTAATTTTAAAAAGCTAGATATTTTAGGTAAGAAAAATTATATTTATAAGGTGATGGGCAGTCCCAGGAGCAATTAAGACTATGGACAGTCACTTTGATTGTCCCCAAAGATGGTAATTTCTAAAGTATAAAAGCTTGTATGATCAAAATTAGTGAAAGAGGCTGGGATCATTACTTATCCATAATGGGATGCAGGCTACCTCCAAACTGAACATGGATCAGAAACATCCTGTCGTTATGAAAACAGTGGGAGTCTCCATACTAGGAAAACTTGAGTGAATCAAATTTTGGCTGCTGAATGTTAAGGAAGATCTAACCGAGCTAAAGGATTTTATATAGTGAGTGGAAATGCTGCCATTTGAGGCCAGATGGAAAAAAAAACCCAAAAGGCTCAATTTAGAAATGAAAAGGCCTGACACAGAATATAATCTGATAGGAAAGTATTAACATTCTGAAGGGAATGCAGTAATGTTTGTTGCAAAATACCAGAATGAAGAGGGAAGCCCAGTGAAGTTGAAAGTGCATACCTAATAGATCCTAAAGCTATAGGTCTCATTACCCTAGGAAAAGATAAAGAATGATAATTTTAATAATTTCTTGCAAGAATTAACTAATAACCTTTTGGGTGCAATTGTCCGTTGATTTCAAGCAATCAAATATTTTCAGGGTGATACCATGAAAGAGCTGTTGGCCATTTTAACTTCAGGAAGCCAGTAACCAAACAAATTTTCTTTCACATTCTACCAGGTCATAAAGTAGTAACTTTTATGTTGAGTTCTAAGGAATCTCTCGTACTGTCTGCAGCTATAATTTGTCAAGTCAAATGATATATGTTTGAAGGATACGGCTCCTGCAAATTTATTCTTCCCATGCCAATCTCCCGACAAAATGAGCAATCAGCTTTCAATGTGACACTCTCCCCTAGCAGTGGCGGTCTGGCTTCCTATGCAGAGAAAGGACATCTTAAGTGTTCTGTTCATTAGCTGGTCATTTCTGTTTTAATCACTCTCTTGACCCCACTGAAATATTTAGATAGTTATAATGAGCACCCAAGTGAATTATTACAGTCTCAGATTCTAAAAGAATATCTTACTTTAGGCAATTAACGATAAGAGTAATATTTGAAATTTACTTTTTAAAAAACAGTGGGAGGTAATTTTGAGGCAACCTGAACAGATGACACCAGATGCAAATGCCTTGGTGGCATAATGACTTGAAATTTATCACAAAGATAACCCAGTGCCTATTTAGGTGATTGCAAGGTAATTGTGACTCATGTAATTCGATTCACTGAATGAATTAGGTATTCAAAATAATCCTTCTTTGGAATCCTTTTAAAAAAGGGCTCTGGTGCTCCCAGAAAGGTTGAAAGAATGAGTGGGTGGGCAGCACCTGGTCACTGGTGGATGTGGATGCAAAGGACTCAGAACTCAGCCTCAAGTGGGTCATTTCTCTGCAGCTCTTCTATGGTGGTTTTCTGTCGTGCTACATTTGAACACACAGATGTCCTGAGAGCTGTCACTATATGATTTCTTCCCCTAAAAATGCAATTTCTGAAAGTGGAATGCGCTTTCCTAGTGTATCTTCATCCTTGACCTCCGCTAAGGGGGTCATACAGAGTGACAGTTCCAGGCCTGCCCTCCCCATCGTATTCTACTTCTAGTTCTAAGCTTCAGTGGGCTACTTGCATTTCCAGAAAAGAGAAGAAACGACAGAGGGTGCTGTGGGAGGTGGGGGATGCAGATCCAACCTGAGCTCAATGAAAGGAGACACAAGGAGGGCTGCTTTGACTTTTGGGCCCAGCCCAAAGAGAGTTAGAATGGCTGCTGTGATTGTCTTTGAAGGGGAAACATATGTAAGATTCCTTTTAATTTGCTCACAATCTGCATAAACCCAGCAAACCAAATGAGTAAATTACTTTTGTTCTCACTCAAGGGATATCTACTAGGAAGCCCAGGCTTTGGCACGGCTGATGTTCAGCCAACACACACAGACAAAACTGCTCTAGTTGTTAAAAATATTAAAAATATTTTTGTACCCTTTGGAAGCAAACTGCTGCCTGAACCGTGTTGAGCGCAGCCAGCTACCTTATTTGTCCTGTCCAGGGACCCGTAGAGTGCCGCCCACTCCGGCAGCTAAAGGGTGAACTCTGGGCTCCGAAGGATCTTTGCTCTAGCACTGCAGCATCATTTTCTACCGATTGTTAAATAGTTTGTTTATCCTGCCTGTTCCCAGACAATGGTTGTAAGTGACATTAGTTACCCAACTAGAAAGTCATTAAAAAGTAACCTAGTGCAGGATGACGAGGGAGATGGGCAGATGGATGAAGAGGCTACCTTGAGGTTGCTTGGCAGTGGTGAAGAAGGGCCTCTTAGCATTTTATGAATTTGACTCCACAGGCAAGAGAAGTGAAGGCAAAAATTAATGAATGGGACTACATCAGACTAAGAAGTTTTTGCTCAGCAAGAGAAACTGATAACAAAATAAACAGAAAGCCAACTAAATGGGAAATGATATTTTCAAACAACAGCTCAGATAAGGGCCTAATATCCAAAATATACAAAGAACTCATAAAACTCAACAACAAACAAACAAACAATCCAATAAAAAAATGGGAAGAGGATATGAATAGACACTTTTCCCAGGAAGAAATACAAATGGCCAACAGATATATGAAAAGATGCTCATCTTCTTTAGCTATTAGAGAAATGCAAATCAAAACGGCAATGAGATACCACCTCACACCTGTTCGATTAGCTATTATTAGCAAGACAGGTAATAGCAAATGTTGGAGAGGCTGTGGAGAAAAAGGAACCCTCATACACTGTTGGTGGGAATGTAAAGTAGTACAACCATTATGGAGGAAAGTATGGTGGTTCCTCAAAAAACTGAAAATGGAACTACCTTATGACCCAGCAATCCCTCTACTGGGTATATATCCCAAAAACTCAGAAACATTGATACGTAAAGACACATGCAGCCCCATGTTTATTGCAGCATTGTTCACAGTGGCCAGGACATGGAAACAACCAAAAATCCCATCAATAGATGACTGGATAAAGAAGATGTGGCACATATACACTATGGAATACTACTCAGCCATAAGAAATGATGACATCGGAACATTTACAGCAAAATGGTGGGATCTTGATAAGATGATACGAAGTGAAATAAGTAAATCAGAAAAAACCAGGAACTGCATTATTCTATACGTAGGTGGGACATAAAAGTGAAACTAAGAGACATTGATAAGAGTGTGGTAGTTACGGGGGGGAGGGGGGAATGGGAGAGGGAAAGGGGGTGGGGAGGGGCACAAAGAAAACAAGATAGAAGGTGACAGAGGACAATCTGACTTTGGGTGGTGGGTATGCAACATAATTGAACGACAAGATAACCTGGACTTGTTATCTTTGAATATATGTATCCTGATTTATTGATGTCACCCCATTAAAAAAATAAATTTATTAAAAAAAAAAAAAAAAGAAGGGCCTCTTAGTCCTGAGGGATCTTGGGCAGACTATATAAGGGATTCTCCTTGGTCCTGAGTGGTACAGCTGCCTCTAGGGGATGTTAGGAAGAACGGATCACAGCTGAGAAGCAATAGGAACCCCAGAGGAGGAAAGTCCTGTGTAAATATTCAAGAGGATTAAAAATAGAAAAACAAATTAGTCCAAAGCACAAATGTATTTTCAGAGACTGCCAAGGTCCTGAAGTCCTGCTTCCTATGCACCTCGATGTGCATGGTGCTCTTACCAAAAGAAGAGGGAATTTAGCTCAACTGAGGAACATATAAGGAAGGTTAGGGGAACAGTTCCAGATGGGGTAGTATAAAGGTGCAGAAAGGACATATCATTTTTTAAAAGAGTAAATGCTGCCAGATGCCCCAATCAGCACATACACGGTGCTGTCAGAGCTCGCTGTGCTTACAGAATGGCCCTTGGTGTATGGTATAAAATTTAGCCATACAATAAGATTTTACTCATGTAGCATATGTTTATTGTTTGCAAATTCGGTCTCAATTAGAATAACAACAACAACAAAAGCCGAGATAGGCCCCCACAAAAATTTCAAGCAAATGATATATTTATTGGGATCACTTATTCCAACCCACTTCTTCCTCTCTTCACTCTCCTGTGATCAATCTAAGACCTTGTGAGGGATAAATCCTTTTGGTTTAAGAGTCAAGCCATGTTAGAGAGAAATTTTGAACTTCACATTCTACTCAGGACTCAGGAGTGAATCTCTACCAGTGGGTTTTTGGGCACCATCATGAGAAGTGAGTGGGGGCATTTTAGGTAGTTGGCTCACTGTCATTCATTTTTCCTGGTTTAGGCAAGAAAGGTCTCTGAACCAGTAACCAGTAGGTACTTTACATTTCAGGGGCATGGTTGTGGTTGTTCATGCAGCCAGGATGTCTGTTTCTCATCACCAAGCATCAGCATGACAGATTAGCCTTAATCAGTTCTGGCTGCTCTAACAAACATACCACAAATGGGTGGCTTAAATGACAAGCATTTACTTACAGTTCTGTTGGCCGGAAGTCTGAGATCAGCACACCAATATGGTTGGGTTCTTGGTGAGGGCCTTCTTGCTGGGTTAGATGGTGGCTTTCTTATTGTGTCCTCATATGGTGAACAGAGAGAAAGCAAGCTCTCTGGTCTCGTCTTATCAGAGGGCACTCCCAGCATGAGGGCCCACTCTCGTGACTTCCCCTAAACCTAACCTACATATCATCACATGGGGAGGTAGGCTTTCAACACATGAAGTTTGAGGGGGAATATAAACATTTAGTCCATAGCAGGATTTTGTCAAGTTTGAGCTGAAGAAGCTCTTTGTTTCCTAGGCGTTAATACCATGTGCTGCATCATCATGGAGTGTGAGCAGAGGGGGAACACCCGCTGGAGTGAGGCCAACCAATCAATGAATGGAGGAGAGAGAAAGGAGACCATCGAGGAGTATCCATCACTGACAAAACAATTGCTGACTAATGACAGAATGCAGATAAGCTTTCAGTCGACTCATTACTGATCATATGTTCTCCACAGACTGTATGTGACTTCATTTACTGCATGGGTGGGGCCACTCCTATAGCTGGTACTACCACCCCCTGCCCAGCTCACTGCTGCACCAGAGGGCACAGTTCTGTCTTGGGTTTCTGAACACCTATCGCAGTTGTCTATGAGACCTAAAGTCTGAGAACGTCTCTCAGAATAAATTGACGATGGCCAAGTTAGAAAAGGAGGCAGAGGAAAGGCGGAGAACTTGGGTCTTTATGCATCATAGGGCATCACTTCCTGCAGGAGGGGAGAGAAGCAGGCTCTTCCCCCACCCTCCTTTCAGTCCCCGGTGACTGCAGCATCACAGGAGATCCAACCTGTGTCCTCTGTTGCCAGGGCAATTTAAAAATAGCTTCTGCAGCCAGGAAAGGGGGGCAGGGAGAGAATGAAGATAAGTGGTCTTTTGCAGGAAAACTGCTGGCCATGAATCTTGCCTAGGCTTGACCTGGAGTGGGGGATCTCTTGTGTATACTGTGCTTCTTGCTTTTCTTTATATCCATATTTTGCACAGGGGTCATTTTTAAAAATCCTAATGTGATTTTTTCAAATGCGTGTCACCAAGGTGAAAGGTGTGTGTTCTTCCCTTAGACACGTCCCTGTGAAGGCAGAATCGTGGCAGGGCAGCAGAAGTGGCTTTCTCTTCCTGTAGGAACTCCCAGAGATTGTAAAGCAAAGAAGAGGCTCCTTGGAGGCAGAGGAAGGGACAAGATGACCTTCCCAGATCCTAAATTCACGTCATTGCTGCATGCTACTTTCCCAAAAACTTTTTGAAGGAAGATATTCAGAACGCTCTCCATGGTTTGGCATTATCATCAATCAAAAGGTTCCTCCTCACATTTAACCTAAACCCCTCCACACTGGCTCACAAGATGTTCCTAGTGGACTCAAGGAGGAACAGAGCCCAGGGTCAGCCCCCATGTACAAGCAGCCCAGGCACAGACACCGCGTCCAGGGCACTGGAGCACGGCCTCACTAAGGTGTAACAAGGAGGAGGATGGCCGTTTGAATGCTTTGTTGGTTTGTGTTTTCCATGTATACATGATAACTCTGAACAGGCTGACAAATCTTGCTTTGGGCAGGGCTTTACTGCCTCTGTTCTGTGCCAAGACTTCAGTAAACATCTCAGTTTGCAATTCATGATATAATAAAAACCCTTTAGGGGTAGAAATCACCTTTGTATCCTCCACAAAGCTTTGCTCAGTAAGAACACATGAAGATCCTCCATAAATGTTTGTCGATTGCAGTTATTATATTGTTTCTAGCTATCTAAATGAAAGGTTTGGCAGACAAAGTCAGTCGATGCCTGTGTTGGGGCCTTTCCTGTTTTCCTACATGAACCTTTCTCCTTCCCCATGAAGGCAAAAGGATTTGCTCCTAAGAGTAAGACCTTGGCAAACACTGGGCCCCCCTCTCATGATCCCCTATTCCTAGCCCCGGCATTTCCTCAGACCGTGCCCAAGGAAGTTTAGCTTAGCCCAACTTACTTCTCAGTTAGGAGAGGACTTGGCAGTTATCACCTTGGAGACAGAAAAGGGATTTTGAGCTCCCTTCACAAATCACTTTTGACACTCAGTTTAAAGCACAAGAGCTTATTTTTCATGTGCCAACTCTCCAAAGACAGAATCCTCATCCTGTTTATTTACACCATGGTTTTGGATAAGCTGCCAATAAATACAGAGATGGCAGTTTCTAAAGATATGGGGGAGGGGATGCTAAGAAGTCTGTGTCTATTCATCAGCTCCTTCTCTTCACTCTCAGCAGATCCCATTTATCCCTGGTTCTCCACTCCCTGAATATCTCTGTTCCTCTCATGACTCTATCTTTGGTCAAAGGGAAACCGTGCTGTACGGGAAGATAAGTGGTTCAGAGAATAAGTCAAGAACACTATTTAAGTAAATGATTTGAGAAAAATAATAGATTGCACATTTTATTTAGAAATAGGGTAACCGTGTCATTTATCATTCAAACCAGAACACCTTGGAAAGGGAGAGATGGTGCTAACTGAATAGGACGTGGGGACCACAGGCACAAATTGGAACTTTGTAAGTACCAGGAAAATTGGTATTTATGGTCATCCTATTTAAAAATCAGATGTCTTTGTTAAAACAGCCTAGGGCAGTGGTTTTCATTTATGGCAAGGCTGCATGCTTCTCAGCAAAAATATTTTGATCTACTTATAGCAGAATCTGCTTTGTGGGGAAAAAGAGGTTATATAGACTATTAGGAGAAATTTCTAAATGACTACAGGCGGTCTCCAACTTTTATTGTTGTCCACTTATCTGTTCATTAGACGCTGTGTAAAAATCCTCTCTATCTTGGCTCTTCACCTCTACTCTGTCATTTTCAACTGAACTTAAGTGATGTCAAACAGGTTTAAGTAGTCAAAGTACCTGTAATGCTGGTACTTAGCAGTATCTTAGAAAGACATCAGCAGGTTGGGGGAAAGGAGGTAGCTCTCATGGAAACAGGTAGAAGAAATAATCACTATCACATGAGCATCTAACATGTGCTAGACTCCATTAAAAGGTAGAGGAAAATGACCCACAAGATAGATACACCACAAAACAACCCTAAGCTATCCCAGCCAAGGTCAGGGCTGACTGCTGTAACCAGTAAACCCAAAGCATCAGTGCCTTCACACCATTAAGGTTTAGTTTTTACTCATGCCACAGTGCCCTGTGAGACAAGATGCTTTGCTGACCCGGAGCCGGCTCTCCTATCTCAGAAGACTTCACTTCCGGCCATGTGATCAGAGGGAGAAAGAACATGATTTCACACTGGGCTGTATGGCCAGGCCTGAAATGGTATTCCTCACCCACCCAATTATATTGGCTAGAACTAGTCGTATAGCCCCAACCTAACTGCAAAGGAGACTGAAAAACGTCGTTTTCCTTGATGCCCGGACAATATTAGTGAGTGGCCAGTTTCTGTTAACGTTGGTGTCATCACCCATTTACCAATAAGAAATTGAGACTCAGAGGTTAATAACATTCAAAGGCCAAGCTGCTAGTCACAGTAACTGAGATTTAACTGTGCCTGACTCCAAAGCCCAACCTATCTCAACTTATACAATCAGCTCATAAGCTTACCACATAATTAGCAATATAAAAGGGAGAAACGTATCAGCCTGAGCTCATTTCCCAAGACATTGTCTGCCTACTTTTTCTGGTTCCTGCCAGACCGACTTTAGATTTGGCTATTTATGCATGCTTCTTGGAGGCCAGGACACACTAACTACCAGTAGAGTCCAACTGCTCCTCCCTTTTGAGGTGCTCTCATTTATGAAGGTCTTTAGTTTCTCCCAACAATGCTTTGTGGTTTGTTTTATTTTTAAATAATTTTTTTATTTTTCAATTACGGTTGATGTACAATATTATATTAGTTTCAGGTATACAACCCAGTGATTAGATTTTGTATAACTTATGAAGTGGTGACCCTGATAAACCCATCTGACACCATGTATAGTTATTACAATATTATTGACTATCTTCCCTATGCTGTACATTTTTTTGGTTTTCAGTGTAAAAGTCTGCATAGCTTTTGTCAGATTTATACCTAAGTGTCTCAAAGATTGCAATGTTGTTGTAAAAGATATTTTTTAATTTCAATTTCTGATTTTCATTGCTAGAATGTAAAAATAAAGAAGAATTATTTTTTTGTATATTAACTTTGGATCCTGCAACATTGCTAACCTCTTGTGTAGCTTTTTTGAAGATCCCATCATTTCTACGTGAATGCGCATGAAATTTGCAAATAAAAACAGCTTCAGTTTTTCTTTTCTTAACTTGATATCTTTATTTCATATCACTGTTAAATGTGTGTGTGTGTGTGTGTGTCTACATGTAATACGTATAAAGCTTAATAATGGTTCTTTTTTTTAATTGAATTTATTGCGGTGACGTTGGCTAATAATAGTATATAGATTTTAGGGGTACAATTCTGTAATATGATACATCACCTGTGTACTGTATTGTGTGTTCACCACCCCAAGACAAGTCTCCTTTCATCATCCCTTTCATCCCCCCACCCTCCTCCACCTCTCCCAACCCTCTTACATTGACAACTAAATGTAACATTAGACACTAAAAAATGTAGCATTAAACACATTAAACACTGAAATTGCTAATAGTTTTATTTGTATAACAAATAAATAATATTTAATTAATTAATTAATTTTTTATTTTTTTACAGAGACAGAGAGAGAGAGTCAGAGTGAGGGATAGACAGGGACAGACAGACAGGAATGGAGAGAGATAAGAAGCATCAATCATTAGTTTTTCGTTGCGCATTCCAACGTATTAGTTGTTCATTGATTGCTTTCTCATATGTGCCTTGACCGCGGGCCTTCAGCAGACTGAATAACCCCTTGCTCGAGCCAGCAACCTTGGGTCCAAGCTGGTGAGCTTTTGCTCAAACCAGATGAGCCCACACTCAAGCTGGCAACCTCGGGGTCTCGAATCTGGGTCCTCGGCATCCCAGTCCAATGCTCTATTCACTGCGCCACTGCCTGGTCAGGAACAAATTAATGATATTTAATTAAAATTTTAAAATGGCCTGACTAGGCGGTGGTGCACTGGATAGAGCGTCGGACTGGGATGCGGAGGACCCAGGTTCAAGACCCCGAGGTCACCAGCTTGACTGCGGGCTCATATGGTTAAAACAAAAGCTCACCAACTTGGACCCAAGGTCACTGGCTCGAGCAAGGGGTTACTCGGTCTGCTGAAGGCCCGCAGTCAAGGCACATATGAGAAAGCAATCAATGAACAACTAAGGTGTCACAATGAGCAACAAAAAACTAATGATTAAAGAAATGAATAGACACTTCTCCAAAGAAGACATACAGATGGCCAACAGGCATATGAAAAAATGTTCAATATCACTAATTAGAGAAATGCAAATGAAAACCACAATGAGATATCACCTCACACCAGTCAGAATGGCGCTCATCAATAAAACAACACAGAGTAAGTGCTGGCGAGGATGTGGAGAAAAGGGAACCCTCCTGCACTGCTGGTGGGAATGCAGACTGGTGCAGCCACTGTTGAAAACAGTATGGAGATTCCTCAAGAAATTAAAAATTGAACTGCCTTTTGATCCAGCTATACTGCTGTTAGGTATATACCCCAAGAACACCATAGCACTGTTTGAAAAGAAGAAATGCACCCCCATGTTTATGGCAGCATTGTTCACAATAGCAAAGATCTGGAAACAGCCCAAGCGTCTGTCAGAAGACGAGTGGATTAAAAAGCTTTGGTACATATATACTATGGAATACTACTCAGCCATAAGAAATGATGACATCGGATCTTTTACAACAACAGGGATGGACCTTCATAACATTATACGGAGCGAAATACGTAAATCAGAAAAAACCTAAGAACTATATGATTCCATATATAGGTGGGACATAAAAATGAGACTCAGAGTCTTGGATAACACTGTTGGGGTTACAGAGTGGGGAGGAAGAGAGGGAGGGGGCTGGGAGAGGGAGAGGGCACAAAGAAAACCAGTTAGAAGGTGACGGAAGACAATTTTATCAATGTCACCCCATCAAAATTAATCAAAAAAAAAAAAAAAAAAAAAGAATGTGTCTCACGGCTAATTCAGGCAGTTAGAAGAATAGTATAAGGATGCTAATTCTGCTTCTCAGGCCACATTATGCAAAAGGTGCCCCAAACAAATTGGAGATTTGGCTCCTCTGATTTTGCCAATTGGATTAAAAAAAAATAGGTCAGGAACGCCCTGAAATGGAACTAACAATACATGAGCATAAATTTAAAGGACTTTTAGATACTGGAGCTGATGTATCTGTTATTGCTAAGCTATATTGGCCTCCTTCCAAATCGCTCTTGCAAATCAATGGACAACTTTATACTGAAACTGTCAACTTAAAATCAGCTCAAAGTCTAGAATTATATGCCATTATTATGGCTTTTCAGCATTTGCCATATTCCCCCTTTAATCTATATACAGACAGAAAATATTTACTTATGGTGTTTCCACTATAAAGACTGCTGTCTTAGGTACAAATGCTTATGAACTATTTCAGCAGTTCCTCCTTCTTCAAAGACTTGTATGTCAATATAGAACTCCATGTTTTATAGGACATACTCTAGCTCACTCCATGCTCCCTGGAGCTTTAGCACAAGAGAATGCCCTTTTTTTTCCCCCTGAAGTTGGAAAGGGGGAGGTAGTCAGACAGACTCCCGCATGTGCCTGATGGGGATTCACTTGGCATGCTTACCAGGGGGAAATGCTTTGCCCATCTGGGGTGTTGCTCTGTTGCAACCAGAGCCATTCTAGCACCTGAGGCAGAGGCCACAGAGTCATCTTCAGCGCCTGGGCCAACTTTGCTCCAATGGAGCCTTGGCTGTGGGAGGGGAAGAGAGAGACAGAAAGGAAAGAGAAGGGGAGGGGTGGAGAAGCAGATGGGTGCTTCTCCTGTGTGCTCTGGCTGAGAATCAAACCCGGGACCCCTGCATGCCAGGCCAATGCTCTACCACTGAGCCAACTGGCCAGGGCCTAGGAATGCCCTTGTTGATCAAGCTATCCAAAAGAAAATTATTTGGAGCAACCATGACAGATCGAGCAATCCAGTCTTATACTATTCATAACCAGAACGCTGCAGCCCAGTGTAAACAGTTTCAACTTTCTCGGGAAGCAGCACAGCAGATTGGGAAATCCTGTCCAAGGAGTCCTATACTACAATCTGTCCCTTCATTTGGAGTTAACCCTCAAGGACCCCTATCAGGACAACTTTGGCAAATGGATGTTACTCATATACCTTCATTTGGCAAACAGCCCTATGTCCACGTTACAGTGGATACATATTCTGGATTTATAGTAACCTCTGTAAGAACAGGAGAGGCTACTAAGCATGTTGTAGCTCATTGTCTGTATGCATTGTTCTATTATTGGATTTTCTAAACTGGTTAAACTGACAATGCTCCTGCATATGGAGCAAAAGCATTTACTGTATTTTGTCAAAACTTTTGAATTATGTGTATTTCTTACAATCTTTAAAGTCAAGGTATCATTAAAGTGTACCCAGCAAATATTTTAAGATCAACTTTAAAAAATTTTTAAAACGGGGGAGTCATATCCTGAACTCCTACGGGTCTACCATATCATGCTTTTTATTTAAAAAAATTTTAAATTTCTTTTGAATGCTGATGAACAAATTATTTTCTCCTACAAACTACTACCTTCTTTATTAGATCCAGCTAATAACACGGTTTTGTCTTTTTCCAAATAGCTCCAGATATATGGAAAAGACTTATATAGGCAGATGGGGATCCTCAAACCCCTCAGCGAGATCTTCTGAGCATGGCTTTTAAGATACCAAGAGGCAGAAAAAGTCCAATAGAGATCAGGGGAACTACCAGCTTTTAGGATACACCCTTAAAGGCTCCAATGCCCCAAAGGGGTCTCATAGGATGCCATCTGGGTTCTGCTTCAAAAGTGGAAAGGAAGGACATTGAGCTAAAGCCTGCCAGACTTACATGCCTCTGCTGTGAAGAAACAGGGCCACTGGAAGGTAGGCTTCCCCCTCGCTCCTCTAAGGAAGGGTTCAGTCTCTTCCAGCCCTGCTCCAGCCACCTATGACCTAACCTTGCCCAGAAAGCTGGGGTTTGCCACTGAAGGCTGAAGGTGCCCAGGGCCGTCGGCCCCATCTACGACACTGTGGACGAGCCTAGGGTATTTCTTCCAAGAAGCAGGTAAACTGATCTCATTTGCACAAGGGCCACTTAACTATGTCTTGCCTGAATAGTCAGGTCTTTTATTCTTCCCTCGAAGATCTCTGTTGTGGGTGTTGATAGTCCTATTTTCTACTGCTTTGTTTAATATATAGTGTTTCCTTTATTCCTCCTACCTCAATGCCCCAGTCATATTTCAGGCTGGGACCTACTTCTAGTTTAACTTTCTTTCCCCCTTTTGCCAACTTCTACTATAAATCTACCTTTCCCACCCAGCTCAGTGTACCTCAAGGTTCTCTTTACCAAGCCATGGTCACAGAGTTCCAGGGGAAAGCAACCTGGTCTCATCTCTCCAGGCAGAGGAGAACAGAAGCTCCATCTCCACACATGCTGCAGATGGCTTTTCCAGTCTACCTGAATCATTACCAGCTAGAAGCAGCGGTCATTGGGACTTGGACATGAGCTGCAAAGTATAGAATGGTGACAACAATTCCAGTGCCATGCGGACTTTTCCTGAATGTGGACTTTTCCTGGACTCCTGCTCCTTGGGACAGCTCCTAACAGACTGAACTGGAGTTGGATTACATTTTTCAGGGATTTGGCAGGATGTTGGGGCCAATTTGGACTTAGTGAACATGTTAAGGACACTATTCTTTTATGGATTCTTGCTGTATTGGCCAAGAGTTTGCTTAAAGGCTTTAATCACTGTAAAAAAATATAGAAGACTGAATAAAGAAGATGTGGCACATATACACCATGGAATACTATTCAGCCATAAGAAATGATGACATCAGATCACTTACAACAAAATAGTGGGATTGTGATAACAGTATATGGAGTGAAATAAGTAAATCAGAAAAAAACAAGAACTGCAGGATTCCATACATTGATGGGACATAAAAACAAGACTAAGAGACATGGAGAAGAGAGTGGTGGTTATGGGGGGTGGGGGGAGGAAAAGAGAGAGGGGGAAGTGGAGGGGCACAAAGAAAACTAGATAGAAGGTGACGGAGGACAATCTGACTTTGGGTAATGGGTATGCAACAGAATTGAATGACAAGATAACCTGGACATGTTTTCTTTAAATATATGTACCCTGATTTATTAATGTCACCCCATTAAAATCAATAAAAATTAAAAAAAAACTAATGATTGATGCTTCTCATCTTTCTCCATTCCTGTCTGTCTGTCCCTGTCTATCCCTCTCTCTGACTCTCTCTCTGTCTCTGTAAAAAATAAATAAATAAATAAAATTTTAAAATGAAGTAAAACTTAAGTTTAAGCTTCCTTTAAATATTTTAACTAATATTTAAAATACATTTGGTTAAATATTTAAAATATATTCTATTTATTATATTTTGTCATTTTATTTAAGTAATTTTGAATAGTTAAAAAATAACATTAAAAATATAAAAAGAATAATTTTAGTTTTTTATCTTTTACATTAACTTCAATTGTTTTTATTTAAATATACTCAATTTTGAATCATATTAATACAATTACATTTTAAAGTTTAATTCTTTAGGTCAGTTAATAGAACTTTATGTACTGATGGGGAGTTCCAAGATGGCCACAGAGTAGGCAGACGCTCCAACTCCCAGTTCCCAGAACCAAGGTGGATTACAACTTAAATCTGAGAACACTCATCGTAAAAGACATACTTTGGACTAAACTAAGAGGATTCTACAGCCAAGGGCCACCAAAGAACACACGCTGAGTCTGGTAGGAAAGACGGGGATGCAGAAAAGTCTGCCCCACTCCCGGGAGCGAGCGACGCCCTGGAGGGACTTTCACAATGGGGAAGGCTGTTCAGTGAGTTGTAGGTCCTTATCTCCAAAACTGGAATCCCAGCATAGAGCCTTGGAGCCTGGAAGGGGCTTATGGACTATATTTAGCTGATAAAAAAGCCTAGACATGGTTTGAGAGAAGGAGGAAAGACACTCAGACCCAGGGTTCATATTATAGGAACTGCACAGAGAGCCTCGCTCACAGCCACTTTCCTAGAGCTACAGGAGGACACCCTAACCCCTGGGCTGAGTCACTCCCCAAATTTAAAGTGAACCAGCATCACAGAAAAAGAAAGAAAGTGCCCTGTCCACTAGAGGCTCCCCTACCCTAGCTAGAACAAAGGCACTTAAAGCCAGGTGCCATGTTAGGGACACAAATAGGGAATGCAGAGGTCTAAGCTACACCACCGCGCACTGCTGAGTGCTCACCAAGGCATGCAGGGTGGAGGCAGCAGGGCGTGGCTGCGGAGGTTTGAGTGAGCACATGTAAGCCGACCCATGGAGCTGGGAAATGCCATTGCTGCTGGGGAAGCCTAGGCTCACACACAGCCCTGCTCACTGAGTGGCCTGCCCTTGGCGGTGCAGAGGCCTACAACTCAGCAGAGGGGGAACACACGGGCATGTGAGCGAGCCCGCCAGCAAGGACGGAAGTTGCGCCGGCTGCTGCAGGGATCCAGGAGGTGCGCAAACTTGCTCAGGGTGCTGGCATGCCCTCAGCAGCAGCAAAAGCACGGACGACCTCAGTGGTGATCCGGGATGGTGCATGTGATCCCCCTTCCCACAGGAAACCTCTGAGATCTGAGCTGACTAAGGCAGCCCTAGAAGCGGTCCAAACAGGGGCACGGGCATGCGTGAGCCCGACCAGGGCAGCAGTGGTCCCGGAGGTGAATTGGAGCCAGTAGCACCTGAACCCAAAAACCCTAGGCAGCAACAGCGGCCTGGTAGAAAGACCACATGACGGGAGCACAGGAACCACACCCACTGGACTCCTGAGACTACACCCTACTGAGTGCTGAAAAAGAACAAAAAAACAAAATAAAAACATAAAATAAGGCCCTGGCCAGTTGGCTCAGCAGTAGAGCATTGGCCTGGCGTGCAGGAGTCCTGGGTTCGATTCCTGGCCAGGGCACACAGGAGAAGCACCCATCTGCTTCTCCACCCCTCCCCCTTTCCTTCCTTTCTGTCTCTCTCTTCCCCTCCCGCAGCCGAGGCTCCATTGGAGCAAAGATGGCCCGGGCGCTGGGGATGGCTCTGTGGCCTCTGCCTCAGGCGCTAGAATGGCTCTGGATGCAACAGAGCGCTGCCCCAGAGGGGCAGAACATCGCCCCCTTGTGGGCATGCCGGGTGGATCCCGGTCGGGCGCATGCAGGAATCTGACTGCCTCCCCATTTCCAGCTTCAGAAAAATGAAAATAAATAAATAAATAAAATGTCTGGATAGAATGACACCTGAGGCTAAGGAGTAGGCCACATTTAACACTCTATCTAACCACTGAATTACAGTACTGAGTCCAAAAAGTAGCCAGCAATAAGAGAAAAAAGAAAGCAGACTTTAGGGAAACTTGAACTTTTAAAGGAACTTCTCCCAGACCAAGAGTGCAGCTGATATTTACAACAGCACCTGGACCCAGCAGAGGCAGCCACAAGATCTGGATAACCTATAGCTCCCAAAAGGTGAATAAGAACTAGTCATTAGCAGTGACCCCCACTGATCTGCGCCAGGCCACAGCCAGAGAAATCCAGGGCAACACAGAAAAAATGGGAAGACAGAGAAGTGCAATCGAAATGAATCAACAAGAGAAATCTCCAGAAAATGAACTAAGTGAGATGGAAATAAGCAAACTACCGGATGCAAAGTTTAAACTAATGATTATTAGAATGCTGAAAGATCTTAGAACAACATTGGATTGACACAGTGAGCAAATAAATAAAGAGATAACAAGCATCAAAGAGGACATTGAAATAATAAAGAAGAACCAGTCAGAAATGACAAATATGATATCAGAAATGAAGACTACACTAGAAGCAATTACAAGCAGGCTGGATGAAGCAGAGGATCAAATCAGTGATATAGAAGACAAGATAAATGAAAATATGGAAGCTGAGCAGCAAAAAGAAAAGAGACTGAAAAAATCTGAGGAAACTCTAAGAGAGCTCTGTGACAACCTAAAGAGAAACAACATTGCATCATAGGAGTTCCTGAAGAAGAAGAGAAAGAACAAGGAATAGAGACCTTGTTCAATCAAATGATAACCGAAAACTTCTCTAAATTGATGCAGGAAAAAAATCACACAAGTTCAAGAAGCACAGAGAATTCTATTAAAGAGAAACCCAAAGAAGTCCACACCAAGACATATCATACTTAAAATACCAAAACTAAGAGATAAAGAGAAAATATTAAAAGCTGCTAGAGAAAAAAAGGCTATCACCTACAAAGGAGCCCCCATAAGTATGACATCTGACTTCTCAACAGAACACTTGAGGCCAGAAGAGAATGGCAAGAAATATTCAAAGTAATGCAGAACAAGAGCCTACAACCAAGACTACTTTATCCAGAAAGGCTATCATTTAAAACTGAAGGAGAAATAAAAAGCTCCCCAGACCAAAAAAAACAAAACAAAACAAAAACAAACAAACAAACAACAACAACAACAACAAAAAACTCAAGGAATTCATTACAACCAAACCAATGCTGCAAGAAATGTTAAGGGGCCTATTGTAAACAGAACAAAGGGGGAAAAGAATATAGTAAAAGAGGAATATAGCTTTAAAGACTACAATGGCAATAAATAACTACATATCAATAATAAACTTAATTGTAAATGGATTAAATAATCCAATCAGAAGACATAGGGTAGTAGCTGCATGGATAAAAAAACAGGATCCATACATATACTGTCTACAAGAGACACACCTCAAAACAAAAGATACACATAGACTGAAGGTAAAAAAATAGAAAAAAATATTTCATGCAAATGGAAATGAAAAAAAAAAGCTGGGGTAGCAACATTTATATCAGACAAAATGGACTTTAAAACAAAAGAGATAGTAAGAGATAAAGAAGGCCACTACATAATGATAAAGGGAGCAATCCAACAGGAAGAGATAACCATTATAAATATCTACGCACCTAATATAGGAGCACCTAAATATATAAAGCAGACTTTGATGGATTTAAAGGGCGAGATCAACAGCAATACTATAATAGTAGGAAATTTCAATACCCCACTAACATCACTAGATAGATCCTCAAGAAAAAAAATTAACAAAGAAACAGCAGACTTATTGGAAACACTAGATCAACTCAATTGAATAGATATCTTCAGAACCTTTCACCCTAAAGCAGCAGAATATACATTCTTTTTAAGTGCTCATGGTACATTCTCTAGGATAGACCACATGTTAGGGCACAAAAGTGTTCTCAACAAATTTAAGAAGATTGAAATCATATTAAGCACTTTCTCTGATCACAATGGCATTAAACTAGAAATGAACCACAACAGAAAAGCTCAAAAATTCTCAAACACATGGAGACTAAATAGCAGATTGTTAAATAACAAATGGATTAAGAATGAGATCAAAGAAGAAATAAAAAAATTCCTAGAAACAAATGACAATGAGCATACAACAACTCAAAATTTATAGGACACAGCAAAAGCAGTACTGAGAGGGAAGTTCATAGCACTACAGGCACACCTTAAGAAACTAGAAAAAGCTCAAATAAACAACTTAACCCTGCATCTAAAAGAACAAGAAAAAGAACAGCAAGTAAAGCCCAAATGTAGTAGAAGGAAGGAAATAATAAAGATCAGAGCAGAAATAAATCACATAGAGGCTAAAGAAACAATACAGAGGATCAATGAAACTAGGAGCTGGTTCTTTGAAAAGGTAAACAAGATCAATGAACCTTTAACTAGACTCATCAAGAAAAAGAGAGAGAGGACTCAAATAAATAAAATTAGAAATGAGAGTGGAGAAATAACAACTGACACAACAGAAATACAAAATATTGTAAGAAAATACTATGAAGAACTGTATGCCAAAAAACTAGACAACCTAGATAAAATGGACAAATTCCTTGAAACATACAATCTTCCAAAAATCAATCTGGAAGAATCAGAAAACCTAAACAAACCGATTACACCAAATGAGATCGAAACAGTTATCAAAAAATCCCAACAAAGAAAAGTCTGGGGCCTGATAGCTTTAAAACTGAATTCTACCAAATATTCAAAGAAGAAGTACTTCTATCTTTCTCAAGCTATTTCAAAGAATTCAAGAGGAAGGAAGACTTCCAAGCTCCTTTTATGAGGCGAGTATAATTCTGATTCCAAGACTAGGCAAAGACAACACAAAGAAAGAAAATTATAGGCCAGTATCTCTGATGAATATAGATGCTAAAATCCTCAACAAAATATTAGCAAACTAAATCCAACAATATATGGAAAAAATCATACACCATGATCAAGTGGGATTTATTCTGAAGAGGCCATGTTGGTACAATATTAGTAAATCAATCAATGTGATTCATCACATAAACAAAAAGAAGGAGAAAAACCATATGATAATTTCAATAGATGCAGAAAAAGCATTTGATAAAATCCAGCACCCATTCATAATCAAAACTCTCAGCAAAGTGGGAATACAGGGAACATACCTCAACATGATAAAAGCCATCTATGACAAACCCACAGCCAACATCATACTCAATGGGCAAAAATTAAAAGCAATCCTCTTAAGATCAGGAACAAGGCAGGGGTGACCCCTTTCACCACTCTTATTCAACATAGTCCTGGAAGTCCTAGCCACAGCAATCAGACAAGAAGAGGAAATAAAAGGCATTCAAGTTGGAAAAGAAGAAGTAAAATTATCATTATTTGCAGATGATATGATATTGTATATAAAAAACACTAAAGTCTCAGTCAAAAAACTACTGGACTTCATAAATAAATTCAGCAAAGTGGCAGGATATAAAATCAATACTCAGAAATCAGAGGCATTTTATATGTCAACAATGAACAGTCAGGAAAAGAAATTAAGAAAACAATCCCCTTCACTATTACAACCAAAAAAATAAAGTACCTAGGAGTAAATTTAACCAAGGAGACTAAAGACTTGTACTCAGAAAATTATAAAGCATTGATAAAAGAAATCAAGGAAGATACAAACACGTGGAAGCATATACCGTGCTCATGGTTAGGAAGAATAAATATCATTAAAATGTCTATATTACCCAAAGCAATCTATAAATTCAATGCAATACCAATTAAAATACCAATGACATACTTCAAAGATATAGATCACATATTCCAAAAATTTATATGGAACCAAAAAAGAACACAAATAGTCTCAGGAATCAAAAAAGAAGAATAAAGTGGGAAGTATCACACTTCCGGATATCAAGTTATACTACAAGGCTATTGTACTCAAAACAGCCTGGTACTGGCATAAGAACAGGCATATAGATCAATGGAACAGAACAAAGAACCCAGAAATAAACCCACAGCTCTATGGACAACTGATATTTGACAAAGGAGGTAAGGAAATACAATGGAGTAAAGACAGCCTCTTTAACAAATGGTGTTGGGAAAATTGGACAGCTACCTGCAAAAAAATGAAACTAGACCACCAGCTTACACCATTCACAAAAATAAACTCAAAATGGATAAAAGACTTAAATGTAAGCCATGAAACCATAAACATCTTAGAAGAAAACATAGGCAGTAAGCTCTCCGACATCTCTCACAGCAATATATTTGCCAATTTATCTCCACGGGCAAGTGAAATAAAAGACAGGATAAACAAATGGGACTATATCAAACTAAAAAGCTTTTGCACAGCTAAAGACAATAAGAACAGAATAAGAAGACAAACTACACAATGGGAGAACATATTTGACAATATGTCTGATAAGGGGTTAATAACCAAAATTTATAAAGAACTTGTAAATCTCAACACCAGGAAGACAAACAATCCAATCAAAAAATGGGAAAAAGAAATGAATAGACACTTCTCCAAAGAGGACATACAGATGGCCAATAGGCATATGAAAAAATGCTCAACATCACTAATCATTAGAGAAATGCAAATTAAAACCACAATGAGATATCACCTCACACCAGTCAGAATGTTGCTCATCGACAGAACAACACAGAATAAGTGCTGGCGAGGATGTGGAGAAAAGGGAACCCTCCTGCACTGCTGGTGGGAATGCAGACTGGTGCAGCCACTGTGGAAAACAGTATGGAGATTCCTCAAAAAATTAAAAATCAAACTGCCTTTTGACCCAGCTATCCCACTTTTAGGAATATACCCCAAGAACACCATAGAACTGCTCCAAAAGTAGAAATGCACCCCCATGTTTGTGGCAGCATTGTTCACAATAGTGAAGATCTGGAAACAGCCCAAGTGTCCGTCAGAGGACGAGTGCATTAAAAAGCTTTGGTACATATATACTATGGAATACTACTCAGCCATAAGTAATGATGACATCAGATCATTTACAATAACATGGATAGACCTTGATAACATTATACGGAGTGAAATAAGTAAATCAGAAAAAACTAAGAACTATATGAATCCTTACATAGATGGGACATAAAAATGAGACTCAGAGACATGAACAAGAATGTGATGAGAACAGGGGTGGGGGGTGGGGGGAGGGGGGAGGGGGCAAGGAAGGAGAGAGGGGGTGGGGGAGGGGAGGGGCACAAAGAAAACCAGATAGAACGTGACAGAAGACAATTTGACTTTGGGTGACGGGTATACAGCATAATCAAATATCAAAATAATCTGGAGATGTTTTCTCTCAACATATGTACCCTGATTTATCAATGTCACTGCATTAAATTTAATTAAAAAAATACATGATTAGTGATTTTGCTAGAATAAATACAAATTATAAATATTATTAAAAATAATTTATGAATTCTGAATGTTTTATTTCTTTGTCATCCGAACACCACAGGCCCATCAATAGAACTTCCAGTATCTTTTATGTTTAGTCACCTTTGTCATTTTGTCAACTTTTGGTCAATTAGAAATCTTCAACTTTACATATTTTTTTCTGTTTATCATTATAAAGATATATTTGTCAAGGGAGGAGGGTAGAAAGTATGTTGTTCTACTGTTTGTGGTTTAATAACTTATAAATACAGGCACATGGTATGTGGGCCTCTGTAATCAAGCTTGCCCTAGCTCTCAGAAATATTAGGGCTGGGTCTGCCCAGACCTGACTTGTCCACCTGTAAAAGTAGCAAAACCACACATTGGTTACTGCTCTCAAGCCCCTGGAATATCCTTCCACTGGCCTCTCCTAGGAACAGCCACCACTTGTGCCTGCTTATCTCTAGTGCCTCCGAAATCCATTGTTGACTGTGAGCTGCACTTCCGTTATTTTCTGTCAAAGTAAAAAGCCTGAATCATTGTCAGGGAGTGTCCTGACCTACAAAATAGCTACAAGCCATATGCCTTTCTCCAGAAACCTTTCAACTCTCATCACTACAGCGCTTGAGTAATGTGCACACCCACTTCTAGAGGGAGAATAATTATCATGGACTCATAACACTGAGTTAAATTATTTTGATTATAATCTCACTTAAATATGTACAAGTAAAAAAAATATAAACTCCTTATGCTGATAGTATTTATTCAACTATAAAGCTCAAACCAACTTTTTATTTTTTCTCTTTCTCTTTTTTTAAAAATTTTAATGGGGTGACATTGATAAATCAGGGTACATATGTTCAGAGAAAACATCTCTAGGTTATTTTGACATTTGATTATGCTGCATTCCCATCACCCAAAGTCCAATTGTCTTTCATCACCTTCTAACTGGTTTTCTTTGTGGACAACCCCCTCCCTCTGCTCCCCCCACCCCCAACCACCACATTCTTGTCCATTTCTCTGAGTCTCATTTTTATGTCCCACTTATGTATGGAATCATATAGTTCTTACTTTTTCTGATTTACTTATTTTTCTCAGTATAATGTTATCAAGGTTCATCCATGTTGATGTAAATGATCCGATGTCATCATTTCTTATGGCTGAGTAGTATTCCATAGTATATATGTACCTAAACTTTTTAATACACTCGTCCTCTGACAGACACTTGGGCTGTTTCCAGATCTTCGCTATTGTGAACAATGCTGCCATAGACATAGCAGTGCATTTCTCCTTTTCAAACAGTGCTATGGTGTTCTTGGGATATATTCCTAAAAATGGAATAGCTGGGTCAAAAGCCAGTTCGATTTTTTTAAAATAATTTTATTTTTTTAATGGGGCGACATCAATAAATCAGGATACATATATTGAAAGATAACAAGTCCAGGTAATCTTGTCGTTCAATTATGTTGCATACCCATCACCCAAAGTCAGATTGTCCACTGACACCTTCTATCTAGTTTTCTTTGTGCCCCTCCCCCTCTCCCTTTCCCTCTTCCTTTCCCCCCTCCCCCCCGTAACCACCACACTCTTATCAATGTCTCTTAGTTTCACTTTTATGTCCCACCTACGTATGGAATAATGCAGTTCTTGTTTTTTTCTGATTTACTTATTTCGCTTCGTATCATCTTATCAAGATCCCACCATTTTGCTGTAAATGATCCGATGTCATCATTTCTTATGGCTGAGTAGTATTCTATAGTGTATATGTGCCACATCTTCTTTATCCAGTCATCTATTGACGGGTTTTTTGGTTGTTTCCATGTCTTGGCCACTGTGAACAATGCTGCAATGAACATGGGGCTGCATGTGTCTTTACGTATCAATGTTTCTGAGTTTTTGGGGTATATACCCAGTAGAGGGATTGCTGGGTCATAAGGTAGTTCTATTTTCAGTTTTTTGAGGAACCACCATACTTTCTTCCATAATGGTTGTACTACTTTACATTCCCACCAACAGTGGATGAGGGTTCCTTTTTCTCCACAGCCTCTCCAACATTGCTATTACCTGTCTTGCTAATAATAGCTAATCGAACAGGTGTGAGGTGGTATCTCATTGCAGTTTTGATTTGCATTTCTCTAATAGCTAAAGAAGATGACCATCTTTTCATATATCTGTTGACCATTTGTACTTCTTCCTGGGAGAAGTGTCTGTTCATATCCTCTTCCCATTTTTTTAATGGATTGTTTGTTTGTTTGTTGTTGAGTTTTATGAGTTCTTTGTATATTTTGGATATTAGGCCCTTATCTGAGCTATTGTTTGAAAATATCATTTCCCATTTAGTTGGCTTTCGGTTTATTTTGTTATCAGTTTCTCTTGCTGAGCAAAACTTCTTAGTCTGATGTAGTCCCATTCATTAATTTTTGCCTTCACTTCTCTTGCCATTGGAGTCAAATTCATAAAATGCTCTTTAAAACCCAAGTCCATGAGTTGAGTACCTATGTCTTCTTCTATGTACTTAATTGTTTCAGGTCTTATGTTTAGATCTTTGATCCATTTTGAGTTAATTTTTGTACAGGGGGAGAGACTGTAGTCCAGTTTCATTCTTTTGCATGTGGCTTTCCAGTTTTCCCAGCACCATTTATTGAAGAGACTTTCTTTTCTTCATTGTGTGTTGTTGGCCCCTTTATCAAAAATTATTTGACTATATATATGTGGTTTTATCTCTGGACTTTCTATTCTGTTCCATTGGTCTAAGTGTCTATTTTTCTGCCAATACCATGCTGTTTTGATTGTCGTGGCCCTATAATAGAGTTTGAAGTCAGGTATTGTAATGCCCCCAGCTTCATTCTTTTTCTTTAGGATTGCTTTGGCTATTCGGGGTTTTTTATAGTTCCATATAAATCTGATGATTTTTTGCTCTATTTCTTTAAAAAATGTCATTGGAAGTTTGATGGGAATTGCATTAAATTTGTATATTGCTTTGGGTAATATAACCATCTTGATTATATTTATTCTTCCTAACCAAGAACAAGGTATATTCTTCCATCTCATTATATCTTTTTCGATTTCCCTTAACAATGGTTTATAGTTTTCATTATATAAGTCCTTTACATTCTTTGTTATGTTTATTCCTAAGTATTTTATTTTTTTTTGTTGCAATCGTGAAGGGGATTATTCTTTTGAGTTCGTTCTCAATTGTTTCATTGTTGGCATATAGAAAGGCTATTGACTTCTGTAAGTTAATTTTGTATCCTGCGACCTTACTGTATTGGCTTATTGTTTTTAGTAGTCTTTTTGTGGATTCTTTGGGGTTTTCGATGTATAGGATCATATCATCTGCAAAAAGTGATACCTTTACTTCTTCTTTTCCGATATGGATGCCTTTTATTTCTTTGTCTTGTCTGATTGCTCTGGCTAGAACCTCTAGTACCACATTAAATAAGAGTGGAGAGAGTGGAAAACCCTGTCTTGTTCCTGAGTTAAGGGGGAAAGCCTTCAGTTTAGTGCCATTTAATATGATGTTAGCTGTTGGTTTATCATATATGGCCTTTATCATGTTGAGATATTTTCCTTCTATACCCATTTTGTTGAGAGTCTTAAACATAAAATTGTGTTGTATTTTATCAAAAGGCTTTTCTGCATCTATTGATAAGATCATGTGGTTTTTGTTCTTTGTTTTGTTGATATGGTGTATTACGTTAACCGTTTTATGTATGTTGAACCATCCTTGAGATTCTGGGATGAATCCCACTTGATCATGATGTATTATTTTTTTAATATGTTGTTGTATTCAATTTGCTAGTATTTTGTTTACTATTTTAGCATCTGTATTCATTAGAGATATTGATCTGTAGTTTTCTTTTTTTGTGCCATCCTTGCCTGGTTTTGGTATTAGGGTTATGTTGGCCTCATAAAATGTGTTTGGAAGTATTGCTTCTTCTTCAATTTTTTGGAAGACTTTCAGTAGAATAGGAACCAAATCTTCTTTGAATGTTTGATAAAATTCGCTGGTATAGCCGTCAGGGCCTGGACTTTTATTTTTGGGGAGGTTTTTAATGGTTTTTTTTATTTCTTCTCTACTAATAGGTCTGTTTAGGCTTTCTGCTTCTTCTTGACTCAGTCTAGGAAGGTTGTATTGTTCTAGGAATTTATCCATTTCTTCTAGGTTGTTGAATTTAGTGGCATAAAGTTTTTCATAGTATTCTACAATAATTCTTTGTATATCTACGGTGTCCGTGGTGATTTCTCCTCTTTCATGTTGGATTTTGTTTATATGAGTTCTTTCTCTTTTTTCCTTGGTAAGTCTTGCCAAGGGTTTGTCAATTTTGTTGATCTTTTCAAAGAACCAGCTCCTTGTTCTATTAATTTTTTCTATAGTTTTTTTGTTCTCTAATTCATTTATTTCTGCTCTGATTTTTATTATCTCCTTTCTTCGGCTGGTTTTGGGTTGACTTTGTTCTTCTTTTTCTAGTTCCTTAAGGTGGGAAGTTAAGTGGTTCACTTGGGCTCTCTCTTGTTTGTTCATATATGCCTGAAGTGATATGAACTTCCCCTTATCACTGCTTTTGCTGCATCCCATAGATTCTGATATGTCGTATTGTCATTTTCATTAGTCTGTATATGTCTTTTGATCTCTGCACTTATTTCTTCTTTGACCCATTCATTTTTTAAAAGTATGTTGTTTAGTTTCCACATTTTTGTGGGATTTTTTTCCTCTTTTTTGCAGTTGAATTCTAGTTTCAAGGCTTTATGATCAGAAAATATGCTTGGTACAACTTCGATTTTTCTGAATTTGCTGATGTTGTTTTTGTGGCCCAACATATGGTCAATTCTTGAGAATGATCCATGTACACTGGAGAAAAATGTATACTCAGTCACTTTGGGATGAAATGTCCTGTAGATGTCTATCATATCCAGGTGCTCTAGTGTTTTGTTTAAGGCCACTATATCTTTGTTGATTCTCTGTTTGGATGACCGATGTAGAGCCGTCAGCGGTGTATTGAGGTCTCCAAGTATGATTGTATTTTTGTCAGTTTTTGTTTTAAGGTCAATAAGTAGCTGTCTTATATATTTTGGTGCTCCTTGGTTTGGTGCATATATATTAAGAATTGTTATGTCTTCTTGATTCAGTGTCTCCTTAGCCATTATGAAATGGCCATTTTTGTCTCTGAGTACTTTTCCTGTCTTGTAGTCAGCATTATCCGATATGAGTATTGGTACATCTGCTTTTTTTTGGATGTTATTTGCTTGGAGTATTGTTTTCCAGCCTTTCACTTTGAATTTGTTTTTATCCTTGTTACTTAGATGAGTTTCCTGTAGGCAGCATACAGTTGGATTTTCTTTTTTAATCCATTCTGCTACTCTGTGCCTTTTTATTGGTGAGTTTAATCCATTTACATTTAGTGTAATTATTGACACTTGTGAGTTCCCTATTGCCATTTTATATCTTGCTTTCTGTTAGTTTTGTGTCTTGTTTGATCCTTCTCTTTCGTTTTTCTATCTTTAATTTTTATTTTGTTGTATTCCATACATCTTTCCTCTGTTGCTATCTTTTTTATCTCATGTGCTTCTGTGGTGGTTTTTTTCAATGGTGGTTACCTTTAAGTAATGAAAAGGGTTCCTACCCTGTTCATTGTAGCGAACCATTTTGTGAGTACTTTTGCACTCCATCGTCCTTTGCTACTGTTAATCTCCATCCTCTCCCCCCCCCCCCCCATCTTTCTGTTGTTGTCACAGTTTAAATTTGGTTTTATTGTGTTCTTCTTGGAGCTTTTACTTGTGGCTCTGTTTTTTTTTTTTTTTTGTTCTTTGTATCTGATTTGAGAACCCCCTTTAGTAATTCCTGGAGTGGGGGTTTTCTGATGATAAATTCCCTCATCTTTTCTGTACCTGTGAATGTTTTTATTTCTCCTTCATATTTGAAGGATAGCTTTGATGGGTATAGTATTCATGGCTGAAGGTTTCTCTCTTTCAGGACTTTAAATATTGGGGTCCACTCTCTTCTAGCTTATAAAGTTTCTGCTGAGAAATCTGATGATAATCTAATGGGCCTTCCTTTATATGTTGTATTCTTCTTTTCCCTGGCTGCCTTGAGAATTTTTTCTTTGCTGTTGGTTTGTGCCAATTTCATTATGATATGCCTTGGAGTAGGTTTGTTGGGGTTAAGAAAACTTGGAGTTCTGTTTGCTTCTTGAACTTGAGGCTTTAGTTCTTTCCACAGGCTTGCGAAGTTCTCATCTATTATTTGTTTGAGTATGTTCTCCATTCCATTTTCTCTCTCTTCTCCCTCTGATATACCTATTATTCTTATGTTATTCTTTTTGATGGAGTCAGATAATTCTTGTAGGGCTATCTCATTTTTTTAATTTTTGAGTCTCTTTCTTCTTCTCTCTGTTGTGCCTCAAGTTGCTTGTCTTCTATTTCACTAATCCTCTCTTCTATCTGACCTGTTCTATTAGCTAAGCTTGTTACTTCATTTTTCAGCTCGTGAATTGAGTTTTTCATCTCTGTTTGATTTGTTTTTATAGTTTCAATTTCCTTGGAAATATATTCTTTGTGTTCATTGAGTTGTTTTCTGAGCTCTCTAAATTGCCTTTCTGTGTTTTCTTGTATATCTCAGAGGATTTTTAGGATTTCTATCTTGAATTCTCTGTCATTTAGCTCCAAGGTTTCCAATATATTAAATTTTTTCTCCATAGATTTTTCCTCATCTAGCTGTGTTACCTCTCTTTCTTTTGTAGCCATGATAAGCGATTTTCTCTTCCTTAATGGCATCTGAGGGTGGTTTTGTTGATAGTATTAATGAGATTTAATAAAGAATAAAAAGTTAAAAAAATAAAAAATCAAAAAGAGTTGGTTTTTAAAAAAAAAAATTAATAATGAAATAAAGAAAAATAAAATAAAATAAAAATTTTTAAAAAAGGAAATTATTCCCCCCCTCCTTTTTTCCTCTCCTCTCCTCTCCCATCTTTCTTGAGAAAATCTTGTGGTGAACTGTGAATTATAACAAACAATGCCTGTAATGGAGGGCCTGAATTGGGGAAAAGTAATAAAGGGGCAAAAAAAAAAAAAAGAAAAGTAAGAAAAAAGAAAAAAAAAAAGAGCGTATGGACCCACAAAAAGCAAATAAGGAAAAAATTTGGGTCAAGAATAAAATGATTTTCTTTTAGGTGTTGGTTGACTAAGAGTTATGATGAGAGGAATAAGAGGGAAACAGAAAAATGGGGGGACAAATTAAAAAATTACTATTGTATTTAGTGGAACAAGAACTAGATAAAATGGAGAGCCAGGGATGGGAGCACTGCTAGTGAGTTAAAAAGGTGAAGTAAAACCCCCCAAAATGCCACAAACATAAGTTTGATTCCCAGATAAGATAATTTGTTTGTTATTGAGGTTTGAATGAGAGGAGATGTAAAGGAGAAAGGAAGATACTAATATAGAAGGAGAAAAGAAAGAGAGAGAAAAAAAGAGGGAACCACTAAAAGAAGAAAAAAGAAAAAAGAGGAGAGAGAGAGAGAGAGAGTTAAGGGTTTTGGAGTGCAACCCTCATAGAGAGAAAGGAAGAGGAAAGAAAAGATAATGGGAGATGTCCTGGGTTCAGTTGCCCTGAAAATGGTTCGAGCAAGTTGGTTCTGGTTCTGAGGATGGCTTCATGGTTTGCCTCAGGTGCTAAAATAGCAGCAACCCCAGATAGGGGACCCCACATGGGGCTGCCAGGTAGATCTCGAACAGGGCGCATGCAGGAGTCTGTCTCTCTGCCTCCCTGCCTCTCACTTAATAAAAAAAAAATTTTTTTAAGAAATGTGTCCTTATTTTAATTAACTAAAATCTTCCACATTTACCTGAACACAGATATATTTTTGATTTTGCCTTATACTACCCCAGATTCTAATTTAAAACATACTGATATATGTAAATTTTAGGTCAGATAATTTTGAAAAATATGTAGGACTGAAATGGAAGAGGATAGTGTATGGCCCTTGCCTTAAATGAGCTCATCAGGACACAACTCTGATGTAAGGACAAGTGTATGAAAATTTATTGGGTGGCATCCTCAGGATCAATACATGTGAGAATCTCTGACCTAGCATTAGGCAGAAGGAGAAGATGAACGGTGTTGCAGTCACCACAAAAGCCTCGCATTGTCACAGGGGATCTCTGAAGCTGGGACAGCCCCTGAGAGTTGTCTCACCTTGAGGCAAGGGGGCCGGTGTTTATACCTTCATCAGCAGACTGCCTCCATGACAGCAAGCATGGTCCTGGGTAAGGCAGCTCTCATCTGTTGAGTGGAATTCTGGGAGAAGGATGCAGCTGGAGTCACCAGTTCTTAGAAAGGCCATTAGCAATCGGGAGACTGAGTGCCTCGATCCTAAAGAGGTCACCTGAAGGAGCACTGTACCCATCATGGCTCACTCTGTGCCCCTTGGATCCGTGAGCTTTGCACGGTAAGTCCTGGTTGGTCATTTTACATGGGAAAACTTACAAGAAAAAAGAAACAGGAAGGACAGCAGCCTCATGATAAGCTCATATAAAGGTTGTAACTGATACTCATTGTCTCCTTTGACTACCTTTCCAGATTCCCCTCATCCATGGCTGGCGAGTCTGTAGATCTATGTGGCTTCTCTGATGTACTGACTAGATTTATATCCCTGAGGGTCTGAGCCTCAAGGCCGCCATGGCTGCACATCCATTTATTATCAAAATTGAATGCTGAACATTTTCTACCTGCCACTGTAGGGTTACAGTAGCTCTATCGCCTCCTTATAATCAATTATAAGCAATTACTCCTGCCAGGATGGTGTCTCCCTTCCTGGTCTACTGCTCTCTTGGCACAAGGAGTCAAAGTGGCCCCCTGACAGCCATAGATAAAAGTTTAATGGGAACCTTGCTGAATGCCCTGTTGGAAGCATTTTCTCTCTGAGAACCAGAACCTTCAAATCTGTAGAGCTCAGTTACGGATATGAAAAACAAATTGCACAAACAGGTCACTAGGAGTGCTGGTGAGTGTGACAATTCCTAATTCTGTCCCTTGTGTTCTACCTACTAAGGACACAGCACCATGTCATGGCTGCTGATTTAGAGCAGCAGCTCTCAACATTTTAGTCTCAGGACCCCTTACCCTCTTAAAAATTATTGATAATCCTTAAAAAGCTTCTTTTTTTTAATGTGGGTGATAATTCTCAATATTAAATTAAAATTCAAAACTGAAGAAATTTTGAAATACTTCTTTTCATTCGAAGATGGCAGTGAGGAACCTATTCCATGTTAACAGAAATAACATATTAGTGTAATTATTATAAAATTATCTTTACCTCATGGAACCCTGGGACCCATCTTGAAGTCTCAGATTGTTCCAGAATATGAAAGAACATGATAAAGAACAAAACTTGGTGAGTGAATTTTACTTGTCTTGGTTTATAATACTTGAATTAAGAGAGCTTATAAAATGTGTTAAATTTTTAGTCCAGTTTGGTCCACTTTAAGGGACTTGCCTCCTTGACTTACTGATTAATGACTTTGCCAACAGTATGAAGGGTTGTTCTTCCTTTCTGTGTAATTTGCCTACATAGTGAAAACCCTTTGTGTTAATTTTCTTATATCTCTGATTATTTAAGAAAAAGAATCTCAGTTATGAAAGATCATACATGTTCTTTACAATCATATTACTTTCTATGTTTAAAATAATTTCATTGCTATTTTGATTAAATCGATAATTAAGTATTGTATTCAGGCACCTATGATCCCATCTTAAGCAAACATCCAGTTCTCCTCTAAATACCTCTAGATTTTTATCTTCCCCAAATCAGATCCAAATATAGAAATATAAAAATAAAGAAAAAAGAATGTTTCAGGATGTCTTCTATAGTGAAATCTACTATTTTGAGATTTCCCAGAGGGCCCTTTGAAAATCACAAAGATATGTTCTTTCACTTTTTAAAGAGAGTGATGCCAGAAATAATTAGGTTTTATTTTAATATGCTATTGTTGTCAAGTTCCATGGGAAAAACTGTCAAATCAGAGGACACTCAGCCTTCCCTGAGTAAAATGTTATTGATATAAAGACTTCAGAAATTATTTGATTCATGGAAAGTCCCTGGATATTTGTCAGGCTCCTTACTTTTCATGATACGTTTTAACTTCAGGGGTAACATTGACCAAAACTTTGCTGAGTTTTTTATATTTGTCAGAATCCTAGTGGTGCTTTGCTTAGTATTAGACAACAATATAGTGTTAGTCATAATTTCAGTTACTGTTTAGAATGTTAACTTTGTCACTGTCTTCTTTCATTTGAATTTTGTATCTTCTTTGTAACTTCTTTTCAACCGGGGACGCACATCAGACTTACCTACGGAGATTTTAAAAACCCAGACGTGTAGGACCTACGCCAGATTTACTGAATCTTTTTACATTACATGCTTGCTATAATCAGGGTATATTATATTTACTGTATTGTGTCTCAGGATTATTATGCTATATTTCAAGGTTTTTTCCTCTATAAAATTATGTTTGTCCATTTGTATAAGCAGATATTCTCTGACTTCTCTGAAAAATAGGTTTGTCTTTATTGTTAGAGATATGCTGTCCAAAACATTCTGGAATGGCTTTCTCACCCCATTATGACATTATCATCTCATTCTCTGATTGCAGAGAAGCAATCAGATTCCTTGTCGGTTATGTTATTCTTGTTATGAACTCTCTTTAGATCTTTACATTTGAAAATTATCAGTAATAAGTTAACCACAGCCATTTTCTCTATGACCTAAGATAATTTTTACTTATGCTGATGCTTGTGTGAGGGCTCTGTTATCAGCTATAGGCTTGACACTGTCTTCAACAAAGGACCATCTCAGAGCCCCATGGATGAGGACTGTGCCAAGTACTACAAACTATTGATATTTCAAAGAATAGACTCTTGGGTACAGGCTTCTGATGCTTCTCTCAGACAGCTTTCAGGCCATACCATGTGTTGAGTGAGGATTTCTAGAACTGTTTTCCACTGATACCTATATGAGCTCATGAGATTGCTACTCAAGATTCAGTTGAACAAAAATTAAATACATGGGACTGGATAAACTGATACAAACATTTTTATTGTGATTATTTGTTTAGAATACTGTGCATGTTTAAATGTTTGATTTTCCAAATATAAAAGCACTTTCTTTTCTTCTTAAACTCTCTATAATCCATAACAGTTCAGTAGATTCTGTTTTTCTGTACCTAAATTAACATATTTTTGTTTGTGTGTGTGTCACAGAGACAGAGAGAGAGAGACAGTTAGGGACAGACAGACAGGAAGGGAGTGAGATGAGAAGCATCAATTATTTATTGCAGCACCTTAGTTTCTCATTGATTGCTTTGTCATATGTGCCTTGACCAGGGAGGGGCTACTGCATGAAATTAACATTTAAAAATTATATCTGATTCTCACTATTTCTCCTAAAATCAGAAACTCTTATTAAGTCTCCTTAGTTATCATGGCAATATACTTAATTGCATAGGGTCAGTAAAAACCTGTTTTTCTAAAAACCAGAATATGATTAAGAAAATCAATTGTGTGACCAAAGCATGGCCTGAAATGCTACATTGAGAATGACACTCAATTAATGGAACTTAAGGAACTGATGCTTATAGTCTTTTCAGGAAAACTAGCTTGGACACATAGGGTCCCAACCTGAAACCAAAAGATTCACTGCAAGACGGCTCACTCGTGTGTGTTGGCAGCTCCTCTCTGCCTGTTGGCCAGAGACCACATCACATGGGTCTCTTGTGAGAAGTGTCAGTCTCCTCATGACATGACAGCTGGGTTGGCCTACCTCCAGTCATCCAAGAGAGAAAGAGAACAAGGAGGAAGTCCCAATGCTTCTTATGACCTTCTTAAAGTCACACGGTCACTTGTGTCTCACTCTATTTGTTAGAAACGAGTTACAAAGTCCATTCCACACTCAAGGGGAGTGGATTAAGCTTTACCTCTTGAAGGAAGAAATATCAAAAATGTGTAGACACATATTTAAACCCACCCCAAGGGCAAACCAGGATTTGATGACTTCCAAAGCACTAGCCTTTTTCTCATCCTAGGATCACCTTTCACCCTTGAGTAACTAACTCTATGTGTTAATGGATGAAAACAATGTTGTGATGAATAAAATGAAGCTGACTATAATAGTATCCTGTGGTAGAGGTACCAAAAATGACAGGGAAGATATTAGGTCCAACTGGGACGATCTGGGGGACTTCATGAAGGAAGTGACCTTTGATTTGATTATTGAAGAATGAGAGGATTTCAGTGGTCTAAGATTAGAAGCCAGAGGGAGGACTGGCCAGTGAAGGGAGGAAGGCAAATGTTGGTATAGAGCAGGGGACAGTACATGTTGGTTCTGGGGAGCTGAGAATAATACAGTGTCACTAAAGACAGTTAAAATTAGGAATGTTTAACTATAAAGAAGAGCATGGTGTGGGGTTATGCATCGGGGAGGTCAAGGAGGGGAGAAGGCTGGTTGGAGTGAGACAACGGGAAGCCTTGTATGTCAGTGTTAGGACATTAGAAATACAGGAAAGCTTTCTAGGTGGGAGACTAATATGATTAAATATGTGCTTTAGAAGATATGCCTGGTGATCATGTGAAGACTGAAGAGAGGCTAGAAGTGGGGTGGACAGGTGGGAGGCTGCTGAGATGCACAAGAGCCCTGCTCACCCTGCTGTGCAGCTCAGAGATGCTCCATCCTGGCTACACAGTGTCATCATCTTAAAACTCACTGGCAACAAGGCCCCACTCCTAGAGGTTCTCATTTAACTGTTCTGAAGAGGGTTTGAATACTCCACGTGATTTTAATGTGAAAACAGGCTGTGAAGAATACCATGAGGCAGAGAAAGGAAAACCAGGGTGAGAAGGGAAGGCTTCTCAGCTCCACGCACAATTTTGAACTATTGACCCTTCTGCCTCATTTTCTGAATTCCTCTTCTACCTCTTTGGGTCCTTGTCCCATAGTTCTTTGCATTTTTAATATTTTTAAGTTTCCCTTGGAAGTACTCCATTTTGTAAACTGCTTATCTTCTCCCATGACCCAGTGAACTGTCATTTCCTCAGGGCAGCTGCCATCACTAAATAGTAAGGGGAAAGCAATCTGATTAGGCTAGTCACACTAAAGTGTAAATGACTGATGAGCCCATAACTCACCTACAGGTATTTGGTTTTTAATTTTTTTTAAACTTAAAAATAGTAATTTCACACTTACAGGAAAATTATGAAAAATAAATAGACTGATGTCCTATATATTCTCTTTTGAATACATTTATTTTATTCCTCTCTTTCTTACAAATATAAAATTTTTTTTCTTTTCTGAACCATTCTGGAGTAAGATGCAAGTTTATTCCCAAATACTTCAATGTGCATCACCCAAGAATAAGGGCATTCTTCTACACAGCCATAATATACTCACCAAAAATTAGGACATTGACATTGATACTATCTAGCTTCTAATCTATGACTCAATTCAACTTTGCTGATTATCCCAATAATGCCTGTTATGCTAACACAACAATATAAACAACAATAGCAAGAACATCTTTCCTTTACTCCCTTTCCTTCTGGCCCAGGATGCAATTCATGATCATTCCTTGCTTTCAATGGTTATGCCTCTTTAGTCTTCTTCAATTTGGGACCTCTCCCCAGTCTTCACTTACTTTCCACAATCTTGACAGTTTTAAGAGTAGAGGCCAATGGTTTTGCAGAATATTTCTTAATCTGAGTTTGTCTGATGCTTCCTCATGTTTAAGTTGTTTACGCATCTTTGGTAGGAAAACCGTGCAAGTGGCATTGTGTTCTCAGCGCATCCTAATGGGTGTTGAACTATGTCCACCTTCCCCGTTAATGGTATTAACTTCTATTCCTTGGTTAAGATGGCTTCTTCCAGGTTTCTCTGTAAAGGTAGTAAGCATTTTGTTAGTCATCAGTAAGAATTCTGTGGGAATATACTTTGAGACCATATTAACATCCTGCTCCTCAACACATGCTCATCCATTTGTTCCAGCCTCCACTGATGATTCCTACCTGAGTTCATTGTTACTATGATGGCTACCAAGGGGAGATTTTCTGATTTCATCATGTCTTCTATATCTATTAGTTGCATTTCTACAATAGGGGAGAGCTTCTCCTTCTTTTCCATTTATCATGTTTATTTATATAGACTCATGAAATTCTATTATAGTTAATAGGTTGTAATAAATTAGTATCATTATTTATTTTGATGTCCACATTGGCTCAGATTTGACCAATGAGAATCCCATTAAGTTGGCTAGATTCTTTGATTTTTAAAAGAGGTGATAAATTTTTCATTCATATATGCTTCCAAATGGTACAAGTAAGGTTTTAAGAACAAATGAAGTGAAAAGCATGGTTAATTTGCCAGAGGGTGATGGTAAGTAGAGTTGCCTTTACTGAATCAGCGATCCCCAAATGGTTCCAACTTCTCATAGTTCCTTCCTTCTTCCCTGTTCTCAAATAAGATTAAATGCTGGAACTTGGAGGGACCTTAGCAATCACCAGGTCTATGGTTCACAAACACTGGTTTGTGCCAAGGGCTGCGTGACTGAAACCCCTGGAGAGCTGGTTTAATAAAACAGGTGCCCTCATATACACTATGGAATACTACTCAGCCATAAGAAATGATGACATCGGATCATTTACAGCAAAATGGTGGGATCTTGATAACATTATACAAGGTGAAATAAGTAAATCAGAAAAAACCAGGAACTGCATTATTCCATACGTAGGTGGGACATAAAAGTGAGACTAAGAGACATTGATAAGAGTGTGGTGGTTACGGGGGAAAGGGGGTGAGGGAGAGGGAGAGGGAAAAGGGGAGGGGGAGGGGCACAAAGAAAACTAGATAGAAGGTGACAGAGGACAATCTGACTTTGGGTGATGGGTATGCAACATAATTGAACGACAAGATAACCTGGACATGTTATCTTTAAATATATGTATCCTGATTTATTGATGTCGCCCCACTAAAAAAATAAAATTGCCCTGGCTGGTTGGCTCAGTGGTAGAGCATCGACCTGGCGTGCGGGGGACCCGGGTTCGATTCCCGGCCAAGGCACATAGGAGAAGCGCCCATTTGCTTCTCCACTCCCCCCACCTTCCTCTCTGTCTCTCTCTTCCCCTCCTGCAGCCAAGGCTCCATTGGAGCAAAGATGGCCCCGGGCACTGGGGATGGCTCCTTGGCCTCTGCCCCAGGCGCTAGAGTGGCTCTGGTCGCAGCAGAGCGACGCCCCGGAGGGGCAGAGCATCGCCCCCTGGTGGGCAGAGCGTTGCCCCTGGTGGGTGTGCCGGGTGGATCCCCGTCGGGCGCATGCGGGAGTCTGTCTGACTGTCTCTCCCCATTTCCAGCTTCAGAAAAATACAAAAAAAAAAAAAAATTATTAAAAAATAATAAAAATAAAATAAAACAGGTGCCCCCAACCCCGGAAATTCTGATTCAAAAGGCAGACCCCTGCTGGGGTGGGTATTTTGTGTGTTTATAAAACTCCCCAAGTGACGCCTTGTGCTCAGCCACCCACCTGCTTCACACACACAGTCTCCCTTTATACATGACTCAGAGAGGGACCTCAGGGTGCTCTATGTCACATTGCTAGCACCAGAACTAGGAGGAAAGCTAAGACTTCTGGGCCAGTCAACGGTCTTGCTTTTTGTCTGCACTGTGCTGCCACCTTCCAGTTCTCTGAAAGCTCCCTTGTTTTTGTCCCCTTACAGCCCTCTCAGAGGTAAGATTGAAGACTTTGCTGGCAAGACAGGCAATGCATAAGTTAGGTGTTTGTAAATAGGAGCTGCCTCTGTTTACTTGATAATTACTTGTGAGGTAGTTTGTTTATTTTAAGCTCATCCCTCGAGTTTTATCATTGAAAGCTAAAAATGATAATATCCACTTCATAAAGTTGTTATGAACATTAATTTAAGATTCTGTATGGAAGAGCCTGGCACTTTTGCAAAGAAATCCATTAAACATTTCCCCTGCCTTAAAATACACTCCCTTTATCCAATCCTCTATGGTACATATATAAAATGAAATATACTCAGCCATAAGGAATGATGAAATAATGCCTTTTATGACAGCGTGGATGGACCTTGAGAACATTATGTTAAGTGAAATAAGTAAATCAGGAAAAGTTAAGCCTATATGATTTCACAAATAGGTGGGATATAAAACAGAGACTTATGGACATGAACAAAAGTAAAGTGTTTAACAGAGGGATAGAGTTGGGAGAAGGGGAGTAAAGAGGGATAAATTACAGTGATGAAAAATGATTTGACTTTGGGTGATGGGCACACAACGCAATCAACAGTTCAAATGCTATAGAGATGTTTACCTGAAACCTATATATTTTGATGGACCAGTGTCACTGCCTTGAATTACTTTATTTTATTTTTTAGGTGAGAGGAGAGGTGATAGTGAGGCAGACTCCTGCATGAACCCTGACCAGGATCCATCTGACAACCCCATCAGGGGCCGATGCTTGAGTACTGAGCTATTTTAGTACTTGAGGCTGACACGCTGGGACCAATCAAGCTATCCCCAGAGTGTGGGTTCATGCTCCAACCAATCAGGCTACTGGTTGTGGGAAGAGAAGAGGAATAGAAGGGGGAGAGGGTGAGGGGGATAAAGCAGATGGTCGCTTCTCCTGTGTGCCCTGACCGGAGGTCGAACCCAGGATGTCCATATGCTGGGCTGATGCGCAATCCACTGAGCCACCAGTCAGGGCACCACATTAAATTTAATTTCTAAATTAAAAAAACCCCACTCCTGTACATCTGTGTACACACATGTGTATGCACACACACACTACTAATGTCATTTAAGGAAGTACTTTCTGCTACCACTTCTTTTTTCCTTACCTACTGACCCCTACTGAGAAGAGCAGCAGCAGGCCTTTTCACCAAATAGAGAAAGGTGACTGGGAGGTAAATGGCTTACATTGTGTTGCACACACATGTGCTCCTGGGACCATTCTGAGCTGTGGGCCACAGAATTTCACTATTAAGCAAAATCAACCTTGCAGTAATCTTCAAACCTGATAATCTAGGATGTCTACATAATAACAATTTATCCACCCATCTTGCAAATCTAGAAAACACTCAATATTTTGAAAGCTTGGTGGCACTACTGAGAAGGAGGGAGAACATTACAAACCTGCTTATGAAATGGATAACTGTGACATAGTGGCTTATAGCTGTGCTTATGACCTCCAATAGTGCACAGGTCATTTTTTCATTCAGTATATCACTTGTTAAGCTTCGACTCCCTCCCAAGCCCAGCCAGCATTTCCTCCCTTAAGGAAGTCTGTGGGTTAGGCTGGTCCTGGGGCTCTAGGGCCTCTGGAGCACCTCAGAGTATTCTTCATCCTTTCTCTATCACCCAACCTGCCAGTGCCTTGGCCTCCAGAAGAGGATGCTATGAGAGAAGGGGAAACTGAGAAGTCATTTGGAGTGGGGATAGACAGGGTCTAGAGACAGAGAGAGTGACTAATGAGGCTGTATTATCCTGAACAATCCAGATCAAAATTCTTAACTCTTCCCTGAAGGTGGAGCAAGGCAGAGACTCCTGTGTTTGTGAGTAACTTTAGCAAAGGAGCTTAGCATCGCTGCTCATTAAAAACACTTGATCTAAAAATGCATAAAGCAATCACAATAACTCATCACTTAAGGGGCAACTCCACAAATTCTCTGACTCTCCTCCTTCAAAACAGTCTAATTGCTATCTTAAGTGCGGCCTATTAATCTATTGATTAAAATTATGCAGGCAGAAATGATGGAATATGACTTCCAAGGGTAGCTATATAAGACATTGCACTTTTGCTCTGCCCTCTCTTTGAGTTCATAGACTCTGCAAGGAGTCAGCTGCCATGTCATGAGGACACTTGAGCAGCCCTGTGGGAAGCAAGGGGCTAAGTCCTCTTTCCCACAGTGTGTGAGAGAGCCATCTTGGAAGCAGATTCTCTGGTCCCAGTCAAGCCAACAAGTGACTGCAGCCCCAGCTGACATCTAGACGTAGCCTCATGAAAAACCCTGAGCCAGAGCCACCTCGCTGAGCCACCCCTGCAACCCTGACCCACAGATACTGAAAGATAAGGAAAATGTGTTGTTTAAGCCACTATATTGTGTAGTATTTTGTTACATAGCAATAAATAACTAATGCAGGGCTCCTAAACATTGCCATAGCAACAGTGATTAAATTGAATACATTAAAAAAGGTAATCCAGACTTGGCTTGAACACCTATTAATGGAGAGCTTGCTTCCTACCAGGACAGCCCAGTCCATGGCTTGACCACTCTAAGTGTTACTAAGTGCTGCTCTCACTGACTGAGCGGGTTTTGGCTGCCCTATAACTTCCATTCATGATTCAAAGTAAAGCCAAAGTGAATCCTCTCCTCTTCCATGTGATAGTCCTTTGGATACATAAAGTCAGTGATTATGCCCCCTCTCATCCCCTTACACTGGCCAAAGGAATAAGGAAGGGTAGCAGTACATTTTGAGGGGCCCAGTTAAAGAGACATAGTCTGGAATTAGTTCAAAGTCTTTCATGCCCCAATCCAAGAGGGACTGGATCCTGAAAAGCTTGGTAAATGAGTAGTACCCATCTCAGTCACTAGATAATAATAATAGCGGTAACGTTAATAATAATAAATAGCACTAACAGAGCACTTACTGTGTGCCAGGTAGCGTTCCATATGTTTTATACGTGCTAAGTCATTTAATCCTCACAACAGCTTGTTCTTATTGGTCCTTGTCGCAGATGAGGCAAGTATGGTGCAAAATGGTTTCAACTTGCCTAAGGTCCCTTAGCTAGTAAATAGCAGAGCAGGATTTAAAGCCAGACAGCCGGGTGTCAGAAGCCATACTCCTAGTGAAAACTCAGTACTTCTCGATGGGCCTAACTCAGTCAGAGCTATGATGAAAGTTTGTATAGAAACAGAGGCCTGACCTGTGGTGGCGCAGTGGATCAAGCGTCGACCTGGAATGCCGAGGTCGCCGGTTCAAAACCCTGGGCTTGCCCTGTCAAGGCACATATGGGAGTTGATGCTTGCTGCTCCTCCCCCCATTCTCTGTCTCTCTTCTCTAAAATAAAAAATAATAATTTAGAAACAGAAATATAATAGCTACCATTTACTGAGTGTCTGCTATGTGTCAGGACCTGGGCTGAGTGCTTTTCATGCACTAGAAAAGTTAATGCTCACCGTTAATGGAATGATTCGTTCAACATTTATTTATCAAGCACAGACGCTCCTCTGGAAACACTGTGGTTTCTCAGACTTAGGTCTTGCTCTCAAGAATTTTTTAATCCTGAACAAATAAACCTGGTACATAAAAAACAAACAAACAAACCCTGTACCTTCAGGTAACAGTTGAGTTGTTGTTTTGGTGAAGGACACAGCAGTGAGAAACAGAGGCAGATGGCGTGTGGGGGCCACTTGGGTTGGCTTCTCCAATAGGCAGCATGTGCCCTGGTTCTTGAAGGATAATACCATTGGGGAAGGTAGAGGGGAGAAGGGCATTCTAGGAAGAGAGGCAGCACAAGAGGACTACGAATCTATGCTCTACCTGAAGACAGGACATTGGAATGGAAAGATGGAAATGTACTGTGGGCATTTTCAGTCTTATCCCATGGCCGCCAAGTGATTTTATAAGAGTCCTTTGCCTGGAAGTTAACATTTGTTTGGTGATTGTGAATCTATCCCAGGCTGTAAAGACTGAGGTCTTATGAGGTCTCATTTGCAAGGAAATAAAAACTCTCAGATCCTCAGAGGCCCCAGGACACTCATTAATCACGGTGAGAAATACTGATATTAATAAACCCTTCTGCCTGGTACAGTTTCCTGTCATCAGCCCCCACCACCAGTTTCTATTTGGAGAATAAAACTGGCATTAATCCAAACTTCACACATCCTGCAGACCTGTTGGATAAACACATCCACATGCATGGCAACCATTTCACACCTAATGAATGGGAGCACAGGTGTTCAGACTGCACAGCAGGAGTTTGAGAGCTGCTTCCTCTAGGATTCCCTTTCCTGTGGCCCCGCAGCTGTGGGCAAGACTTGACCCTGCCCCCTCTCCCTGCCTGTGAGGTGCCTAAGTGCTCTGGGGTAAAGTCAGGACTTTGGTTCCCAGGTGTGGAAAAGCCCCCTCCAAGGTGGTGGGAGGACCACTTTTAGAAACCTTCCCTGTTTGAGACCTCAGAGAAGAGGCAGATTTAGATGTAGGAGACCTGAAGGTTATAAAATTTGAGGGCTCTCTTTAAGAGAAAGAATATCAAATTATGAATACAGGGTGACATTTGAAAGTCTCTATTTATTTAGAATGAGAAAAGAAATCACAGCAAATTTCAAATCTTAAAAATGCTGACCAAAACCACCACAAATCTAAAAAAAAATGGTACAATATTTTCTAAACTGCCTAACAGATGACTAAAATATTTTTTCCTATTTTGGGGGAGCCACATACTCTTTAGATCACTTCTTTGAATGGCAACAATTTAATATTAGTTCTGCCCAGAGAAGAAAACCAGTCTTATTTCCAGCATGTTTGCTCAAAATTGTTTTGTCATGGTTTCAAGAGGTTTCTTTCAATTTCACAATTTCTTCTTGGAAAAGTCATGTAAATATTTAAGGAAACTGATTTGTCAGGTTAGAGAAAACTTCCAACAAAGCTTGTTTAGTATGTGAGGGGGCAGGGGAGACAGGAACATCAAGCTGCTCTTGTATGTGCCCTGACTGGGGATCAAATTGGCAACCTCCGTGCTTTGAGACAATGCTCAAATCAACCAAGCTATCCAGCCAGGCTATCGTTAAAATAGATTTTCATTTTCTTGTTCTCTGTCTTCTCCTTCTGGCACTCCCATGATACAAATGTTGGTACACATGAAGTTGGCCCAGAGATTCCTGACACTATCATCTTTTCTTAGGATTCTTTATTCATTTTGCTGTACTGATTGGTTGTTGCTGCTTTTTGCTTCCTTATATTCCAAATTGCTGTTTTGATTCTCAGCTTCACCTATCCTACTTTGATTCCCTGTAAATTATTCTTCATTTCAGTTAGTGTATATTTCATTTCTGAGACTGGTTCTTTCTGATGATTTTTATGCTTTCTTTATGCTATTGAAGTTTTAAGTTCATCTACTATTCCCCTAAGTTCATTGAGCATCCTTGTAATCAGAGTTTTGAATTTTGCACCTAGTGGACTGTTTGTCTCTGTTGTGTTTAGTTCTTCTTTTTCTGGAGTTTTGTTCTGTTCTTTCATTTCAGGTGTTTGTCTCCTCATTTTGGCAGCTTTCCTGTATTTGTTTCTATGTATTAGGTAGAGCTGCTATGTCTTCTGGTCTTGGTAGAGTGACCTAATAGTATGTGTCCTGTGGGGTCTAGTGGCACAGCCGTCCCATTTTCCTGAGCTGAGTACTCCAGATGTGCCCCCCTCACTGTGTAGGCTATGTACACCTTTCTGTTGTAGTTGATCTTTGATTGCAGTTAGCATGTCAATGGGAGGGATTTACCCCAAGGCCCATTGGCTGCAAGGACTGGCTGCAACCACCATGGATGATTAGCTATGCAGGGCTCCACCCCACAAAGCAGGACTTATTTCAGCAGGGCTCTGGTACCTGCTAAGTTCACCCTTGAATGTGTCACTTGGGAAGTGCTTAGATGGTGCTTTGACATTGTCTATAGATGTACACAAAGTGTGTTAGCTCTGGAGCCTCCCAGGAGGTACAAGCCAAGGTCAGCCACTGAAGCCACCCAGCATGAGTAATCTGAAGGTTGCGGCTATTTATGGTGGTCTTGGATATGCTTAGGAAAAGCCAAGCTGCAAACCAAGGCTGGCTGCTGCTAGCACCAGGCCTGAGGCCACTTAGCAAGAGGTACTACATATGCCAAGGCCAGATGTTATTTAAGAGATTTTAGGAAAGTCTAAACCATGAGCCAACACAGGCTATTTGTATGGAAAAGCCATTGAAAACAGCTTGGGTGCACCTGCAAATTAGTGGAGTTGGGTCTCAGAGAATCACCAGGGTAAGGCAATGTTAGCCCCTAGTTGATGGAGTCTCAACCAGGCATATTTAAGGCAGATATAGGGGGAGGGTTCAGAAAAGAAACAATGGCCTCTGCCAACACATTTTTCTGAGAGAATGCTGTGCCCCCTTCCAATGATTCAAGACACTTCACTTCCTCCCCATATGTCTCTGGTGCCTTACAGGCTGCTAACCCAGTGCTGGAGCTTAGAGTCCAAGTAAGCCAATGTGAGGGCCCTTTAAGAGGAACAGCCTGGGACCCCAGAGCCCTCCATTTATCTCCTCCACAATCCCCAATGGTTTTATAGCCAGAAGTTATGAGGACTTCTTTTCTTGGTACTGGAACCCTGAGCTGGACCCCTCACACTTCAGGGCGGACCTCTGCCGCTGAGGTATTCCTCCAGGTTTTTTTCTGCCACATGAAACCAGCCCTTTCCATGTCTCCACTCACCCTACCAATCCTGATGTGGCTTTTTCTATATGTCCTTAGGTGTAGAACTTTTGTTCAGCTAAATTTCAAGAGGTTCTAAATGATGATTGTTCTATAGTTTAGTTGTATTTTTGATATGGTTGTGGGAGGATATGAGTTCCGCATTTACTTACCTGTCATCTTGACTAGAAACCTCTCCCTTAGACGGGACGTGGTTGAATTCTGATTGCCCTTTATTATCAGCATCATTCAACAATAGTACACATTATTTTTTATGATAGTGAAATATTTTTCTTTACTCATT